>NC_087200.1:185968429-186015032 GCF_015104395.2 Macrobrachium nipponense | reverse complement strand
CAGCCATTCTACACCCACTACAAGTAGTATGAGGATCTACCGAAGCTTTCGGAATCCTCACCTTACAGCCTCATTCACACACACTCTGAAACTAACACTCGAGTCAGACATATTCACGAATTCCAAAAACCAAGTCCAAAAAAACAGTCCACGATAGCGAATGCCAAACAACGATCCAAGTACGTCACCAAAAATCAGCGAGAGATGATCAAAAAGCTTTGCGAAAAACGAATTCTAGTCAGGAGGAAGTAGCAACAATGTTGATACCGCCGGCGACAGAGAGAATCCTGATTAGAAAACGGGAATAGTTCCTAGTCCTGCCACCCAGAGCAGGGCGGTAGATCACCTGACCTACCTGTAGCGAGTGCCGCGAAATTTGAATTTCTGTCGGGAACGACGGAGTCAATAGCTATGTATATATCTGACAGGTAAGTTGAATGTATGAAAAATTTCGATCGATTTATGGTGAATTTATGAAATAAACTTTTTCCTTATGTCCGCGCGGTAACTCTTCCGAAAAAATCATAAATTTTTTCGTCCGATTTTCGTAATGTTTGCACCATTTTAAATTAGCTATTACATAAAGTTTTATATATGGAAATGTGTGCAATTTTATTTAGAATACAACAAATATCAACCCATGGTTGTAGCTTTTATCAGTTTTGAAATACTTTCATATAAACAACAATAAGTGCCAAAATATCAACCTTCGGTCAACTTTGACTCGACCGAAAGTCGAAAAACGCAATTGTAAGCTAAAACTCTTACATTCTAGTAATATTCAATCATTTACCTTTATTTTGTAACAAATTGGAAGTCTCTAGCACAATACTTCGATTTATGGTGAATTTATGAAAAAAAAAACATTTTCCTTACATCTGCGGGGTAACTCTTCCGAAAAAATCTGAAATTTTTCGTCCGATTGTCGTAATGTTTGCATCATTTTAAATTAGCCGTTACATAAAGTTTTATATATGAAAATGTGCACAATTTCATGTAGAATACAAACAACAAAAAACAACCCAGAGTTGTAGCTTATTTTATCAGTTTTAAAATATTTTCATATAAATAACGATGTGCCAAAATTTCAACCTTCGGTCAACTTTGACTCGACTGAAATGGTTAAAAAACGCAATTGTAAGCTAAAACTATTACATTCTAGTAATATTCAATCCTTTACCTTTATTTTGCAGCAAATTGGAAGTCTCTAGCACAATATTTCGATTTATGGTGAATTTATGAAATAAACTTTTTCCTTACGTCCGCACGGTAACTCTTCCGAAAAAATCATAAATTTTTTCGTCCGATTGTCGTAATGTTTGCAACATTTTAAATTAGCCGGTACATAAAGTTTTATATATGAAAATGAGCGCAATTTCATGTAGAATACAACAATAAACAACCCATGGTTGAAGCTTTTATCAGTTTTGAAATATTTTCATATAAATAACGATAAATAGAAAAAATTCTTCCTTTGGTCAACTTTAACTCGACTGAAAATGGTCGAAAACTACAATGTAAGCTACAACACTTACAGTATAGTAACATTCAATCAATTACCTTCATTTGGCAACAAACGGGAAGTCTCTAGCACAATATTTTGATTTATGGTGAATTTTTTAAAAGTTTTTTTACGTCCGCATGTTACGAATTCATGCATCATATTGTGATAATATTTTCTCTGTGTTGCTTTGATCGTTTTACAATTTGTTATACACCAAAATCGTCGCAATTTAGTGTACAATACAACGAAAAAATAATTAACTCATTAGCTTTAACCGTTTTGCTCACAGCGCGATTTGTATACAATTATATATGAAATTTTTTTTTGCGCTGTCATATATTCCAATATTTATATATGATAATGATATTTTTTTCATTTCTGATGGTTGCATACTAAACTTCAGGCAATGACAAAAAAGGAGCCAAAAATGAACTCTTAATCTTGAAAATTATGCGTGCTGTGATTTTTTTTATAAAAACTTTTTTCCGCTTCGGCGCTCACTCGCGAACACCGCCGGCATACGGGAGACACTTTCGGAAATACCGGCTCGGCGTTTAAGGGTTAATCACAAAACTGATAAGATAACACAGTAATTTGTGGATATTTCTCATAGAAAAATACTACAAATACGTGAATTTCTTGTGTATAATGGGTAGATATGGTCCATAGAGAAATCCAAAAATACATGAGTCCGCGAATCTTGACAACGTGAATACGGGGGTGAACTTGTACTTTGAAAAGACTCTTCAGCAAATTATCTATCTCCATAGCAGAAAACCATTTTTGCTGAAGAGAAATCCGATCTTTGAGCAGGGTCAGTAATACTGCAGAAGTCCCCTTGGGAGGAGGCAGCCACTCCATAGGAAGGAGCTTGTCTCATAACATCTATATGTTCTAGAAGGTATGTGAGAAGGCAGAGTGCTGAAGGAAGCCTTTCCTTACTTACTCTTCTCTGATAGCCGGTTGTCCACTTCACAGAGACCTTCTTAGAGGATGACGAGAGCACCATATTCGGAAGCATATTTGCCCCAAATGGCTGGTCACTCATCATAAACGAAGAAGCCAGAGAAGCCGGAGTTGTCGGAGCGAAGAAATCCAGAAAGCTGTGTAAAATATATCTCAGCAAAGAAGAATAAGCAGTCAGAATTTTTTAATGATCAAAATCTTCTTCATCTGAAGAAACCGGGGAAGGAGAAGGATCCACAGGCGGAGCTGCTGAAGATGAAGCTTTCTTGAGAAGTCTTATGATATCATCCAGTTGCTTCTGAAGGGGTGCCAACATCAGATCTTGATTCTTATCAGCTAAAAGTGAAGAACCTGAAGGCGGGTTAGGATCGGCCAAAGCAGACGTAGTTGGTAAGACAGAAACTGCTGTCTTAGAATCCGATGGAAGTCCTGACTGACTGGGGTGGGCGCCTGGGGGACACTGAGAACTCAAGACACTTCCTGGTGCCTGGAAAAAACTGGGCGCTCACCTCCCACTGAGTGCTCTGACACTACTGGGCACTCCCCTGCCACTGGTTGCTTGGGTGTCAACAGGTGCTCAACTAACCCTGGGAGCTGCTGTACTCCTTTGTTAACTGTGACAATAGGGTGATCCAACACCAGAGGGTACTCGTACACTAAAGAGCGCTTTTAAGCCACAGGGCATTCTTCTATCAGCATGGGATCACCGTCGGTATGCGTCCTGATGAAGGCAGTGGGCACTCCTGAGATAAGGCACGTTTAACAGCAACTTCTGACATAGCAGAAAAAGGATCTAACTGTAGAAAGCACTCAGGACTGTCCCAGGTACTACATGAGGGCTTGGGACTATCATCAGTGTCTTTCTGCCTTTTACTAGGAATTGGTGGAGACTCAACAGTACGACTCAATTCAAGAAACGCCACTGAAGCCCTTTAGAAGGACTCGAATCACTAAAGCTAGATGAAAGCTGATGACACACTTCCGAAATGCCTTTCCATGGTTGTCTGCAACCTGGGACACAACAGGCACAACTGAGGGGATGACTGCCCAAGGGCAGACCCCGCTAACCTCCCTTGGGTCTCCAGTATGCCTCCTCCCAGGATTAGGGGAGTAATCCTGGGAGTGTCAGTGGGCCAGACAGCCACCTCCTCACATTCACTTCACTTACACTTTTATCACAAAACTTATCCAAGAGGAAATGCATCGATTACCCTATACAAGCAACTTTGTTGGCAAGCAGACCAAATTTTTTGGTCAAAATTAGATTCAAAGCTGGTGAGGCGATCTGAAACGGAAGCGTGGGAGCTAGGAGACAGAGCAGGTGGATGATGAGTGGGCTGGAAATGGGAGAAAACAATTTAACAGGAGAAGAGACAATAGAAACATTCATTTTACTAGTAGAAAGAATGCTGCCCTGACTAGCTAATGATTTTACTTCAGCTCTATACACTGCTTTCCTTTTATGGTCTCTCTCTAACTATGAAAGGCGAAAAGCTAAAGTTTTCTTTGATTTTTCATCCCACTCCTTACATTCCTCACATGTCAATTTGCTAGAACGTATGTGTCCCCTGCAAGCAGTGCACAAGGAATGCGAGTCATAACTACTTTTAGTAAGTCGAGTATTGCAGCCTTTGCTGCAATACCAAATACAGAAGAACCAGTGTCTGACACAACTCACTAGAAATGCCAAAATTAGATAATAAATCGGAAAAAACAATCACTAATCCTATGATTTGAATTCCTGAATAGTAAATGTAAATTGCTACCATGGTAAAATACTTTACCAAGGTGAAAATATCCAACAAAATCCAAAACTCAGCTGCAATCTTAAAACTGTGTTGGCAGAAACAAAAATTGGTCTCTGGGCTGTAGTTGTTCCTCTTTTACCCCGAAAGTGGGAGGGGCTAACACCTACGTAAACAAAAGACTATCGCTACCGCTAGTTTTCAAAATTTAAGCTGCCGTTGAGCAGAAACTCTTAGGTAAGTAATTACTGGGTAAGTTACTTATATATATAAACAATGAAAATTGGAATTCATCAAAGACTGAGTTAAATTTGGAAGATAGAAATAAGTAGGAATACTTTACGAGTATCAAAGAATATTCTCATGATCGTAAGAAGAATATGTACGTGGTAGGCAATCACAAGAATACTTGGGATAATCAGGGAAAGGATTAAAGAAACAGGTTCTTCTTCTTCTTAATGTTTTTCTGTGCTTTGCAAAAATTCTTACTAGCGGAGTAGGCACCCAAAGCAAAATGTGAACTTACAACTAGCAAAGGGGAACACTCCGAAACACAATTTTAACTTGTGACTATGTTTATTTGTATCTAAAGTTTCATAACCTGAATGTTCATAAGTAAAGTAGTGTCTTGTATTTCTTCAACAATGAAGTAAGGTAGTTTTGTGTTTTATATGATCAATTTCATTGATAACATAACTTGAAATCAGAATTCAATGTACTATTTAAGTGATTTTGATGTGTTTACTCTCTGTTAAACTTAGATGAGTAACTTCCTTTGAGCCACAGCCAGCATCTACTTTAGTGAACAATCATTGAAGTACCTAAACTTTCTCAGTTGCAAAAATCATGCCACCTTCCCAAGAGTGCAAACCAATTCATAAGTAGTAGTTTGTAATTTAGGAACACGATACAACCTCGATTTACATAAACCGTTTAGTATCCGGAAAACACAAACCTTCAACTAAAGAATAGGTAACACAGTAACCTATTTTAATTTCTTGTAAAAAAATCAAACTAAATTTTTCATACCTATCCTCTGCAGGTGGAGGTGTTGGGTCCTTAACTGAAGCAGCAGCAACATCACTTAAGAATGCTTGATCCAATCGGCCACCATCAGGAACAAAGTCATCCACCGACACAGGTTCAGATGCTGGACTTAATGGAATAGCATTATCTGCAAAACAATTAAAATACCTGTAATTTTAAATCATGAGGCTTTTATACTTTTTAATTCAATTTGGTGAAAGCACTTAATCCAAAGTATAGTACGTAATCCTTCAATTAGTATCCGAATTAATCAAGCCAAGGGCTCATCAGATAATGGCGAAATCCCAACAATGGCGAGTAAGAAAACTTTGGAGTGTTCAAGGGCAACTCTGTGCACTTCCTCATCTAACCTTGTCAATACCACACTACTGTAAACACTCAGTATGCTATTGCCATATACGAGATAAAAATGTGTAGGATGTGTGTGAACTATAGACCTAAGCTGGCCCAAGTGTTGCACTTATAGTAACCATTTGCAAAAGTCAAATAGGCTATTACAGCTGTATTTAAGATGAAGGTAATGGTAATGGAACTGTTATTTTACTTCCAGAATCCATTTGTACAATATGTATTATTCTAGTATTGATATACATATTATCGTCATAATATGTATTAATGAAAAAAAATTATCATTCCCCCATTTGTAATGTTTATGTTCTCAGAATCAGCTGACTGAGCCTACTACCAAAATGAATGTATTATTGGAATTATCATTTTAATTCTTTTACATAAATTCAAAATGGGTATACAAGGTAAACGGACATACTTTATGTTAAAGTAAAATTCCTCAAAATTGTACAACAGCTGTTTCCCGATTCATCTGTTTACCGGTATTAACATACCTTAGTTTAGTTGTACTAGTTAAAAGTAGTACAGGGTATGATAAAAAAAACAATTAACTAATTTTCAAAAACAGTATTAATATTAATGTAACAACAGTAAAATATCCATTCATTAAGGGAAACTACATATATACTAGTATACATTTTTAGCATAATTTGTTTTTCCCAATCTTTTACTGAAAACGAAGTCTCCCACTTAGGGGGAAGTCTCTCTCTCTCTCTCTCTCTCTCTCTCTCTCTCTCTCTCTCTCTCTCTCTCTCTCTCTCTCTCTCTCTCTCTCTACTGTATACATCATTCTTAAACGTGAATTACTACTGTATCATAAACATATAAATGTGAAACCAAACTCAGGAAGTTCAATAAGCCACTAACTGAATGTGAGCATAGGTACGTACGATACTTTTTTTTTTTTGCTTTGCTTGATTTACTGCACTGCTTTTATTACAAGTTTGACTATTGTACATACCACAACAGTACAAAATATTTTACCGAGAATACTGTAGCATAAAATATAAAAATAATACTGTGTGTGTGTGTTGCTGCATCATAAAGGAGGAATATAAGATTTAGGCCAAATCCCAATCACTGGTACCTATGAGGTCATTCAGCTCTGAAAGGAAAATTGAGAAAAAGGGAGGTTTGAAAGGGTAAAAAGAGGAAAACCTCAAAGCAGTTGCACAATGAAATAATTGTTAGGAAAAGATAGATAGCAAGATGGAAACAAGATAATATGAATGGAGGTACAGTAAAAGGAATGAAAGGGGTTGCAGCTAGGGGCTGAAGTGGTGCTGCAAAGAACCTTACATAATGCCTAAAGTGCACCGTGTTGAGGTGGACCGACAGAACTAAACCCTAAGCTTCAATGTAAACTCAATTGTATATCAGTACTATATATATACTTCAAAGAAATTTCAATTACTACTGTACCATAAACTTAAAAACACAAAACTAAACAAAGTCCAGGAAGTTCAATACGCCATCAAGTGAGTGCGTGCATACATAATATGTTGTCATATTGTTTGCTCTTTCTGATTTACTGTACTGTACTTCATTACAAGTTTAGATGACTCTATGATTATCAACATATTATAACAGTACACAAGAGAATATTTTAACACTCTAATCATCATAAAAATATTTATAGTTCGAATCTCCTACGTACACAACATAAAACTTAAGAGGGCGTAGCATGTCCTATGATGGCATGGAATGAGTGTGTACATACATACCTACCCTATGCATTTATCATTTGGTTTGAAAGAATAAAAAATGAGAAAATGCATTAAAAACATAAATTAGAATATTGTAGCATAACACACAGATAAAAAATGTAAAGGATATGTGTTTTACTGTGCTTATTCTTTAATGTAATACAAGCGAGAATATTAGGTAAAGCATAAATCAAAATAGTGAAGGTATGAGCTGTACCATAAACATAAAATCACAAATATATCAAGTCAGCTTTTCAGCTCTTTTTTTACTTCAAGTTTAAGCCATTGTAATGTAAATAATTGTCTCTTTGGTACTATTCCCTCCATTCCTGAAAGTTCAATAACCAGGTTGGAATGGCTCATCCACGAAATCACTCGGCCATAAACTCATTACAGAAATTTAGGGATTCTGCCATTTAACATCTGAACTACAAACCATTACCTGCAGGAGTATCCTTCACTTCAGCATCTTTGCTCTTGCTAAAGATGCGCGACATGAAGCTAGATTTTTCTTGTGTTTTCTCAGGACTCTGATTGGCAGATGTCTGCTGCTGTCGAGAATCCATCGAAGGACTGTTGCTAGAGCTGTTGTTGCTACTGCTACTTGTATTTACACTGAAAAGTTACATAAAAAAATTCCTGGGTTTACTTCATAGAATTGTACTGTACTCAAATTAATACTGGTTTACATCTTTCATGCATTGCATTGAGTGTACAAATAAACCCAATTTTCCAGCTGTAACTTTAAAAAACAGTCACTCAATGAAAATCATATCCATCACATTAAGTTACCCACTAATGAAAAACCCTGAACAGTAAAGTACCCTAATGATAGAAACAGACTTGTGCATTATTTGAAAAAAAAAAAAACCAATCACTAGGAAACAAACATCAGTACATTAAATCGCTGACAAACTAAGTTACGTAAGGTGACATTACACATGTATTGGTAATCATTCTCATATCTGTAAGTGCATAGATTTCTATCTCATACAAATAAACATTTAAACTTAGAGAAATATCTGTAAAAATACAGATCAGTTAATTGCTTTAAAAATATACACAGTGCAAATATAGGCTGTAAAAAGGAGGTAAAACAAAAATAGATCATGTAGTTATGCAAATATTTACCTTGCACCTACAGAGGAATTCACACCCTGAGATGGCTTAACTACTTGTGAATTTGAAATTACATTTGTAGGTCTGGCAGTGGGGCAGGGACTTGACTGGGTACTGGAAGCTGCGGATGCTAAACTAACAGGAACTGAAGTGGATTTAGATACTCCTGTGTTGAAATAGAACATAAGCAAAAGATTACTTCAATTCATTGAACTGTAAAAACCTTGAAAAGGCAAAAAACATCCTCTTGTTAAATTTTCAAATCAAGTTTTCTCACTGAATATACTTTACCTAAAATGGCAGAGCCATTAACTGTAGCACTGAATTAGCTGTGGCTGACATGTTATTAACAGACTGTGACTGAGGTATGGGAGTTGTGTTTGTTGGCGCTGAAAACTTGAGCTGCAGGGGCCATGGCCTCTGCAACAGCCCGACGACGATCAGTTAGTTGATTTAGAAAACTGGGGATAAAGAAGGAAAGACACAATAAGCATAGTGTTTTAACACTCTGTACTGAAAACATGTTATTCCAATGGCTTGACAGAATAATTATTCTGCTTTAACTTTATGACTTAATGACTAGAATTGGTAACAAAAGCTTAATACACTAATAATGAACTAAACCACGTGTTAAGTACGAGACTGTAATTAAAAACCAGTAAATAAAGTAATACAATATACTGTATTCATGTTACTGTTATGATCAGCATAAATTTTTTTAATTTTTTTTTTTAAGTTTATTCTATTGTATTCATGTTACTGTGATGATCAGCATAACAATTGTTAAAAAATTTTAGTCGATTTCACCGCAACTACTACGTATTATTAAATATTCTAGTATACTTCAGTTTTACAGGCTAAACTTTTTATAATTCATGATGAGTGGTTGCAAGGCATGGAACACTGCATCAAGGAACACTTAGTCAAGGAAGAGATCCCTTGAGTCTCTTCCAAACCATGTTTTCGTAATAAAAGAAAAAGGTGTACAGTGGAACCTCTACATACGAAAGTCCCTACGCACGAAAAATTCAGGTTACGAAAGCAAAGACGAAGATTTTTTTGCTTCTGTGTACGAAAATAATTCAGGTTGCGAAAGGGTAAATTTCGAGATTCGCCCGGGGCGCCTGAGAACAATTTTAAAACTGGTGCGCCACAACTCAGTAGACTCACCACCATCCTCTTGCTCTCCCATTGGTTCCTGATGCTAGTCACCGCCGTAAGATCCTGATCTCCTATTGGTCTGCATCTGTCCCATCATGCCTTTATGTAAAGGCGTTCCTTGACCATTTTTTGCAGGCAGCATTATTGTAAACACCTGGAAATCCTTTGTTCACATATATTTAGTTTGTTAATGTAAATTCGTGTTAGTGATTTTGCTTTCGTTGTACTGTAAGTTACTTTATTGTGTTGTGTGTGGAACTAATGACTACGTTATTAGCCATGGGTCCCAAGAATGTTGCTGAAGTTCACTGAAAGAAGAGGATGTTTTCTATGGAGACGATGATGGAGATCATCAAGAAGTGTTAAATGTTTTCTGCCATTTGTTAATGTATTTCGTAAAGTTTACTGTTAATGTTTTCTGCCATTTTTAAGTGTTTCGTAAAGTTAAGTGTTCATGTTTTCTGCCGTATGTCCTACCCCTCTGTCACCACTTTCGGATATCACCTCACTCGAAAGGTAAGGCTCCACATTTTACTACATACGTAGTACATGTACACACAGTATCTCTTGTACCCTGTACACTATACACTTTATTTACAGGTACAATAATGGTTAGGTTAAGTGTTGAATGGTCCAAATTGTTGTATTTCATTGTTTATTGGTCAATTTAGCTTTATTATAAAATTTACTGTGGTGTTTTTGTAGGGCTTGGAACGAATTAGGCAATTTACATGTAAACGTAGTTCTGGATATGAAAAAAAATAAGGTTACCTACGGTACATCAAATTGTATTTACATATAAATTGTCCTCTGGACTGATTGTAGATTAGTGTATGTGGCTAGGTAACAATTGATACAATAAATTATTGTTCACAGGAATACAGAGGTAACCTGTGCTAGTGTGGATTGCTTATAAATAAAAGACTAGAAAATAAATTGAGGTTAAGTAGTAACTGTATGATTTCTCCCCCAAAAACTGCTTAACTGGGTCACTGCTCCTTCACGATACATTCAACTCCTTTTGCATAAAAGTTTTCAGTTTAAAATGTGATGGTTTGTTGTAAGCATATTGAGTGTTTACAGTTATGTTTTATTGACAAGGTTAGGAGGAGGGGCACAGAGTTGCCCTTGAACACCTCTAGATTATTTACTCGCCCTTGTACAAATTTCACCATCATCCGATGGGGTCCTGGCTTTATTAATGTGGATAACTGAAGGATCACTGTACTAAATTCACTCACTGGGGAAGATGGATGAAGAGATATGTGATATAAAGAAAGTAACAAAACCCCTTTGATACAAGTAAAGCTGGAATGAAGACGAAGATAAAGCATGTTAGAGGCAAAAAAATATTCACCTAAAAAAAAATGGCACCCTTTTCTTTTTACCCAATGATGCTGCTCAGCACCATGACCTTTCTAGGTTAGTAGCATAAGTAAAATAACAGGTTAGTATATCATACGAGTACATACATATCAAATGTCAAAATCTGCAACAGATAATTTCTGAAGACTTACATGTCATAATTAGCATCATCACTCTCCTGATAAACCTCAAGCTCCTGAATCGTAGCTTCAATTTCTGATGTATTTGTTTCTAACTGTCGCAGTAGTGTTACTCTCTGTAGCTGCAGAAATGGAAGATTGAAAAACTTGTGGAGCAGCTTTAGTCCAAAGCCATTTCGCATGGACGATTCTGCATAACGAATATCGGCCGCTCCTTCAGGTCTGGGAAGGGCACAAAAAATTTGTATTCAGGATACTGTACTTCTGTTTCACTACTATTTTTACTATAAAAGAAAATACCCAAATAGTCTATTTCAGAACTTAACATATTGAATAGTACGTAATTATTTTTCAATTATGGCTAATAAATTAACTTTACATTGTAATGAAATTCATTTTACCCAATAAATATATTTAGGCTATCCTTCACCATATTCTTTGCTAAAACCCTAAGCAGAAGAAATTTCAAGGAATGGGATACTAGTACTACATACTCTTAAAATACTTGGTGAAAACATGTAATCACTACTGGGTATTCATAATCACATTAATTTTTTCATGCAATCCCATTGGCACTTACATATAAGTACTCATATCATTACATATAATCAGGCCATATTGAGGTCACCAAACTGTCACAAATGCTTCAGTCCCATTCAATGAATAAAAAAGGAAAGAAATCAGTACTATGCATGTGTGAGGAGATCGTCAGGTCCCTGAACAGATCTCTGGATAAATTTTCTTGTTGACCCATTCAAGAGCTGTGAGAAATAACAGGGCTGTGCAGAAGCAACTCATAACATAAGTACTTTAATGAGTTGGTATGATAAAATTAATTCTTTTCTCAAAAAATAAAATTTTCAAAACAAGGGAATAACTTACAATTGCCCAGTTGAGACCTCTAGAATCCATTACACAGCTTCTTTGGATCACCTATGTATCACAACTCAGTCTTTCAAATATAAACAAGAATGCAAAAGTTGTCTTTGTGACAGAAACTATAAATTGCATAGTTGGTACAACACCTCAGGTTGAAATCTAGTACAGGGATGAGGTACTCTAAGAGGCGAAAAATACATAAAGGGCCAGCACTTAATCATTCAATCGTACCAGGCGCAAACACCCAAGTTTGTCATAATTTCATTATGGAGAATGAAAAGTTTCCCAACATGATGAAGATGAAGAATCAACTAGCAGAGGATCTTATCTGAAGTTAATAACTATGTACCTGTCCCACTGCTACCATAAAATTCATTAACCACAGGTCTAACAATCTGTACCATATCCATATATACTTGGGTGCTATAATTACACTGACACACAATTTTGCTTAAGTTAAGTATATCTTAGTTTTACCAGACCACTGAGCTGATTAAGAGCTCTCCTAGGGCTGGCCCGAAAGATTAGATATTTTTACATGACTAGGAATCAATTGGTTACCTAACAAAGGGACCTACAGCTTATTGTGGGATCCGAACCACACTGTATTGAGAAATGAATTTCTATCACCAGAAATAAATTCCTCTGGTTCCGTGTTGGCTGAGCCGAGAATCGAAATTCAGACCACTGCATTGGTAGCCGAGCGAGAAATCCACTCGGCCAACGTGGAACTAATTTTGCTTAAAAATTAGAGTTTGCTTCACAACACTTATGAACCGTAGTCTAGGGGAGATTCTCAGCAATTCTGCCTTACCTGTACACAGACTAGAAAATCATGGTCAGTGGGTAGCAATACCATCCCAGAGATTAAAATAATGCTTTACAACATTGCCTCTTACCTTGCTCCATAAAGGAAGGATGGAGAGAGTATGTTTTCAGACTTCCTTAGATAGGTGCTTGGTTATGTTGCTTACCTGCATTAAACAGACTACCATGAACATGGGTTGGACTGTCAACACCCAAGAAATTAGCAAAGGGGAACAGACTTGGCATCCATGAACCTTAGGCTAGATGCTGATCCAAAAGGTGCTAAATACTACCTGAAACCAAAGTTCCACCTAAAAGGAAGTTAAGAGTAACTCCAGACTTAGAGAACTAAACTAGGTCTTCCCTCTCATTTGGGAAATGCAAAAATTTGCCTTAAGGCCACAGAGTCACAAAAGGAAGATGTAAAAATTGCTTCTAGCTGGCCAGCATTAATGGAAGGAAGCAGTGGAAGACTGATACATCTGGGAAGTCACTATGCAAGATTCCAATCATTCTATAAAAAAATTTCTAGGTAAAAGAACTAAGCAAATCTATGAACGAAATGAATGTGATTTAACACCATTCAAATATCATAAACAGGAATGACTGCATGGTAGTCATAATCTTTGGGAAGGTTAAATGAGATGAAACAAAGGCTGATCACCTAACTCTGATAATCATTAAAGGATATCTGAATGATCAGGCAGGTGAGAAGCACTCTTTTCTTTCTACAGGTCTAGAGAAAAATTTATCCTGGCTCCTCTAGAAAGAAATCCAAATGATAAAATAAAGCTGTCAAAAGGAGCCTCTAGCATGCAATTCACCAAGGGGAAAGCCACAGTAAGGGGGAGACTAAATTTCCTTTCAAAGATTGCAACCCTTCCTAAGTCCTAAAATAGGGAAGAGAATGAGGTTATAGGCACAATGAGGAAAAAAAACAGCATATGAGAACAGTACTCCTCTTACAGGTAACAGGATTGCAATGGACTGCACCTCCAGCACCATCCAGAATCCAAAAAACAAAATCATAATGGTTGTTGCAGGAGCACAGACAACCAGGAAGGAAGAAATCCTGAAAGCACTAATAGGTACAGTGTGTCACTGACACTGTGACACAGACTTACAGTGGATCTGACCTTAAGAGAACTTTTTCAGCACACTAACAGTGTTTTACAGTGCCATAACTTAAATTTGCATGAAGTTATGTTCTGTTAAGCGTCATTGATGGGTGCTAACAGCAAGAATAGGCCTCAAGTTAAATGGCACTGTAACTTGATCAAGTTGTAGTGCCGTTAAAGCACAAATATCTGTGAAACACTGACTTACAGCAGAAATCAACTTACAGCACAGCGCTGGAACGGATTCCCTCTCGCCGTAAGTCGAGGACCTACTAGGAAAGAGTTAGAGAAAGAGCTGGTTCCCTGGAAGACCAAAAAGAAACATGAGTATACACATGCACAAACTCATGAACCACAGACGGAAGGCTTAGATGAAGTGTGTTGGGACTCCCCTCCTGATCTCTTCAAATATTCCTCAAAGGCAACAATGCAGATCTGGTCAAGGTGGGGGGCAACAATTCTGAATTACCATTATAAGTCTCGCTGAAAATCAGTCACGAATACTCACAACTACACCAAAAGCATAACTCATACTCCAGTCCCAATGGATCAAAGACTTGTCTCTCCTCTATAAAGAGAACAGTTTCTCAAGGAATATCTGAAAGGATAACTCATGGAAGAGAAGACAAATTAATCCTGAAACCTGCCTAAAGTCTGAAAACAAATCAGGAAGGAGAGGGCAAGGATAAGATCATATTCCTATATGCTTCTCTGGTGAAGTTTATAAGAACAACCAACCCTGCAGAAAAAAAGTACCTTATGAGACAATCTCATAATTCAAAATTTGGTTTCTTTACCATATAAATTCCAAGGCCTATTTACAGGCAATGGTTTATATCTTGCAGAAGCAATTGTACATAGAGGTTGCCAGAAAAAATAGCAACAAAAAGGGATTTTGACGAAGGAAAAATCTATTTCTGGGTGATTGGCTCGTGTCGCCCTATGAAAGATCCTTAATATCATTCTTTCTAGGTAAATTAATCTAAAATTACCAGAGAAAAACAAAATTAAGAAAATGTCAGTAAAACTGACTCGCTCACTCTTAAAAAAGAAGTGTCGGTATGATAATAGGGGCGAGTGTGGAACACTACCACGAGACAATCACCAATTAGAACTTCCAATCAGAATCCCCCAAGAGAGAGCCGATACCAAGGGCGGGCGATGCAGCCGCTACTACTACTACTAGAGGACGCCACGGACAGCAGCGCCCCTAGCGGACATCCTTAATCTAAAAACATCTTGTCTGCAAGGGGGGGAACAACAAACCGGGGGGAAAAAAAGGGGGGGTTTCATAGGGCGACACGAGCCAATCACACCACCCCGAAATAGATTTTTCCTTCGTCAAAATCCCTTTTCTGGGCTCAGCTCGTGTCGGGCCTATGAAAGAGTACCAGAGAAAACAGACAAGATGGGAAAAAAGGAAACAACAATGAAAAGCAGTGTAAAATGATGGATATAATATAAGTAAATCAATTACAGCATACAAACTAAGCACTTAAACTAACTTATACTAAACAGTAAAACAATAGAACGTTAGTAATCTTAAAGTACTTAAATGGTAATTAAAGTAAATTACAGAGATGCATGTAATATAAACAAACAAAGGATTTACTTAACATATTTGACAAAATATAACAAACTCATTGTGTCCTACCCTAGCCATAAAAAAATAAGGGTAGGTACACTGAAGTCCATCATAATACAAGTATGGCAAAATATATACAAACACATTGTGTCCTACCCTAGCATAAAAATAAGGGTAGGTACACTGAAGTACATTATCAGTACAAGTGTGGATGTCCCTAGCAAAAAAAAAAATAAGGGGACAATCCACTATATGATTCAACGGCTAAGGCCTATGATATTCGAGTAGCCTGGCGATATGTTGAGGCATGTTGGACTGATGTAGGTAGAAAGGAGACCTGGATCTATACTACAACTACTATACAGTATCAGGGAAAACAATGTTTCCCGCTGCTACTGCTGAAAAACTTCAAAAGATTCCAAGGACTTTAGATAATGCCGTTTAAAGCACTGTCGGGGATTTCCATCCAGTATACTTTCTAAGATCCTCAAAGTTCATATGTTGAAAATAATTAATGAGGTGGCTACTCCCCTGATATCATGTGCTTTTGGGAATGACTCCAGGGTTGGCTGTTTAATGAAGTAAAGGATTTGCTGTCTAATACCTTTTACTGACAAAGTACCACCTTTTTCTCTCATGAAGAGAGCACTGAGGATCTGAAGAAGTACGAGATAGAAAGGCTCTAAGAGTTGATACTGGGCAGAGAGAAGGATCCTGTGGAAGTGGGATAACCTTCCAAGGAGCCCACCTTGCAAGAGGATCCTCATTTTTGGCTAAAAAGCTACGATCCGGAGCAAGTAGAACTTCTCCTGATGGGAGGAATTCCACAGACCCGCATCCCTGGATAGAGCCGACAGTTCTGAAATTCTAGCTCCTGAGGCTAGGCTTAATAAGAATAATGTCTTCCTCAGGAGCATTATGAATGTACAAGATGAGTGTCAGTATCTGAAGCTAGTTTGAGGACATCATTTAAGAACCATGAAACTGTAGTAGGCCTCTGAGAAGGTCTAAGTCTAGCACAGGCTTTAGGGATAGATGTGAAATAAGATTCAGTCAGATCTATCTGAAAACCTACTTGAAAGATTTTCTTCAAAGCCGATTTATGAGTGGTAATTCGTGCTAGCTGCTAAACCTTTTTCAAACAAGGATCTGAAAAAGGATATAGCCAAATTAACTGTCATGGTTGTAGTGTTCGATTCTCTCAAGAAAGATGCAATTTAATTTTTTAACAGCTGAGTCATATTGTCTAATGGTTGACTCTCTTATCTGAGTTCTAGGAGAGAATATTCTGTGGATCAATATCAGCATATTTATTAGCCGCAAAACTTCATGAAGTCCATAAGTTAGGGCTCTGGAGAATTCCTGAGGAAGCGAAACACAGTCCTCATTTGTACTGATTGTGATAGCTTGGGATTGGGGATCCGTTGAGGTCGGAGACCCAATTCCAGAAGAAGAGGATACCAGTTGCTCTTGGGCCAGTCCGGTGCAATCAGAAGCTACTATCCCTTTGAAAGACCTTAGTTTGCTTAGGACTTTCAAGAGAAGATGCACTGGAGGAAAAACATAAATTCTCCTCCACTGATTCCAATCCAACGACAGGGCGTCCGTTGGCATAAGCCAGAGGGTCCAGGTTGGGGGCACATAGCAAGGGAGCGTTGTGGTTCGCTTTGTTGGAGGCGAAGAGATCCACTTGGAGGACCTGGGACTCTCAGCTTACCCACTGGAATGACCCGTCGTCCAGAGACCACTCTGATTCCAGAGGAACTGACCGGGCCAGGGCAGGGGTCTGCTATCACAATTCCTTACTCCTGCCAGGTGAGTGGCAGACAGATGCCATTTGTGTTTGTTTGCAATGCAAAGATGGCTATCATGACATGATTCACATGCTTGGATTTGGACCCTCTCTGTTGATGCAATGAACTACCACTGCACTGTCCAAAACTAGCCATTAGATGAGACTTCTTCGGGGGAAGCAGTCCTTCAGAGTAAGAAATACTGCCATTGCTTCCAACACGTTTATGTGGAGCTGGCGAAATTGAACTGACCAAGTCCCCTGAACCTGTTTGAACTGAGAGTATCCCCCCCACCCCGGACAGGGATGCATCCGTGTGAATGGTTAACACTGGGAGGGATATTGAAGGGGTACTTTCTTGGCTAAGTTCTTTACTTTTGACCAAGGCCGTAGTTGGTTGCGGAGGATCTGTGGGATTACTGACAACTTGTCTCGATATTTGGAGTTTGCTCTTGACCGCCAAATTCGATTTATATCTTTCAGCCTTGCTTTCAGAAGGATATCTGTTACCGAAGCAAACTGAAGAGGACCCTAGGATTCTCTCCTGGTTTCTTCTTGAACGTTTGTTTGCATTTGAGAAATTGCCTGACAGATTTTGCTATTTTCCTTCCGTTTGCCATGGAATTGACAGATTGTGGGAAGACAAATCCCATTGGATTCCTAGCCACTGAAAACGAGATTCGGAGGTAGTAAGTCTGGATTTCGTTTTGTTTATCTGGAACCCCAGATTGGTTCCAGAAAGTGAACTACCTTTTTTGGTGGCTTTGAGACATTCCTCGACAGTGGTGCCCAGATCAACCAATCGTCGAGGTATGCTGCTACCATGATTCCCTGAGCTTCTCAATTGTTGTACAACCACTTCTGCTATTTTTGTGAATACCTGGGGGCTACATTCAGACCGAAGGGCATCACTTTGAATGAGAATGTTTGATTTCCTAGCCTGAATCCTAGGAATGGGCGGAAGGGGGTTTTGTGCCTGGCTATAGGGATATGATAGTATGGCGTCTGTAAAGATCGATGGAGCATGTGACGGCTCCACGCGGAAGTAAGGTCCTTACTTGCGAGAGGGTAAGCATCTTGAACTTGTCGCAACGAATGAAAGAGTTTAGAAACTTTGACAAGTCTAAGATTACCCTTCTTTTTGTTGAGCCTTTCTTTGGCACGGCTGAATCAAGCGACCTTGAAATTTTAGATGCTTGACTCTCGCAAATAGCTCCTTTCTGAAGGAGTTCTTCCGCGTAATCTGTCAATTCCTTTGACGGTATCTGGTGGAATGATTTGATTGGAGGAGGATCTTTGATCCAACTCCAGCCCAATCCTTTGGACACTATGCTCTGTGCCCAATTGCTGAACCCCCACCTGTGGCGGAAGAGGGAACAGCCTCCCTCCTACCTGGGGAGCCTCATTGTTGATGGCGGGTTGGCCACCACGCCCTCCTCTGAACTGCCTGCTCCTTGTCGCCCTTCCTGCGCCACGCTGACGAAAGTAAACCTCTCGCCCTACCTCTCGGCTGATTGTAGCTTGAGCCTCATATGTAGGGTTGAAGGCCGGCGAGATAGCGTAGGAGGTGGATGGCTGAGATTGAGGGGACAAACAGGAGGTATAGGCTGATTCTGCTTTGAACTAGCAGGTTGTCCTTGTTGGGTAACCGGGACCGGGACCGATGCACCAAATTGCTGCTGTTGTTGGAGTTTGTTTTTTATATGGCTGGAACCTCCTTACAGCCTTCTTCGGTTCTTACCAGCAGTGGGAACGGAATCTTGTTTCCTCTTCGAGGAAATACCCCACCTAGCTCTAAGGCTCTGGTTGAGCCTAGCAGCTTCGTGGTGTACTTCGTTGACCGCGGACTCTGGGAAGAGATCCGCTCCCCACATGCTAGAGGCCAAGAGTCTATTCGGCTCATGCCTAATGGTACACTCTTGTAGAACATGCTTTCGGCAGTTCCTCCTAGCCTGGAAGAAGTCAAAAGCGTCCGTTAGTACCCGTCTGGAACTGAGATTTCGCCAAAATCTTGAACAGCGGTTCCGTAGCATAAGAGAGGGCAGCCAGTTCCGTAATTATAAGGAATGAGGGACCTGCCAAACCTGGTTCGCGCATCAAACTCTGCCTGGATTAGGGAATCCGGCAGCCTTGTAGTTTCTCGCCGAACTGGTCCATGGCGCAGTCCGGTTTGAGCTTACCAAGCGTGAATGTAGCTGGCAAGTTCTCCCACAATTCTCCGAAAGCCGGGAAGAGCGGAGAAGTAGACTCCGCCTCCCTCAACTGTGGGATGGGCTCATCCTTGAGGACTGCCTGAAGGGACTTCTCCACTAATTTCGTGGCGAACGGAAGAGAAACCTCCTCTTCCGTCGCGAAAATAGTGAAGGGACTCTTGTAGGCCTGGAGTTTGGTGTTCGTACACTCCCAGTCCTCAAGGCAGTGAACCCATTCCCGCTGAGCATGATCTCTACTATATAGGACCGACTCTTTAGAGATCTTGTCTTCCCTCGTCAGAGCCGTTGCCGTCAGCCTAGCATAACCGATGAAAGGCTGCGTCAGACCTGGAGGGTAAAACTCGAAGTCCTCAACCCTTCGAGTTCCACACTCCGGGATAGAGATCATCCCATCCTTGAAAGGAGCGTAGGCAGCTACCCTCCATGGGTTCTCCATAGAGAAAGCTGGCAGAGAGTCGTATGGCGGGAGTTGGAGAATCCCAGTGCTTGGCGCTGGGGAGACTGGAAGAGGAACCTGAGATAGCCCGGCTACTCGGTCCTCATTTTCTCTCATCCTGTTAGAGAGGTCTTGAATTGACTGACCTGATTGAGACAGAGTGCTTGACAACTGTGCAAACATCTGCTCGAATCGTGTCCCCAGGGCGGAGACTTGCGAGCCAACCAGCTCGCCCACCTGTTGCATCACCACTGCTGAGAAAGCAGATGGGATCAAAGGTGCTAGGACCTGCTATACCGGCGTAGCCGGAGTGGAAGCGGTGGAGGCGGGAGAAGGCACTGGCTCGGCGGGAGCGCGAGCCTTCTCCTTAGAAGCCTTGCTTCTGGAGCTCTTTGAGTGAGAAGAGCTCGGCTTCGCTTTCACCGCATCAGCGTAGGAAGTCGACGACTTCCTAGCCGAAGAAGACGAAGACGACTTCTTCGAAGTTGTCTTGGCCAGAGTCTTCGGTTCTCTCTGTCCCTTCACCTTTGGGGGTACAGAGAGAGCGGGAGAGCGGGTAGGGATCTCAGATCCCACAAAGCCTTGGAATGAAGCACTTGAAGAGGGGACAGGAGAAGATCCAGGAGCACCCAAGGAAAGACCTTGGGCGCCCGACACACCTACCTCAACCAACAAATCCTCCACCCCTACCGCCATAGGCTCGATGTTAAGGTCCAGGCAGCGACGTCCGGGACCGACTCCTGGGAGGCTACGACCCCAAAGGATTGCTGGAGTCTTGCTGGATGGAGGCTATCAGAGGGGCAGCGGACAAGGGGTCAACGTAACCGGTCGACTTTGCCGCGGGGAAGATCTGGACGGCCAGCTTCTTATCCAGAATGTAGGGCTGGCCTTTGCGGCGTTCTTCCCGAAGCCGCCCACCCACGCTTTCAGGGTGGCGAGGGCGACTTCCCTCACACCGGTAGCCTGAAAGAAAGGCGAGATTAGCTTCCAGTGGGTGGAACGGGTTAACAAACTTATGACTAAAAGTTGTTAGTAAAATGATAAGGAAGCCTATAACGGACTTACCCCCATCTCCCAGCTGACCGACCAGGTCGTAGCAGTGGCGCCAGGCTTCTGGGTGCCAGACGATCATCTCGTTGTATGACGTGGCACATGGGGCATGAGACCTGCACTCATCGTGGCCGCAGGGGTCGTACAACGTCGCGTTGCACGCTGGGACCTGACAGTTGGTAGCCTGTAAGTGGAAAGATACATGAGTACCAGGTAAACACTTACAGTCTAACAGATGCTCCGCTGGTGCCGGAGCGATAAAGTTAGATTTAAACCAGAGCCCGCCAAAATACGTGTGGTAACCAGGTTGGTTGTGCTCTCAAGGCTATAGCTCCGCTGATGGCGGAGACACAAAAGAGGAACCAACCAGGAGTGGTGGTAAATGGAAACCACGACGGCAAAATGGCGGGGAATGGTAGATCAAAATTAATCATATTACACAATTCATTGTAAAATTAGGTATATCCTTAAAAATAATAATAATAATAAAAATGCAAACCTCCTCCGCCCGTCTACTAGAAGAGTGCGCGGGTAAGAAGCAAGCTCCCTTCCGTAGCGGGGAGAGATGTAAGGATATAGTAGGCAAGCAACCGACCACTAGAGGTGCCCACCCGCTCGCTAGCGGAGCCAGTAACCTATAACCAAAGGTGCCCCGCTGCGACGGAAGGCTCCTTTCGTATAGAGAGGTAGGTGGCTGAGCAACTGGGGGAGGGGGGGAGGAAGGTCTCGGTGTAACACGGCGGGAGCGAGAGAGAGGGGGGAGGGATGGCCTACTCCTCCCCGCCTCACCAACTACCGCATGGAGACCCGTACCTCATGAGTGGTCGCCCTATAACCCCCCGCTGGGAGGAACCCCTGGCCGCCTCAGAGTAGTAGTGAGAGAAGGCAACTGAGGTTGTCATGACAACCAAGGGGTCCCCCAGCTCCTCCCTATACCAGAAGGGGAGGGCGGGCCGGGCAGGGTAAGGTGCGATGGGACACGTGAACCGCAAGTGGCCTAGGCCGCGAGCAACACAACCGTGAGAGGGCCACGTGAACCAGGCTGTACCAATACAAGGAACAAGCACCTAGGCTAGCCTAACACCCTAAATATAATAAAATATACATCGAAAAGATGGAAAAGACACTTTTAGTAAAAGAGAAGAAGCCCAGGAGGAGGCATACTGTTCCAAGAAGAAACAGAGGCCTACTCGGAGCCAGCGATAGCCGATGAAGAGCAAGAGCCGGGATGCTGGGCCGGAATAATAATATTAGCCCTAAATACCAAACTAAGAGAAATGGTAGGAGGGCTGAACTAGTTAAAACTCGATGTAAAAACAATGAACGTAATATAGTAAGCCCATAAGTATAAGAAGTCCCAGTATGGAGGACCGGGAATTCTTACGAGGCAGCATGGCGCCGCCACGAGACAACCGGGGAACCGTATATGACCTATTAAAGAGGAAAATACTGGTACCCGAAGATAAAAATGTGGTAAAATATTACTTATGAGTTACTTAACTTAGCCGTGGCAATAGCAGAGCGTTCCATGGTTGAATACAGGGATAAATCCAGAAATAGCACAGCACAAGGAAAATTGCGTCTTGACGCTAGCGCTAAAAATTAAGGATGTCCGCTAGGGGCGCTGCTGTCCGTGGCGTCCTCTAGTAGTAGTAGTAGCGGCTGCATCGCCCGTTGGTATCGGCTCTCTCTTGGGGGGATTCTGATTGGAAGTTTCTAATTGGTGATTGTCTCGTGGTAGTGTTCCACACTCGCCCCTATTATCATACCGACACTTCTTTTTAAGAGTGAGCGAGTCAGTTTTACTGACATTTCTTAATTTTGTTTTTCTCTGGTAATTTTTAGATTAATTTTACCTAGAAAGAATGATATTAAGGATCTTTCATAGGCCGACACGAGCTGAGCCCAGAAAACATTAATAATGGTATCCTTTATATGCTGAATATACACCAACAAAGACGTTTTGACTCAACACAGCCAAAGAAAAAGCGGATGACCTGCAGTGGATCAAGTTCACCTACCACCCCAACCACACACACAGCTAATTACATGCTGCAGTAATCAACACAGCTACCACTGTGGAATGAACCTATTATAAGTTTGCATTCTCAGAAAAACTGAAAATTTTAATTCTGCCTGATAATGACTTACAAGTTTTTGATTACATATTTGTTTTAAGGTCTACAAAAGGTCTTTGTTACATGTTAAATATAAATACTACAATGTAAATGCATGCATTCAAAATCTGACAAATTTTTTATTAATTTGTATTTTTATTGCTACATACCTGAGGTCTTAATAATAGAATAAATCTTCTGGGGCCATCTGGAAACGGGTTAACAACAACCAAATATTGTATATGTGCAAGAAATCTTTGGCGTCTGGCATCTAAAGCGCACATGAGGTGGAAGCTGGTCAGAGACTACGCTTGAACCCTGTGATGCATCTAGTCTTTCTTCCAACCCAGGATTACAAGAGGGGTGGCTAGAGGTGGGCAGTCATGTTAAGACCTCGGGTTTATTGGCTTTGAGAAATACAAATTAATTAAAATTTGTCATTTGTTCATATGCAGAACAGACCTTTGGTCTTAACCTTAGGATAGAACTCATAGTTGGAGGAAGTACAAGGATCCTGAACCAACTAACCAGAGTTTCAGCACACCTGACGACTTTAAACAGAATGAGAATTCTAAAGAAGATGGTTTAATCCTGTGAGAAGTTAGAATAAATGGTTATCTAAAACTCTGTCTACTGGGAGAAATACAGTGTAACATGTCCAGATTCATTGCATACATGGAAGACAAAGAGAACTTTAATTGTTCAAGCAACAAACCATATTGGCCAAAACAAAGGGTTTGTCATCACTCCTCAATACCCTTGCTGGAGAGAGGAGTATATATGCTACTGAGAAGCAGATTTGTATGTTGTATGGGAACACAAAAAAAAGTGCTGTAACAGTAAGGCTGCCAAACTCACCTGCATCAAGCCAGTTCCAGCATATGATGTGTCTTAATCTTCAACCCACCCGTAGAAATGAAGAAGGGAAAAAAGGGAAAGAAAGACACGGATCATCTCACTCATTCTCTTCTTCCACATAATAACCTTAGGCATGATACAACTATTCTGCCAGGGGCACTAGATGAGCTACACAACTTGTTGGGCAGCCACCACCAAACCCAAGGAAAACGTGTCCAAGGACCTCTGGGCAATATCTTCAAGTAATAAAAAGTGAAAGCAGTTTGCCAAAGGCAGGAACCAGCATTCAAAAATCTATGAAAGACAAATTCCTCAGATGTCATGTGCTCTTGCATGCACAGTATTGGTAACAGAACTTGAAGATGAGCCATAGGCTTACCTAATCACCTCACATAGCCAAACTGAAATGGTAATCTTGGACACTTCCTTCCTGGCTCAGCCTGTGCTAACAAAAGCCTATGACATCTAGGTCTCAGGTGGCGAGTCCATCGTAGATAAAATCGCAATGCTCTAATGGGACAAATCAGTAACTCTAGAGGATTATTATCAACAAATTCCTTCAGGGAAGGAATGGAAAAAAGGCAAATCTGTTATCATCAACCAAGGGATTTTGCCAATCTGTTTGTGACTGAGGGATTTTGAGTCTTAGCCATGAATTCCAGGACAAATTCAAAAGCTATGACCCCCTACACCAGGTGTGTTTTATGAATAATCTAAGCCATGGAGCTTTTCCAATGCTTTTCAAGGAAGCCGAAGTCATGAGGAAAACAGTTTTCAAAGTTAGCTCCCTGTCTAACGATTGACGTAGAGGTTCAATTGGAACTCGAGTGAGACTACTCAGAACCAGAGTAAGGTCCCACATAGGTTGTTTGAGTTCCTTAGGTGAACAAGACACTCAAAGCTCCTGAACACCAGAGATCTCCTGGGATGAAGAGATGTCCATATCTTTCAGATGTGGAACTAATCCCAAGGCAGCCCTGTAGCATTTGGTAGCAGACACAGAAGATGTTTCTCTGTTCTGAGGAAGATCAGGAGTCCACTATCCGGTGAACAGAACTTCCGAGTGGAGAGAAACCCCATTGACGACACCAATCACAGTAGATGGCCCACTTGCCTTGGTATACAGCTGGCGATCTTCTGAGGTAGCCGGACATCTTAGTACCTGCTCTGCGACAAAAATCTCTCAATTGCAAGAGATACTGACAGTCTCGAGCTGTGAAGAGATAGGGACCCTACTGACTGGTGGTACCTCTCCACATGAGGATGGCAGAGAAGGTTGTGCCAAGGAGGAATCTCCCTCAGTATCTCTGAAAGAAGAGACAGAAGGTCCAGGAACCACTCTGCTTGGGGCCACAAAGGAGTTACCAGGGTCATCCTGAGATTCCTGGAACCCATCACTCTGTTCAGGACATGACGGATCAGGCAGAACAGAGAGGTGTGCACTTCTAGATTGCAGCAAGGATGCTGAAGGGCGTCCTCCGCCACAGCTAACGGATCTGGGACCACAGAACAGTAGACTTCTAGATTCCTGTTGAAGCACAAAGCAAAGAGGTCAAGCATGAGTTTTACCCCACAGATGGAAAAGCCTGTCCATTATGTCCTGATGCAGAGACCACTCCGTACCTAGAACTTTACTCCAATGACGTAACTTGTTAGGGACCAAATTCCTCTTGCCTATAGTGACCCTAACTCTGGATGAAAAATTTCATAAAGAGAATTTGCAAAAATACAGATTTACTTTCAAAGTGGCGACTCCTTTTGAAGATGATGAAATAGTTTTTGGCAACATGCAATACTGCCTTAGTATTTGAAATTTATTGATGTCTACAGAACCACTTAGGCTGTTCTACCCAACTGTTGATATATTCATTTATTTTGAATTTCTGTTTTCCTCTATTACAGTACATAGGTACAGGCAGTCCCCTGTTATCGATGGGAGTTCTGTTCCCAGTGGTGTACCGATAAGCAAAAACTGCCATTAACCGAAACCCAGTGATTTATGGCGCCATAAGGGTGTTTATGGTACCGATAACTGGTTACCGGCACCATAAGCACCTTATGGCATGCCACAAAGACCCTTATGGTGCCATAAAGACCCTTATGGTGCCATAAGTGCCTTATGGCACTGATAACCGAAACTTGTCCTTTTGTGGCGCCATAAATCACCGATTTTATGGGACTAGACAAGTGCCATAAAACCAGACCGCCGATAACCAAATCTACCGATAAACCAAGTCCACCGATAACCGGGGACTGCTATTCTATTCTGTGGAAAATCACTCTTGGGTATACCAGCCCATAAGCTTTGTTTCATTTGTATACAGGCTAGTTTCCGATTATCAGCAGCCTCGATTATCGCCAATCCGGTTTTATGGGGCGTCTAGTGATGAAAATCACTGAAAATCAGTGATTTTCAGTGCCAATACATAACTAAGAGATGCGCCATTAACCATTTATCAGCACCAAAAATCCAGTTATCAGCAATTTCTGCTTATCATCAAGCCGTCAGAACAGAACCCGGCAAGTCTTGTCATTATCACTTCTGTAAATACAGTAATGCAGATACAAACTAGCACTGAAATTAACTGTTCTATGGGTCTTCCTATAATTTACAATACAAGAGCAGCTATAAACAGTCAGGTCATATTCATATTTCACAAAATACATTAGCCATTAGTATAAACCCTTACATATTAAGGGCACCTCTTATGCAATAGAATACCAAATAACTCACCTCTCTAAGGATTCAATGAGAAACGCACATCATCCTCAGTTACAACTCGATGATGTCCCATGTCACGATGATTGGCCAAGACAAGCACAGGTATTTGAGTGGGGACATTTTGGACTTCACGCCGAACATATTCAAATGTCCTAAAACTACATATACAAATGAAAAAGTATTTGCATCATAACAACCCGTTTGCCATTTTTTCAATTGCAAAACATAAACATAACAACTACTGTAAATTGACAATAAAAATGAGGTAAAAAAAACAAACAGACCTACTGCAATGATGTCTTTAACTAATGACAGTGAATGTGCGCTGATTATTCCTTCTTGTTATTCAGTAATTTGACATTATGTTATAAGGTTAAGACAGTACTAAATACTGCACATAAACTCGGGCTTTTTGAGGGGTCAAACTTTGTCATGGTAAAATGCACTTCATTCTAGTTACTGCTCATGAGCTTGGAAATCACTTTCTTTTATGAAACTTGCGATTTACTGTGGTATCTTAAAAAATTAAAAACAATAAAACTATATAATCAAAACATTAGCCAAGAAACTAAATTTCTGTACACAATGTAAACAAACTACATCATATATGTAAAAGGTTTTAACATAGGAAAAATGACATTTTTATGATAAAATAAAATTTTATATAATACTTATCCAGTACTTAGCTAACAATTTCTTGCCTTGGCAGCTTGAAGATTAAAAAATTCATGGGCAATGCTTCACAGATCTAGTGCAGGCGATAGGACCCACCCACCAATGGGAATACCAAGACTACTAGCAGACCATTTCATTCGATTTATGCCATATGTCCATCAGTGGAAATGTGGGAGGGCTCTGCCATATTACTGGGTAAGTATTGTATAAAATTTTATCTTATCATAAAATGCCATTTCTATATAAATAACTTACTGAGTAATTACTTACCTGATGCCACATTGAAGAAGCTGGGATTATGGACATATACTCTAAAACATTAAAGTGATACAATGAATTTTAATAGAAAAGAGTTGCTAGCATTGAGTACAATGCTTGTGGTTCTTGACTACTTAAGAGAGCCTGCCAGTAGCAATCTGCCTCCGATTGTTGCTCAACTTAATGTAGCAGTGTGGCAGTAAAGCCAGGAGCGCCTGTACTTAAGTTGTGAGCTACCCACCAATGTCTACCAAAGCATTAGTGGAATTTATGTAGCTCAAGGAGTTATCCAATGGCTAGCAAAACTTTATAAGGTGCCCTTGCCCTGGGCACAGTACCACAAAGAAAATAACAAGATATAGCCAGATCATTATCACCTGCAGTGAAATAAAACCACAACCATCACTGAGAGTAGAGTGCTCTAGGTACTTTGTACCCCCTTGACTCCCTAAAACTCAACACCTCTAACTGGTGGAGAGAAAGTCCGAGAATATCTTATGCTTCCTTCCACAGTCTCGTGCCAGTTACTGATAATCAAAAGGTACTGTCAAAAGATTTTTACAATTTCCTGTAAAACGATTGCAGAATGGATATAAGGGACAGAAGAGCCTGAACGTTAAAGAGGAAAGAAATACTTTTCTGACATCTTTAGCTTTAGTCAAAAGAAGGGAAATGCCCCCTAATCTGAGAGTATCTTAGAAAATAAGTCCATTATGGGTATATAGAACCAGTTACATTCTAGATGGGAAGATGAGACTAGATCTAACCATAACCACCTTAGGTTATGGATGGCCTTTGAATCACAGATTCTTTTCAGGTTAAATAAAACCTGAACATCTCAGCTGGCCAGAAAGATCCCTATTTGTCCTCAGATCTGGTGAGCACTGTTGGGCAGTCAAGAGACTGAGCTGGCGCCAGGCTGTTGTTGGAGCCAGAAGTTTTAATCAGAGGACAACAGCAGCTCTTACCATCACTCTATAGAAAAGGATGGCTGCAAAATTCCGTTTTTCTTCCTGGTAATACCAGAACCCTCCCTCCAACTTTAAAGGGAAAGGGCTCTTTATTCTTCCTCAAAGTTAGCGAGTGATTCTAGGCACTCGAGAGATTGAAGGGCGACTGGCGTCCATCTAATTACTAAACGTTGGGTTTTTAGCTGGAATGTGTTCCCCCAAGAGTTTGGTTAGAACTATGCCCAGTTGTAACTGGTGCCAAGCGAGCAGGAAGCCAGGTGAGGAAATATAAAAACTCGTTCTAATGGGTACTCCCGGGCATTATCTCTGATTGACATGACTGTCTTCTCTACCATAAAATTCTTTGAAGAGAGAGAGAAGAGAGAGAGAGAGAGGAGAGAATGAGAGAGAGAGAGAGAGAGAGAGAGAGAGAGAGAGAGAGAGAGAGAGAGAGAGAGAGAGAGAGAGAGAGAGAGAGAGATATCTAGGTCATGGAAGAGTCCTTCTTGGTAAAAAATTCTCAGGGTAAATGAGCAAAACCTTGTTACTGAGTCAAGACTTAGCTCGATACCTTTCCCATCTCTAAAATGTCTTTTGCAGCACCTCTGAAATAAGGGTCCTCCTTCGGGTAACACCTGTACAGGCAGTCTCTTGTTGTCAGCAGGGGTTCCGTTCCCGGGGGGTGTGCCGAAAAGCAAATATTGCCATTGACCAAAACTCAGTGATTTATGGCACCATAATGGTGCCGATAACGGTTATCAGCACCATAAGCGCCATAAGGTCTAAACCTTCTTATGGCTCGGATAACCGAACTCCGGCTCATTATGGTGCCATAATCATCGATTTTATAGCGCTAGACAAGCCTCATAAAAACCGGATTGCCGATAACCGAGTCTGCTGATAAACCGGGGACTGCCTACAGCCCAAAACCTCTCCATGTAAGGGCATACCTGATGTCTCTGATGTGAGATTGTTCAAGAAGGTACAAATGTTCGAGGGATTCTGGGGTAGTTCATCAATCCCTCACAGCAAATCAGGAACCATAAATGATTGGAACTGAGAACAGAGCAATGAGGGACTTGATAACACTTTGATGAGTCCAAAAAATATTAGCCTTTCCCTAATCATATCAAACAGTGGAAGAGAGTAGAAATACAAGTTGGAACAATCTTGTAAATGGTGGGTCATGACCATGTTTAAAGGTTCCTTTAAGGTGGCAGACAGCCAAGATCAGTCTGCCCCATAGATAACACACACACAACAGATCAGAGGAATCAAAGTCTACTCAAGAGTAAGAGTTGGTGTCTGATGGTTCTGTTTCTCCACCAGAGATTCCAGTTAGATTAGAGAAAGCTCGATTGATTGCTCACAGTAAAACTCTCTTTGCTTGTATGCGAGTGTTAAAGTAAAATGTAATAACTGGTAATGTCCAAGGAATACTACCTCAGTCTAGGCTATTGTGGTATATGTGAGCCATACTCCCTGGGATATGTCCTGAAAAACAAATCCCAGTTCCCCAATACGGGCTCCTTTGACTAGAACGAGGAGTAAGTAGTCTAAGACTAGTCTCATGATCAGGGATCTCTTCCGGATGACTGAAAATTCAGGTCCTGAGGAAGAGACAGTGGTGCCCAACTAGTCTTCTTGGACAATATGAAGTTCCTTGCCAGAAAATAAAACAGAAGGCGGAACGTAGACTCGAGAGAAGGCTTGTGCCATAGGTTTATTGAAGCCTGAACTAATGAAATGGCAGACTCTGTCTCATGAGAGGAGTCTGAGGCATCTCTCAAAGCCTGTATATGGACATGAAAACAAAAGTACATATCTTGATAACCTCGGAACTTCATTCAAGCACCCAGAGAATGGATGTAAACATACAATATGAAAGAAAACAAGCTCTAGCAGGTCAAGGCATCTACCTAGACGTCTTCATCTATCCAACAATTCATCCACCCCGCTCCCAACCGAGGAAACTTCTCCCCAGCTCCACCCACTTCCAAAACACAGCATTCTCTGAGTGACTTCCTCTAAACAGCCTCACTGCCCCTCCACTCCCAAGTGCCAAACTAAGCCTACCCATACCCCCACCTTTGAAACTTCTCAAGGCCCTCCACAACCCAAAACCTTTTCTCAGCCTGCTTAAGCACATTGCTGCCAACCATCAGAGAGTGGTTTTTTACAAAATTTTAACGTTTATATACATATAATTTTTGGACCCTAGTCCCTGTTGGATAATGTCCAGTTCTGGATTATGAAAATCTACATAATCGAGGGATTACTGTAACTGAAAGACGTACACTGGCTCATCCCCAATAGTTGTCTCTTCAGTCCTTTCCTAGGGTTTTGGATAGGAAAGAAAATGTACAGATTCAAAGTCATGTCTTTCAGGTTAAAAAGTGGCCCCAAGAATCTTTCAAAATTAGCAGCAATAGTTGTCCAAGACCTAAAGAAAGATGGAATTTAACTGGTAGCCAACTTAAATATAATCTGGGGAACACCAAAGCCTGAGAATAGAAGACATCAGACTCCCTGTCAAATGTTTTCTAATAAATAGAAAAAGTTCTGCCTTACATCCAGCAGACAAGTTTTCTAAGGCTGAGACTTTGTTGGCATATTCTTTGTGGACGGCTCTCTCTTCCCAACAACACTCAAACCAGAATAAGGAAGGACCTATTCCTTGCACAGCCCAGTTTTCCCAGATGGCTGATAGAATGAAGCCTGGACCTGTTACATTTTGCATCTGTGGTAGATCTACCCTAATCTTCAGATTGTGACTGTAGGACGTAAACAGTCTGACTCTCACATACCAGGAAAAGGCTTTGCAATTGCCTTCATCTGAGATTGGGAATATACTCCATCTGTGGACCTGGATGAGGTCTCTGATATAACAGGCTGACCCAAATCCACCTGAAACCTCCAAATGGGATCCATGTTTTGTTGGTCCTAGACAATATAACTGCAAGATCTTGTATCAAGAGGTTTTTCTCAAATTCAGCCCCTCTCAATTCAGTAATATTATCTCTACCCTACAGATGGCTTAAGTAAGGAAGCTGTACTTGTCAGTAATTGCAAACATTCTTCCACATCCAGAAATGACTGTTTGCCACATGTGAGACCCATCAACTTCCAGTGTATTTCTCTGAACCTGACCATTCAGGCAATAGCAAGGGATGCATTCCTACAAGATTTCAAAAGTTTTGAACTGATTACTAGCTTTTAGTGGAACTGCTTAACTAGTTATTGGTTCCTTTTGCTTCAACTAAAGACAAGAAAATAGATTCCATTACCACCTGCTGTTCTATCCCAGCAGCCATGACCTTCACATGTGGATTTTTTTAAAAATCTAGTCTATCATGTAGATTATTTACCTAACATCCAAGCACAAACAAACCACTCTCTACATGGGCTAAGAATAATTTTGATGTCAGTCATTAAAATGACTGACCCACACTCCTTTCTTAAGTTGCATGATGTCCAAAAGGTGAGTACATAACTGACTTTCTTCAAAAAGTTTCTTTTGAAGAAGCCTCTGAGTGTACGTGGTAGTTTTTAGAGGCAGTATTCCTGAGCCAGGGAAGGTACAATAATCACAAAGCCAGATCCAACATAATTAGGTAAGTTACTTTAGAACCACTAGGGGTAATACACATGCTGTTTGCTGACTTTATAGCCAAACCCTAATGGGGTATCCAGAATAAAGAAAGAAAAAGGTTGATAACCTGCAACTTTATCTCGGATTCCTGAAACACTATTGCCATGGGAGTGATGATCATGCTGAGTTACATATTGTTGGGGAAGGTACAATAATCTCACAGCTATAAGTCAACCTAGAACAACAAAGAATAATACATATACATAATAGGTTTGCATGTTGTTTCCTGTTCTTTATTGCCAAACCCTATGGGTACCCATCAGACCAAAATTTATCAGGGTTTTTGGGATCTATTTATTAAGAGCTAAGCCATTTAATCACTTGTTAATTTCTTTTATAAGCTCCTTTTAGGATGAGCAGTAGCTATACTATCAAAAAACTGGTTTTGATGTAGGAAAAACCTATTTATGGTAGCTGCCGTGAGTCCTCAAACCCATCCACTTTCCCTGACGAAAAGGCATAGGACTGGGTTAAATATTTCTTTCACAGACTTGGCACATAATGAGAAAAATAGGTGACACGTGCAGTATTGTGACGTCTGTGTGAACTGGATGAAAGGAAACGAGGTAGTCACTGCAGACGAGATAAGAGCCTCCTTGTCCTCAATCCTTTATATTCTATCACTGTGCCAACAAGCACTTTTTTAGTCCAAGAGTAACTATATGAAAATTTTTTCCATATTAGAAGTTTGGTTTATCTTATAGAACCCTGGTTTTTAACACAACAGTCCACTGTACAAATTCCACTACCAACCATACATTCCCATACCTTGTCAGGCCAAACCAAGTGGTGGGTCTGAAGACTAACAGCAGCTTTTTGATAGTGTAGCCATTGTTTTCATCCTTAAAAGAACTATTAAAAAAAATGAACCAGTTATGACATGGCCTAGCTCCTGAGAAAGACATCCCCACTACCCAGAATAAAAAAAAGTCCATGTATGGTCACTAAGGGACTCTTCTCTTTTGGTCAGGATTCATTTTGAGTGATTAACAATGAATATGGAATGGTCAAGAACCTGTCTGTGTTTACTATAAGATAAAAGAGGTGAATGGTCTAAACATGATGGAACAGGATGCAGGATAGCCACAGCATCCCGGCAATTAGTGCTTTGGTGTAAAAAAAAAAAAAAAAAAAAAGAATAACCTTCTGAGATCTAGGTAAACCTGAAGTGACCAGACCAGGCAAAGTTTTATATCTGTAATGATGAGTCCCCACAGAAGTACAGTACAGGCGGCCCCGCGGTTTAACGGCGCAATCACTCAACGGGCCAATCGTTTTTACGGCGTCGTCAAAAATATTAATTTAAAAAAATAAGACATTTTAAAGTATCTTTACGCACAAATTTCAGTTAACAGCGCCGCTAGCGCCGTTGTCTAACGATTCATACATATGTAGAAATGCCGTTCAGACCATAAAGGTTTATGCAAATTATATTAACAAATTTTATGGAGAGTTATTACGTAGGTATTAGGGTAAAATATATGCCTCTGACGCTGTTCTATGCCGAAAGAAAATATCGAGTTACATAAGTGCAAATTTAGCTATGGATGTGTCGGTTCATAATTGTTCATGCTTTTGTTTAAAAGTGTATGAAAATGTATTACGTGAAAGGCATTTTTATTTCTGTACAAAAATATGATACAAGGCAGCTTTTGAAACTGCCCTTCAACCGTTATCAAATACGATGTTTTTTTCATGTTCTTTCTTGTAAGCTGCCGCCTGCCGCTCTTTTCCGAAAATATCGATTTAAAAAAAGTGTAAATTAGCGATCGATGTGTCGATTTTTTTTATAAATGTTATGCTTTTATGTTTAAAATGTTGTATAAAAATGTAATACGAATAGGGTATTTTTATTTCTGTGTAGAATATGATAAAAAGGCGACTTTTTGAAACTCCCCTTCAAGTTATCGACTACGATGTTTTTTTTTCAAGTTCGTTCTAGTATGCCGCCGTCCTGCCGCTCTTCCGACATATCGAGAGTTAAAAAAAAAAAAAAAAAAAAAAAAAAAAAAAAAAAAAAAAAAAAAAAAAGTGCAAATTTAGCGATCGATGTGTCGATTTTTCAAATGTTTATGCTTTTATGTTTAAAATGTGTATGAAAATATATTGCGTAAAGGTATTTTCATTTTTGTACAGAAATAGATACAAATTAAGGCAGCCTTTGTAAACTACGCTCCACGTTGTCAGGGGATTGGTTTTTCATGTTCGTTTCTGTCCGCCAGTCCGAAAAAATGCATTGTTAATTTTATTAATTATGCATCTTTTTCCATAAAATCCTTTAAAAAGTTATACATTATTTCACTGTAATCCAAGAATATTGTATGTTATATTCTCCATATTATTGTATTTTAAAATACTACGGCAAAACTTAACAGCCCGTATTCCGCGGAGGCGCGGCCAATGTTGTGGTTTGAAATCAGCTGATGAATACGAGTATGTTTCACCATAACGCAATTCTGAGCGAATGCCCTGCTCCTTGCTTCTAGTTAGTAGCATAAACGTAATATCTATATACTTGACTTTATATGAGACAAAGTTATTTTTTCCGTATAACAGCGTGTTTTTTTTTTTAGGTGGAAATATTTATTGAATATGTCTCGTTGTGAATGTGAACTATTTTTTTATTTTTTCGTTAACAGATTACGTTGGCGGCATGTTTATTGCGTAAAAAATTACGTGATTCCGTTCAACAATACGTAATCCTTTATATCATCGTAATACGAACTTTACGTTATTTATCTTATATCGGCGTGAAACCAACAGTAAAATGTGTTCTTTCAAGCACAGTAGTTTTGATTAAATGATTTATCCTAATTTTATCTACAGTTGTATGTGATGGCAGACGTTTACTGCAGTTTTTTTTATCCTTGTTGCCGATGTACGATAATAGTCCATTAGCAGCTTGAACAGTTTCCTCAGCTTCAGTTATAACTAGGTTTAAATTTAACAGTATATTTTCCGATTGATCTTTAATCTATGTATATTGATCTCTGATCTATAGCGAATAAAGTTATTACATTAAGAAATATCTCAGTTCTATTCTATACATAACGCCATTTATAACAAATACGGTAATGTTGCACTGTAGTACGATGATCGAAATACAAGCCAAACAGATGTTATCCAGTTCGGTTGTACTTAGAAAAAAAAAAAAAACGTCATTTCTCATTCGGTTTTGTTCATGGCTGTACACGTTCACGCAACGAGTATAAAACGTTAAAACCATACTTTCATCATTCTCTTTGCTGTTATTGAACTTATGTAACTAGAAGATGGATAAAGTTAGGCCATTGTAATTTGATCTCTCATAAAATCGAACTATCGTAAGACTAATGATTGTAACCTGAACACTACAGCTACCTGTACACTGTATAAACTTTATTATATCTTTACATACTCTAGACACCCACATGTACTGTACAGTAAATTCTATAGTACTATACTGCATAAATATAATTTTACTTATTGAGCCTTGTGGGATTACGGCACCTTTGACTGGTCTAGAGTTCGAAAAAAGAAGGTGTGCGGCGGCCGTAAGCTTTAAAATCGCTCAGCGTCGAAAATCGCTTGGCGTCGGTGGCCAGGAACGGAACCCCCTGCCGCTAACCGAGGGCCGCCTGTATAGGGAATTTTCTCTTCAATAGGTCCTAATCCATGGCCATGAATGGCAGCCAAGGGACTCATCAACTGATGACAAGTCATGTTGGTGATGAGTTCATGGATCAAGGATCCTGACACCTGACAGTCAGAGAACTGCCTTATAGAGCATATGGGGTTGGTGGTCGTTTTGGGACCACTGAATTGAGAAGAGAGCAGGAGTCAAAGAACCTTAGTAAAGGACAAGGAAATTTGATCCATTGGAGCAGGTTCTTTGTGGTGTAAAAGACTGGAAAGGTGAAGCTTGAAGACGGTATTAGAATCTATGGTAATGCATAGAGCACGGGTTCTGGTAGCAAAGCCTTGTATTTCTAAACTGTGGCAGTGGTAAATCACATGTCCTCAATCAAGTGGATCATAAAATGATATTGTTAGTATACAATAAAGTTTTGTACATACTTACCTGGCAGATATATACATAGCTTACGACTCTGACGTCACGACAGAAAATTCAAAACTCGCGACACACACTACAGGTAGGTCAGGTGATCTACCTTACCTGCCGCTGGGTGGCAGGTGTAAGAACCAACCCCCCTTTCCAGTCAGATTTTTCTCTTCCACCTGTCTCCTGAGGGGAGGCTGGGAGGGCCATCAATCGTATATATCTGCCAGGTAACGTATGTTTTACCAAAACTTTATTGTATACTAACAATATCATTATTTTGTACATGAAAAAAACTTCCCTGCCAGATATACATAGCTTTGATTGACACCCTTGGTGGAGGAAAGAGACTTATAAAGTCCAGAGAAAGGGGAAATAACATATGTTTAAAGTAATAAATACCCTTGGTTCTACCTGATTTAGGCAGAAGACTTCATAGTTACTGTCTACAAGTTCTGCGTTGCCTGAAGAGTTACAGCGAGGGCGTGACCTACAGCTGAAAAAACTCTTTGCGTCTACCAATGGGAACTGACTCCTCTTACTTGGGCAGAATCCAGTTAGGGTCTAGTCAATGGGGATCAACCCACTTAAATGACAGAGCCTGTCCACTACCCTTGCAAGGAGCTTCAAGCACAAAACGATCACCTAACAAAACACAAATGTTAATACTATGAAAAAAGGAGATGCCCTCCTGCATCCTCCTTCCCACAACCAAAAAACACAATACAATACAATAAGGGAAATATTTAAAAAGGATATGCTTCAGCTCCCTGCCCCAGCACTGAATCCGCCGATACGTACGGGCCTAACCCAAAGCACTTCTCATACGTAATTCTTACGTCTTTCAGTAGTGGTTGGCAAAGACTGACTACACCTCCAATCAAGTCGCCTTCATGAGGTTTTGTAGGGACATGTTCTTCTTGAAAGCCAAAGACGTAGAGATGGCCCTTACCTCATGTGCCTTGACTTTAAGAAGTCTAAATTGATCTTGGTCACAAGATGCGTGAGCTTCTTTGATAAGGTTCCTTATAAAGAATGACAGGGCATTCTTTGATAAGGGCCTACTAGGATCTCTTACGGAACACCATAGGATGTCTGAGTTAGCCCCAAGTTGTTTCTTTTCTTCTTCTGGAGATAAAACTTTAAGCTCCTTACAGGGCAAAGGTTTCCTTCTCCTCTTCTGATCCAACTAGAGAGAATAAGCTTTTAATTTCGAAGCTCCTGGGCCAAGGTGAAGAGGGGTTTTCATTCTTGGCCAAGAAAGACGGGAGAAACGAACACACAGCTGAGTTCCCTCCTTGGAACCCAACATCTCCTTCCAAAGCTTGCAGTTTCGCTTAACTCTCTTAGCCGAAGCTGAAGCGCAGAGAAACAAGGTCTTCATAGTAAGATCTCTGAAGGAAGCTGAATGGAGAGGTTCGAATCTAGCGGATCTTGAGAACGATAGCACTACATCCAGGTTCCAGCTTGGTGTTAAACAAGAGTTCCTTTTAGAAGTCTTAAACGACTTGATTAAGTCATGCAGATCCTTATCTTCAGAGATGTTTAATCCCCTGTGTCTGAACACAGAAGATAGCATACTCCTGTAGCCCTTAATGGTAGAGACTACCAAAACCGCATTTTTTTCCCTCAGGAAAATAAGAAAATCTGCTATCTGGGTCACAGAGGTACTGGAGGAGGAAAAGTTCTGATTCCTGCAACAACGTCGAAAACATCCCACTTCGACTGGTAGACCCTGGAAGTGGAAGGTCTACGTGCATTGGCAATTGCTCTTGCAGACTTTGCCGAAAACACCCTTAGCTCTGACCAGACTCTTGATAGTCTGAATCCAGTCAGACTGAGAGCGGGGAGGTTCTTGTGAAACCTGTCGAAGTGGGGCTGTTTTGAGCAGATCGACTCTTAGTGGCAGAGATCTTGGAACATCTACCAACCATTCCAGTACCTCTGTGAACCAGTCTGTGGGCGGGCCAGAATGAGCTATCAAGGTCATCCTTGCTCCTTCTGACGCTGAGAATTTCCTTAGAGTCTCCCCTAGAATCTTGAAGGAGGAAACGCATAAAGTCCTAGGTTGCTCCAGTCCAACAGGAACGCGTCTACCGCTACTGCTTTCGGGTCTGAAATCGGTGAACAGTACAGGTCTATCCCTCACGTTCCTGCAGTTGCGAAGAGGTCCAGATGAGGTCTGCCCCAGATCTTCCACAGTCCCTGGCATACGTCCGAGTGAAGGGTCCATTCTGAGGGAAGGACCTGGTTCTTCTGCTGAGCAGATCTGCTCTGACATTTCTTTCTCCCTGTACGAACCTGGTAGAGACTTATCTCCCTTTCCTCCGACCGACAAAAGAGGAGCATTCTTGCTGTTTCGTACAGGGAGAATGAGTGAGTCCCCCTTGTTTCCGAATGTAAGCCAGGGCTGTGTGTGTCCGAGTTGACCTGAACTGAAGACTTCTGAACGAGAGTTCGAACTCCTTGAAGGCTAACCAAAATCGCCATGAGCTCTTTTTTTTGTTTATATGCCAGGACAACCTGTTTCCCCCCATCCAGGTGCCTGACACTTCTCTGGATCCTAGAGTCGCTCCCCAACCTTTGTCCGATGCGTCTGCAAATAAGACTAGGTCGGGGTTCTTCAACCGTAAGGAAATGCCTTCCTTGAAAAAGAAGAGGGTCTGCCCACCATCGTAGATCCTCTTTTTATCTCGTTTTTCAAGATTTTGAATACAAAATCTAGGTTCTGGAGCACCCCGATTCCAGTTGCCGATTCAGGAGAACTGTACGGGTCTGAGGTGCAACCTCCCTGGAGAAACTAATTGCTCCGGCAAGGAGAGTGTCCCCAACAGACTCATCCACTCCCTCGCTGTGCATACATCTTTCTCCAGAAAGGTTGCGACCTTCTCTGCACAACGGTTGATCCTTTCCGGGGATGGAAAAGCCCGAAAAACCTGAGAAACCATCCGAATCCCCCCCCAGATAAAACCTACGATCTTGGCTGGGGATTAGCTGTGGTTTCTCGAAGTTTGTTTATCAGCAAAACAGAGAAATTGCTACTAAGGTCAGAGTGATGTGAAGGTCCTCCAGACATTTCTGCTTCGATTTGGCCCTGATCAGCCAATCGTCCAAGTAAAGGGACACCCTCACTCCTTCGAGATGAAGCCATTGGGCTACGTTCTTCATCAGCCCTGTAAAGACTTGAGGGGTGTGGGAGAGGCCGAAGCACAAAGCCCTGAACTGAAACACTTTCCCTTTCCACATGAATCTCAGGAACTTGCGCGAAGAAGGATGGATTGGCACATGAAAATAAGCGTCCTGAAGGTCTAGTGACACCATCCAGTCCCTGGACGAAGGGCGGCTAATACTGAGAATGTCGTCTCCATCGTAAACCTTCTCTTCTTCACAAAGACATTCAGGGCTCTTACGTCCAGAACCGGTCTCCTTTCCATCCGCCTGAGTTCTTTGGGCACAAAGAAAAGACGGTTGTAGAAAACCCGCGGAATGAGGGTCCTGCACATCTTTATCGCTTTGCTTCTCCAGCATCAGCTCTACTGCTAGAGCAAGGGCCTGATTCATGTGAGGGTCTTTGTACCTGGCCACTAACTCCCTTGGGTGTGGTGGTCAAAGTGGTCTCGACACGAAGGGAATGAGGTATCCTTTTTTGATTAAAGAAAGGGACCAGTTTGTCCGCCCCCTTCAGTGCCCAGACGTCTGCAAAAACTCAGCAGTCTGGCACCTACTGCAGTCTGGAGGACACTCGTACTATTTCTTCGCTCTGATTGAACGAGAGAAGGTCCTTCCTCTTCTAGGAGGTCTTGTTCCTCTGGAGGAAGAAGCGCGGGGAAGAAGGCCTCCTCGAAAGGGCTCTTGCTTGATCGACGTCTCCTTCTTCGCCTTAGGTTGAAAAGAAGCCTTAGGAATTCTCGCTGGAGCGAGCCAACATATTCTTGCGTCGCTTTAGCAGAAAGAGCGTTGGAAATGTCGTTGATGATCTTCTTGGGGAAGAGTTGCTGGTGGGAAAGATTAGCAAATAACAGCAACGATCTCTGCGCGTGCGACACCGCTTTGGTTAAAAAAAAAAGGAGCAGAAAACTGCCCTCTTCTTAACAACTCCTGCCCCGAAAAGCGAAGCTCATCTCTCCAGAACCAGTCTCACAATGCCCTTGTGAGACCATGCAAGACAATAGCTGAATGTAAATCCTCTGGAGATAAAGAGTCTTGATCCCTCGTCTTCTTAGCTAAGACTCCTAGGGTCCAGTCGAGGAAGTTGAACACTTCCAGAACCCAAGGAACATTCCCTTCAGAAGGTGGTCGAGTTCGCTCATTCCCCACGTACGTCTTAGCTGAATTAAGCGCTGAAAAAGACGCGCAGAATCCACCAACGAAGAGAAGTCCCGAGTCTGCAGAAGCTGGAAGAGTCAAACCCAAAGGTACCCCCGACTCGTACCAGAATCCCATCTTTCCGGTAAGTTTGGAAGGTGGGAAGGAAAAAACTGTCTTCCCCCTTCTCCTCCTTGGAGACCAACCAATCGTCGAAGCTCTTGAGCGCTTTCTTCATTGACAACCGTAGGTTTCATCTTCACCACCGACGGCGTCTTCAAAGTTTTAGCTGTAGAAAATAAGGAAGGGGGAGAAGGAGGTGCAACCGCCGAAAGAGACTCTCCAAATTCTTGTAAGAGGAGTTCAGTTCAATCTCTTGTAACAGGAACCTGAAGAATCCTTCAGAAGATCTTCCTCGGAAGCACCATTGTCCTTCTTCCGAAGAAAGACGTTTTGGACGATCGGCTGTCTATAGGAGAGCTTTTCCTAGGAGAGCGCCTACCAGGAGAACTCCTACTGGGAGAGCGCCTGCTGGGAGAGCGCCTGTTAGGAGAGCGTTGCTGGGAGAGCGCCTTGCTGGGAGAGCGCCTGCCCCCCCCCTGGGAGAGTGCCTGCTGGGAGAGCGCCTACTGGGAGAGCGCCTGTAGGGAAAGCGCCTACTGGGAGAGCGCGCCTACTAATAGAGCGCCTGCTAGAGGAGGTGCGTCTGTCCAAATCCTTGTCAGAGACAACTGAAGGGCGGGCTCCTAGTATGAGGAGAGCGCCTATCAGGAATCTTACGCCTGCTAGGCTCTAGGCGCCTGTCAAGTTCTAAGCGCTTGGTCAGGCCTTGGTGCTTGTCCGATCCAACTCGCTTGTCATGCTCTTGGCGCCTGTCACAAAGCGAAAAGTCTTCCGAAGAAGAGCGTCTATCAGACGCAAAGCGTTTTGCGAGGTACTGAGTGCCTATCTGATCGAGTGCGCTCGCAAGAAGGAGATAGTCCTAGTCTGTCTCTTGCTAGGCTCTTTTGCGCCTACTATCTTCTCTGATTTTCACAAGATGGCGAACGAATCTCAGGCGAAGAAACAAAATCCGGAGAAAAGCGCCTACTAGTCTCCGTGCGCCAATGCAGAGGAGAGCGGCTTCCAGGTGAAGAGCGCCTACTGCTCCTGGACAGAACGAGAATCCTTGTTCTTGTCAAACTCTTGACGTTTACAAGAGAGAAGCGAGCTTCGGAGAGCGATGTCTATCCTCCCTAAAAACTAGGAAAGCGGTGTTCAGGAGAAGAACGCCTGTCAAGATCCTTACGTTCTGCTGGCGTGAGAGGAGCGCCTGGTCGGAGAGACTTGAGTCTCTCTTTAATGAAAGAGGCTCTGCTGCGAGGCTCTTGCACTTTTTTCTGCATTAGGCGAAAAATCCGCAGAATCCTTCTTTGACTTCTTCACCGGTAGGAGATGTCCTTCCGACGGTGAGAACTCCTCGCTAAAGAGTTGGCTAAAGTAGAAATCTGCGCCTGTAGGCCGGCCAAGATGCGCGCTGGCGATCTCTCAAACTCTTCGGCAGGAGTAGAAGCCGAGCGCTGGAAAGGAAGGAAGAGGATCCTTGAAATCTTCCTGGTTCTCCTTTACCGCTTCGATCTCTGGTTCTTCTGGAATAAGGAATCCAGTGGGCTGGAAGGAAGGGCGCAAGGCTCCTTCCAAGCTCTCTTGAGAGGGCGAGATGACTCCGAAGCGCTCCATCTACGCTTAGGAAGGAAGGAGACGAAGAAGACGAGAAGCACTGTCTCAACACTTCCTTCTTGGCTTTATCCAAGGCAGCCTGGGAGCGAGCAACAGGATCTGCCGAGGGGCCCCAGGGGACGCCTGACCGGTGGGGGGTTCTTCTCCCTAACCTTCCTGCGGCTTTCGACTTTCCTCCTCCACTGGTTCTGGAGTCTGGAAGAGGTCTATGGCCTAGAAGCGTTAGTGAGCTGGTCAGACGCACCCTCCACTGCACCTAGGGCACTGCAACTTATCACTTTCACTGTCACTCTTACCTTTATAAGAGCGTACTTTGCTCTCGTTATTCCTTACTGCGTTCTCCGAACACGAATCTTCGGGTTCAAAGCTAGGAGCAGGGGCTGAAACAGGAGAACGAAACTACGTCTACTGTTGGGTTCTCAACATCAAGTTTCGCTAACAAGAGACCTACTTGAACTCCTGGAGGAAGAAGCCTTACGCGCTCTATCCTTCTCTAACTTCCTTAAGTAGGAAGAAAGAGACTTCCATCCGTCCTCATCCAACCTTTCACACTCTGACAAGGGTTAACGAAAGAACATTCATTCCCTCTACAGTTTTCATACACACACTGTGAGGGTCTAAAGACGCTTTTTAGGAAGCCTCACCTTACATTCACTCTTCGAACATACTCTAAAAATAAAAGATTTCTTAAGTTCAGAATCAGCCATTATGAGAAATAAGCAAAGAACAATCCAAAAAACGATCCAAAATAGCGTATGCCAAGCCAACGAACAAAGGGTACATCACCAAATTAGTCAATCCAAGAATCGTCGGCGATGAGAATAAATCCACTATCGAGAGGACTTAACAACAGGTGCTGTTAAGGCCGGCGACAGAGAAAAATCTGACTGGAAAGGGGGGTTGGTTGGGTCTTACACCTGCCACGCCCAGCCGGCGGGTTAAGGTAGATCACCTGACCTACCTGTAGCGTGTGCCGCGAGTTTTGAATTTTCTGTCGTGAACGTCAGAGTCGTAAGCTATGTATATATCTGGCAGGGAAGTTCATGTACAAAATTTGCATGTGTTCTCAAACAGGTGGATCATAAAAACTTTTTAGAACATTTTCATAAAAAATTTCAAACTGGCTCTCTGTGGGGAGGTAATCCAACCACACTTTCCATATAGACTAGTATTGTCAGACAGATGAAGTCAATAGTTCTGCACCAGGTACCTAGCAATGTAAGATGGATAATTTTCATAGCAGACTAGATTTGAATAGAACAATGTATGGCAATAAAATTGATTGCCTCATCTTTGTTTTAATGGAACAAACCAAAGAATGTTGTGCCCATTTGGAGCCACTAAGTGATTCCATTGAAGGTTAGCAGTCTTGCACATAAACCGGAATCTGATGGTTCTCCCATATACTATAGTGAACCTATTGGCAATTACTTAAAATGAATGTTTGTCCAACATCCACTTGGTCGAAGACACTGCCCTGGGCTGGACAAGGGGGGTGGGAGTCTGGGGCCCTGTCACACTGAGTGATCCTATGAGGAATGGAATGCTGACAAATGATCATTCCTCACTAAGCCATCACTGATCCGTTGTCTAAGACCACCTAAGCCATCATCTGTATCACGTTGTCTAAGAAAAAACCACTAAGCCCCCCATCAATCTGTATCGCGGCCATAGGCCAACATGATGTGGTCCTCTTCAGAGGCTTTAATATTCTGAGAAATAGCAGTACAGCCACCAGTTCCAGGAAACCGATGTGATATCTCATTACTAAAACAGACAACCAGTTTTCCCACTACCTGATGATCTTCCCAGTGGCCACCCAAACCTGTGGAGGAGGTATGTGTATGTATAACTACCTGCACCTGTCCTAAGCTGCAGTTTGAGGATTAGGTCCACCAAAGACTAGAACTGTAACAGGTCCCTGTTCTGTTCCAACAGTCAAGGTGACACCATGAAGTGGAACCTTCATTATTCTGGCCTGAGTCATCAATTGATGGCAACTGAAAAAAGTGCTTAGTGCTCCTAGCAAACTGAGTATAGTATAAAATCTAGCATCAGGTTTAATATTATTCAGTGTGCTAGGAATTTCACCTTGGTTACAACTAACAAGTAGAATAGTTTGTCTGGTGCAGTTGTGGAACCTTCTGATTTACAAAATGTTTAAGTGAGGTGCAAATTCATTTCTGCTCTCTGCTGATGTCTCCTGAATATCATAAGTGTTGGTTTTTTATTGTCTACAAACTGCTCTTAATATACAGTATACCAAACCAACATATAAAAAATCACTCACCAATTTTTTGTCATGTCAAGCATCATTATAACTCCATTGGTGCCCTTGTAGACATCAAGAAACTCTGCATCTAGTGCTGGTTCTTCAAACTCTAACGACGTATTATCAAGCTTTAGTCCCTCAATCTGAAATGTATAATACATAATATGTCAAATTAATCCTTTTTTCTATATTAGTCAATTAACTGTTACACCATATGAAGTCTAAAGTACACTGTAAACTATGACCAAATGCTAATATGTACAATTAAAGCTTGCTATTTTGCAGAAAACCCATCATCTCACCACAGATTCCTGCAATCTGCCTTGCAATAACAATTTACAGGCAGTCCCCAATTATCGGCAAGGGTTCCGTTCCTGGGGGTGTGCTGAAAAGCGAAAACCGCCATTAACTGAAACCCGTCAATTTATGGTGCCATAATGATAACCAGTTATCGACACCATAAGCACCTTTAAGGTACCATAAGCAACCTTATGGCGTCATAAGGCGCCTTATGGTGCTGATAATCGGAACTCGGCCCATTATGGCGCCATAATTGCTGATTTTATGGCGTTAGACAAGCCCCATAAAACCGGATCGCCGATAAACGAGTCTGCCGATAACCACAGACTGCCTGTACTTCAATTTCTCACTTATCTTTTCATTTTAAATAGTTACAAACATGATTATAGCGATTGTACCTACAGAAGTCTTGGTTTCCATTACAGAAACCCTTGGCTACCTGGACTGTGCCAAGGGCCCATCAGATAACAGGGAAATCCAGATAACGGTCAGGAAAAAAATGTGTATTCAAGGGCAACTCCATAACACTTCCTCACTTACCCTTGCTAATACCACAGCTATAAACACTCAATATGCTTATAAACAACAACCATCATACACACTCTCTCTCTCTCTCCTCTCTCATCCTTCTCCCCCCCTCCCCTCTCTCTCTCTCTCTCTCTCTCTCTCTCTCTCTCTCTCAGTATGTAATGTGGAAAAAAAGCATAAGGGTAAAAACAAAACAAAACAAGCTTTAGCAAGTCAAGATGTCTTACCTAACCCTCTTCACCCATCTCACACTGACTTCCCAACCCCTCCCAGTCAGGGAAACTTCTCCTCAGCTCCACCCACCATCCAAAACAACCCCTACCCTTCATCGTCCATGGCACCCAGCCATTTGACCCATATATCTTTGGGTCTTGGTCCTTAGTCTGCATGTGTCAGTTATGTCAAATTCTGAATAATGAAAATCAGGCAATCGAGGGATTACTGTATAATAAAGGCCTGTAACAACAAGGAATCCCAAAAGCCTTCCTTCCCTTTTGATGTCGATGGCCTGGTGAATCCAGTCTGGGGAGGGAAGTAGAAACAAGGAGTTGAGAAGTGGTAAGCCAACTTTCATGGGAAATATGCTTCTGTACTAGCAAAAGGAAGGCTTCTCTCCACTTCAAGATGACGATGGCCCATAGGTGGCCCATCTACTGGACCATATACATGAGGGCTCTGCCCGATAGTCCCAGAAATTTCGTGCTGCCAGGCCATTTTCTCAGGGTTGGCTACTTTAATCTCCTTGATCAATGCCCCTTGATATCTATCCAGCCAAGAGAGGGAGTGTAAGGACCTAATTAGAATCACTTCAAAAGAACTTGACTTGGTGGTGCTAAACTGGATGCCTTGTTGCTTAAATTACTCCAACATGGTGTTGCCTGTTACTCTTAAAATATTGGGGTCTAAGGTTCTGGGCACTGCGATGGGTTTTTTCTGGAACTCCTGGAAACGTAGTATTTAGCCCGTCTCAGGTAGAGGATGGGGAGAATCTTGTCCGACCTTATTATAGCCAAGAGCTCTCAGATCCTACCACCAGATCATCTACCTCTTACGAGTCCGGTGATCAGGGGAGACCGAGGATGCACAGATTGATGAAGCTTCAATAGGGTCTGTGTGTTTTGTTCATAGTAGGAGAGAGAAGTAGGATCCTGTGGCCCTGCTGTAGGGGGATCTGTCGGCCACAGAAGTTGGTGAGTCTGCCGTACAAAGTCGATGAATCCTGCCTTC
>NC_087200.1:185949355-185967929 GCF_015104395.2 Macrobrachium nipponense | reverse complement strand
AACAACCTGGAGGTGTTTGCCTTCCCTCCGTTTTGTTTGATTCGTCAATCTGAAGAACTGATGAATAGCAGTCCTCATGATAACTGTAGCCCTTTCCTTTTTCTTGAAAGTATCTGATGGGTATCTATAAGCGAGTGATTGAAAGTCCAAAGCCATCTCTGTGCCTCAAGGCAAAATGGTTCCAGATCTGCTGTCTTGTTGTCAGAGTTCCGAGGGAATTCTCCTTGTCGCATCTCCTGTGTCACTGCATGTGGTAAGTTTCCACCAGTCAGTATAATCCCTGTCTCTTCACGGTTGGAGGCTATCACGTATCATCCGAATGAGAGGCTTTTCTCAGAACAAGCTGGCATATGTCCAGTCAGTCTCAGAAAGTCCGACCTCTGTGGTTTTACAAGGCAAATGAGCGCTCTACTGTGATTGGTGTCGTGAACGGGTTTTTTCTCCACTCGCAACCTCTATTCAGTGAATAGCAGACTTTAACCTTCCTCTGAGATGTGAAACTTTTGTCCATTTCTTGCCAATTTAGAGGCTACAGGGCGGGCCTGAGTTTAGTGTTATGTCTTAGAGGGTATCGACATCTCGTCCTGGGAACTTTCCTTGCTAGTGTAAGGGTTTTGAGCAATTGAGTTCTCCCTAGAGCCTCCTTCAAGCCTCCGACGTCGGATGTTTCCCTGGTTTCTCCTCAAGTCTTCACTAAAGTCCCCTTAGAGCCTTTGCATCACTCATCTGACAGGCACTTGACGCTCAATACAGTTTTTTCCTCCTGGCCTTGGCATCTTCGAAGAGGGTAGGAGAGCTCCACGGTGTGAGCTAGGATGTAGCACAACCAGGGTTGGGGGTCGGTGTCCTTCGAATTTGTCCTGGATTCGTGGCCAAGACTCAAAAATCCCTCTATGCATGATGATAGGTTCACTTCATTTTTTCCATTCCATCACGGAATGACTTTGAAGGGTGGTTGATGCTCCAGAGCTTTTTGTTGTGTCCTGTCCAGCCCTGTGTTGCTATCTTATAAGGACACGGCACCTTAGACCAGGCTGCCGCAGACTTTTATTAGCACAGGATGAAACAAAGAAGGAGGTGTCTCTTTTGGATACAGGAAGCCATCAGGACAGGCATACTTGACTCTTGATGATTCCACCACCACGTCTGTGCAGGCTAGAGCGCATGACGTTAGGGTATTGGTCCCTTTCTGGCTTTCAAGAAGAACTTGGCTGTACATAGATTGCTGAGCGCTGGTACTTCGTTATGCCAGTCCACATTCATCTCTTTCTATCTTAAGGATGTTGCCCACAGATTACGAAAACGTTTTTCCTGGGCACTTTTGTATCTTACCCAAGATGATTGTGGTGGATGAGAGAATGAGTGATTTGGCTGGTCTCTTCTTTCTCTTGTACCTTTTCCTTCCTTCATGGCGGGTTAAGGAATAGACATGACATTCGCTGGACTGGTCTGACACAGGTGAGCAAGGTAGTCAACTACCTGATATAGTGGTCGCTTAATATACAAATATCAAACCCACTATGTCAAGCGGGAGTTAGGAGTGGTAACAAACCCTGTTGTTGTTGGTTTGCTATTAGACAGTCAAAGTTTCTCTTTTAGTGGTTAGATATCATTTATCTAGCTTCTCAATGAGCTTCAGTCCCTCTCCAGAATTCATTTCTTCTGGAGCTGGACTGGTGGGTAGACCCCCAGCCGGTTTAGGATGTCCAGTACCTCCCTCCAAGTATGAGTTTATCCTATTGTTAAGACCGAAGGTTTCTTTGCGTATGAACAAATGACAAACTTTCTAAGACAATTTTTGTATTTTTCATAAAAAAAAAAGCTACAAATCTGAGTCTTAACACTATACTGCCCACCTCTGACACTGCCCCTCTGTCTGTTAAGACATCCTGAGTTGGGAAAGACTGATGCGGTGGCGTAGATGCGTGGTACTTGACCACTCTTCACCTGATATAGCACGTGTTGCGAGATTTTCACAAGATTTCTTGCTTTCATCTACCATTTAACCGATCCAGCTAGGCGCTAAATCCTATTGTTTAGACCTCAGGTTTGTAGCTATGAAAAATACAAATTGTCTTAGAACATTTGTCATTTTTCTTGCATGGTGATGAGAATGGATTTTTGAAATGTTGGATTTGTGTACAAATAAACAGGAGATAATTTCTGATCTTGCTGTCCTATTTATTGTTACATTAGTCTGCTAGCAGGAAAAATCTTACTTATCTTACATATCTCCTAAATATAAGTGGACATACTCATAGCATATACGTATATATGATAGCACAGTACTAAACCCATTTAGTTTAAACAGTTGATCAAGAGTTAATTTATGTGACGTACTCTAATATTTGGAACCTTCTTAATAGAAACTCCAGGTAATTTCCATTATCTTAATTTGTATAACCAACATCCAATCATTTACTGTTACAATAATATGAAAGCTTCCCTGTCACAGATCTACTCAGAAAACAAATACTGTAGTTGCTTAAGAAAATAAATACTGTAGTTGCTTAACATTAGTAAAGAAAAGCCATTATAGTGGACCCCGTATTTGCTGGGGATGTGTACCAGACACCCCCCCCCCCCCCCCAAAATAGTAGTTAGAATTTGTGAATACTTAGAACCTTAATAAAAATGCTTAAAACTGCCTAGGTTGTTTAGTTCAAACTCAAGAAAAACCCACTAAAAATGCTTATACCTGGTGTTTTTAGTTTTATCACAAAAAGTGCATTTAATTATGAAATTGACATGAAAGTACAGTAATTTTGGGATATTTCTCAGAAAAATACTGTGAATTTCCTGTGAATAATGGGTAGATATGGTCCATAGAGAAATCTGTGAATACATGAGTCCACGAATGTCGAGAATGCAAATGCAGGGAGTCCACTGTAGTAGAATTTTGAAGAAACTTTGCATTTCTTAGATGCTAACTTTAGCTAACAGTTGGCCCGATACATCTTGCTTCCCAGATACAAGTGAACGGGGGAGATAAAAACAGGAATTGGTTGCAGATGCTTCATACTAATGTATTTAAACTTAAAATTAAGACATTCTTGAGAAATAGTGTAATTAACAAGGTCAGTGAAGAAAGATGTATATTTGTAAAGATGTGGTTTGTATTATTGGAACAAAAGTTAGGGTGTAGTATTTTTTTAGTCTTTCTTACTTACTGATAAATGAAGCCATTGTTAATGCTGTTAACAATAGAATTTTGGCAGAAGTGTAAGCCTTGGGATTGTAAAATACTAGTAGTATTGTAATGAGAATTCACAATCTATCTGGGTACAACTGTGACCGCCTTTTGTTTCTTCCCATAATTCCCATTACCTCATGATTTATTTGGAAAAGTAAAGGATAGAGTTTCTTCTTCAATTAAAAGTATATATTTTTTTAATTTTGATCATTCATGTAATATTTTAAAATTTTTAATTTGAATTTCACATATTTCACCGTAATTTTGAATAGAGCACTGTGGGCATCAAAGATCCTTTTACAAAGAATGATAGATAAATATTAAATATTTTTTATTTCAGGCCAAAAATGTTACCTTATAATTTCAGCAACTTCCTTGCTGTTGAATTGCATTTTTTTTTGCATAGCAAATAGATGTTACCCTGTTTATAGAATACAATAATTGCTTAATTGTGTTTGTTTCTCTAAAGTTTTTCTTTAACTAATTTTTGGTTTCAGGTGTTGTCAGTGTACGCTGTTAGCGCTTCACTCTTTCCACTACATACATACATTTAATGTGTGGTTCATACTCATAGCCCCATGTGCTATAAATTTCTTTGATGGTTAGGATAAGATTATTCATGCAATTAATTGAAAGCATCCTTTCATTTTCGTGCTAATGAGATTAAATTTCAGTGTGTCTCCTTTCTTTGATTTGCCTAATTGTTGGTGGCACTTCTGTTGCAGGGAGTGATTGTAGGTTACCTTGGAAAGATGCCGGGGTAGTCGGCTACACCTGAATTTTAATGTTTATGGTTTATCTATTATTACTAATTTTGCAGTGTGGGTGTATTCTCTGACTGTTATGTGACCCTTGTTTTTATGTACCTCTTCATGTGGGCCCCTAGTTACATCAAGTCATACCGGACTACCACTTACCACTTGCAATTGCTAAAGTAGACATTTTGATATGGTTTCACATTGTAGGTGGAAGCCCAAGTTTGCTTCCATTTTTTTATACGCACTTGTTTGTCATTATCACTGAATGAATGGTTTCCATTAAGGAGACCGTCAGAAAAAATTCCCATTATGCTAGTGCTACACTCTGCACGGTTTCACTTGCAGTAGGTCTTAGGAACACTGACTTTTAAGTACGTACTGTTTAACTTATGCTTACGTAGAACAGGGTATGGTATATTTATTACTATACATGTACAGTGTATTATTCCTGTAAAGAGCATGTTTTATACACCATCCTCACTGTGTGATTTTTCTCTTGAATTGATGAATACTGTATGTAGAATCAAATTGGTTATCATTGGCTTTTGTTTGTTAGGGACAACTTATTATGTATACCGTGCAGCTGCCAGAGGTTGTATATACTATCTTAATGTATATGTAGCTAGGAAGAATGTTAATTAAGACATTTTTTTAGAAGTAATGATGTGTTTTAAGTATTATATATTAAATAGTACTCTTTGAGAACAAGGGCCTGATTCATTGGTTAAGTACAGTCGTTTATAACTGAAGGAAATAATCCCATGGTTTTACAGGTGGAGACTATTGTTAGAAGTTTATGTAGCTTAACTCTACCCTAAGGCAAGACAATATTTTAGGTGACCTTTTTTAGTGTAGTAGTTAAATTCTGTACATCCACAGTATAAACAAGTTGTTTACTGTTATGACACTACAACTATTGGTGGACTAGTGTAGATTATAAAGTACATATGTAATTAGGTGTAAAGTCGTTGATTGTACACAGTACTATTTTAACAAAAATTTAATAATGACCTTAGATGCAGTAGGACAATCCTATCAACGAAGGGCCCACAGATGAAATTTCTTGTTGCTTCTTTTTATTTCTAGTTTATCTAATATAGTTATAATTGGTTTACGGGCTACATTATAAGATATAAGCCTTTAGAAATTAAAGTAACTGTAACTATAACTTATCAAAACTTAAAAAACAACATGAGTTATTGATGGTCTCCCATCAAAATCTTAAAGTACTCTCTTATTTTACTAATCCCATAACTGATTTTTAAAAGATCAATAATCTAACTTGGATTTAGCAATAAGATTTTAGTTTATTCTGCTAGAAGTAAGGATGAAAATAATGTCTCTCTTAATCATAATAGATAATGGCTCCACTTCTGAAATTTAACCCTAGGTTTAGATGGCCACTGATTATTTCTGCATATGATAAAAACGTAGTTTAGTGAATTAGAAGAGCTTCTTTACCATGTAGCTTTCAAGTCTTTGACTTGTTTCATATTTAATTTTTCAACGGAAGCTGCATCATAATGCCCTAAGTGTTTATGTTGAACATTTTCTTATTGTTAAGGAGTAAGGTTGCGGCTTTGTTATGAGTTATTAAGTGTGAACCCCTTAGCATGTAACACAGTAATCTTTGCCATTGTTCATTGTTTGGAAAGAATGTACAGCATATTCATTAGAAAAATGCCAGCGAGCATGGAAGATTGGCACCCATTTGAATGGTGCTGCTTTGAGCAAGACTATTGTTCTGTTTATCATCCTGAGTGGGACATCAGTATTTTCTGATGCATCCAGCTTTGCTGAAGTCTTGTATGCCATAAATGTCAGAGTAAATGTTTACCAAAGAACATTTTCAGCTTAGTAAAGTCAGATAAAAAGAGCTTGAATTCCCTTTGGTATGTTGATCAGAGGTGCTATTCATATGCACCATAGTTTTACATAGGCATTTAAGCCCGTGCTAATTGCGAAGGAGCATGAGGAAAGAAGGAATAAAGGAATATCTTTTCAAGATCTGAGGGGATAGTAACCTGTTGGTGTAAGCTGTCTGCAGCATGTGCATGTGCAGTATGCAGCAAATGAATGCAGATTTATGTTGTATGTGATATTACAAGCAATTCAGTAATTATTCAGTTGTGTTTGACTCGGAATATATTTGGTATAAGGTTATATAAAGCTTAGAATCAGAAAAGTAAGGAAAGAGCATGACTGAGAAATATACTGAGGAAATGGGATGCAATGCTGTGTGGAAATTATTATAGAAAATAAGATTGCTTGGATATGTCTTGAAAATATTGGAGAGGTTGCTGGCGGGAAGGCGGAGGAATCTCAAATTGACAAATGTCAGTTTGGCTTCATGCCAGAGAGGTCAATAACAGGAACAGTTTGTATAAGACAACTGCAGCAAAAGTACCATATTAAAAGAAACGGGTTCTATCGCATAGTTTTTATGTTGACAAGGCATTTCACAGAGTATCAGAACGGGCAGTCTCTGGTTATCAGCGCTGTTATGTGCTGATCTTCAGTTATTGGAGCCGATAACTGGGGATCGGCGCTGTTATCGCTGATTTTCGGTTATCGTTTTGCCATTGTGAATGGAACCCCAATGGCGTTATGATCACAAAAATTTGCTGATAAAAAAAAAAAATCTGCAATAACAACGCTGCTCCCCGGTTATCGGTGCCGATAGCCGGGGATCAGCACATATCGGTGCCGAAAATCCAGTTACCGTTGGCACTGAACAAGCGCCGTAAAACTGGATCGCTTTGAGCCAGTGGTTACTGTACCATAACAGTTTCTGCTTGACTGGCAGATATAACTGAAGTATGCTTGTGTGATTAATACTATGTATTGGTATCCCTCAAGGCTCAGACCTAGGCCCTTTTGCTATTTATATTGATAGTAAAGTGGGAAAGCCAGAAGGGAGTGTAGAAACAGAGTCCCCTGAAAGCAGATCCTACTCTGTTGTTAACAGAATCACAGGAAAAAGATATAGAAATGTTTAAAAGATGGAAGAAAGGAGGTGAAAGATGATTTAATATCAACATAAGTAAAACAAATAAATTATTCAAACTGGAAAGGAAGCAAAGTAAAAAGTAGTCAGGAGAGTGGCCATGTAGATGTTTATATAATGCTCAGGATTGCAAAATATACTGGAAGTAAGAGATTTTCAGTGTTTAAAATGCATAAAGAGCAAAAGAGGAAGAGAGGAAAAGGGAGAAGCATGTTGAAGTAGAAGGCTGATTTTCAAAGTGGAACCATTATGAAGCAGGTGTTAAGGAAAAAGTATAACAACTCTAGGCTACTAAATCAAAATATCTGTCATAGAAAGAGCAAAGACTTAAAATATACAGAACCACTCTACTTATTAACATTTAATTTATGAACATTCAGATACAAAAAAAAAAGGATCACAAATTAAAACTGTTCAGAGCTCTTCCCTTTGCCACCCATAAGTTCAAATTTTGTTTGGAGATTCTGTACTGTTTGTACAGTTGTATTGAATTTTAGGCCTGAAAATGTACAGTACTTTAATAGACATGAAGAGCACAAAAGGTATGCAGAAAAGTAGGTTAAATCAGTAGTAGCTTTACAAAAGGCTTTCAGACAGCTTTTTGAACCAAGCACTTGGCATGAGAAGGAAAAAATGTGTTACTTATGAAAGAAGATTGTAAGTTGCAAACTTGATCTATATTCTAATGTGATTATTCATGAAAAGGAAAGGCCTACAATTTACTGTCGTTTAAGATGCACTCATGGAGGATAATACCAACAACTCACAAGACTAAAGTTTTTGCTGGCTTAAAGTGGCTTAGAGGGAAGGAGGACAAAGTTAGTAAGCTAGAATTTTGAATAAGTTTTATACTGCACTAAGCTATAGTTTACTGAGATGCATGGAGTGTTTTACCCATGAATTTCATGCAGGGCACTGATATTGCAAACTGATTTCAAATGAATTTTTGTTTTGTTCATGAAACTTACCTGACAGATATATATATAGCGTATTTTCTGAAGTCCGACACGAATTTAAAAATTCGCGGCACACGCAGTGGCGGCCAGGTGGTAGTACCCATTCCCGCCGTGGGAGGCGGATATCAGGAACTATTCCCATTTTCTATTCTATTTTTTCTGTCGCGGTCGGTAAACAACTGTTTACAGACCTCCGCCTAGGATTTTGAAAAACTTCATTAGCCACTTAAGTATCCTAATTATTCTTTCGATTATAACTTGGATTGTGGCTAGGCATACGCTATCGTAAATTTTTCATTGCATTTGATGTCTGAAGCTAGTTAGCCTAGTTTCAGACTTTGTTGTCTGCATGGTAAGGTGAGGCTACCGGAACTTTCGGTAGACACTCGCTTTATATATATGACGTTTACATGTTTTCTTTGCATAAGTTCAATGAATTAGTGTAATGTGTGACTGATTACGGAAGAAGGAGGATTCTGTACGCATTTTAGAGCGTGTTAGAATCAGGAGTTTTCCTCCACCTTATCTTGATAAAACTATAGAAAGGTAAATAGAATTAGAAATAATGAAACCTTCTAACCTCCTGTAGATTTTATTTTGCCTAACCCGTGGTATGGCTTACGGGCCTAGAAGAAGTGTCTGCTAGAGGATTACATCAAGTATTCTTAGACTAAAGTGCTCGCTCTCCAATCAGTGTTGTGAAGTGTAGTGCCCCTTGTGTTGTGGAGGGGGCGTCAGATCGGCCCATAATGCCTCTAGGCCTGGACCTCTGTCGGACTCCCAGGACTCTGGGAGAGGGCATGTCGAAAGCCGCAAGAGGGTTACGGGGGCTCCCCACCGATCTGGCGTCCCTTCGGCAGAACCTGTTGACGCTTCCCAGGCTGCTAAACGTCCCTCCGAGGCGTCCTCCCCGCGCAAGGGTTGGAGCTCTCGGAAGGACTCGCGCCCTCTAAGAAGCTTTAGAGGAAAAAGGACGCTTCACGTCCTCTCTCTCGTTAGGATGGGAACGTCCGATCGGCCCCATAAACGCCTCTAGGCCTGACCTCTGTCGGACTCCCAGGAAACCAGGGAGAGGGCATGTCAAAAGCCGAAGGAAGGTTACGGGTTTTTCATGCTGATCTGGCTTCCTTTCGGCAGGTCCTGTTGTCGCTTCCCAGGCTGCCGAAGATCGAGCACGTGCACGAATCTTGAAGGATTGCTTCTCGTCCTCCGAGGCGTCCTCCCCACACAGGGGTTGGAGCTCTCGGAAGGACTCGCGCCCCCTAAAGAAGCTTTAGAGAAGAGGACGCTTCACGTCCTCTCTCTCTCTCGTCTCGAGAGGATGAAAGAGTCCTGTGCCCTGTCAGGGCTCTCGAGTTATATTTACATAAACGAAGGAAGTAAGAGGTCCTTCGGGTAATGTATGGTGCTCAGGAAGAGACCACATTTACCCTTTTCGAAGAATGCACTGGCTCTTTTCCTAAGGGAAATATTAAGGGGCTCATTCATCTTGCCAGAAGAGTGATTTGAGCCTCCTGCGAGTGAACGCTCATGAAGTTAGAGCTGTTTCAACCTCGCTAGCATTCCAAAAGGATTTGGTAATCAAGGACATTCTAGATTCCACCTTTTGGAGGAGCAACTCAGTATTCGTCTCCTCTCCTAATGGCGCTCCGTATACGTTATGTAACGTTCGCTTTACTTTGAAAAAGCAAGCTGATAAGTTTGACGTCCGGCAAGCTGCTTTGCACAGTCAAACAACTTATGTCTCTGGTTCGGCATAAGAAGGGCAATTTAGACGTGAAGAAGTTTTTGGAGGTGCTCGACGTCCTATGTGGAGCATTCTCCAGGACGCTCGGCAAGCACCTTGCGAGGGTGTCTTTCGGACGCTCGGCGTTCCTTTGCTGAGTGCGCTTCTGGATGGTGTCTTTTTGCATTACTAAGACGCCACTGTCTTTGTAAGAAGGTATGAAGGTCTTTAAGGCCCGTCTTGAAGACGAAAGCCATACGTCTTCCTTTAGTGTTCACACACTTCAGGAGCAGCATGCGGCTCTCCATGGAGACTCGCATGAGGACGTCCCTTGAAAATATTCAACGTCATATGCATAACGCGGTTCGTCGTAACATTGAGATGTTGAAATGGTCGCTCGCCAGGACGCCTCTTGGCGGGCCTTGCATGCATCAGGGCGCTCACGAGTTCCTCTCTGAAAACGTCGTTCAGAAGACTTGGTGTTCTCTGCTCAGACAGCTCGTAGCTAAGCAGGACGTTTTTTGAGGCGACTCAGCAGGACGCTTTTCCAAGGACGCTAAGCAGGACGCTTTGAGGACGCTCGCAGGACGCTTTTGAGGACGCTGGCAGGACGCTTTTGAGGTACGCTCACAAGGACGCTTATGAGGACGCTTTTGTGGACATTCGCCAGGACGCTTCGGTGGAAGCTCGGCAGGACGCTTTGCGAGAGTAAAGGCGTCTTATTTGCTGTTCACGACGTTTCTTAGGACGCTTGACGCTTTATAAACGCTCGTCAAGACGAGGTTTTTTTTCAGGACTCTCCACAGGACATTCCTTTACAGAAAAAAGGATTCGGAGTTAGCGGAGAGACATACCCGAATTTTTCTTCGATCCCTCTTTCCTCTTCATCGATTTCTCTGAGAATCGGGAAGATTTATATACTCGGATTCCTGGGTGACTTTCGGTCATGTTAAAGGGTTTTCCCCTATTAGCAAGTGCTAATAGTTTTGTCAAGTAAGGACGTTTTCCCCATTGTCAAGATACTAAACGTTTTGTCATTTAAGTGGGGGACCCATCATAAATGGGGTAGTTCTCATTGACATAGATTTTAATGTTTTTATCGTTTAAGCGGATAAACTCGTTAACAAATTTCGGAAGAGCTCTCATTCATTTTCAGAGGCTCATCCGGGGAGTAAGAAAAAGACTTGTTGACTGGATCAGAAGTCTTATGTCCAATATCATAAGAACATTGAACGGTCCTTTCGATCCTCGGTTCTCTCTTGATGATCTCTATTCGAATATTACTCCCTTTTCTTGGAAAAGAGTCTTGGCAAAGAGTCTTGGTAAAGAGTCAAGGAGTTCTTTTAAAAAGCCTCATTCATTAGAGCGTGGACAGTCGTTTTCCTTTCTTTCTCTCTTCCTCGTCGAGGAAAGATGTAGTAGAGAATTCGATGTTCAAATTACTACAATACTTACGTAGTTTTATCTTTTGCGTCATTTTTGCTAACGCATGGGTCAAGTCATATACGCATATCGTATTTTACCTCTCGGATAGAAGCCGAAAGAACTGTTGTTTCTAATGTATTTATTGACACTCCCTTCAACCTTCCAAGAGTTTTCGGAGTAAGAACAACTCTTCAGTATTGTTACGACAACACCGACTCAGCTTCTGTTTTAGCGAATTCTGTTTCGTTTAAATAGACCTGCTTGAGAGTTTCCTTTTGCTCGATATCATACCTATTCCTTCGTAAAGGGAGTAGCTGGCAACTCAGGAAGTTAGTATTCTGTTCACCATTGAAGCTTTCTTCGAGGAAGACTTCTCCTTCACTCTCTTGATAGAGATCGAAGGTGGTCGATCTCCATCCTTATTTTGATTTTTGTTTTCTTGAAGGAAAGAATTTAGGATGGAGATCGTTTGTTCAGAATCCTATAAATATACTACGTATATTAACCTCGCGACATGATTCTACTAAGCAGTTGAATTGTCCGAGGGGTAGGCGCATATCTAGTTATTCTACGGATTGCGACTTAGACGAGAAGTATTCTAATTGAACGCAACTCTGGGTTGCCTGCAAACCTCCCAGGAGTTTGTTTCAATTTTATATACTTATGGTTTTGTCACGACAACACCATTTCAACTTTTATATTTACCGAAATTCGTTTCGCCTAAATATAATTGCTCGAGCATATCTTTTATGCTCGGTGGTTCTAGCCGAATGCATTCCTTTGTGGAATATGGATTACCTGGCAACTCAGGATGACGAGTCAGCGGGAGCTCAAGCTCAGCTACTGTGTATTGAACTGCCTGATAGCAGCTCAGTATCAGCTGGGCCTCCGAGATGCATGGTTGATTATGTCTCTCTCTCTCTCCTGCTATGATTGACTACCGAACCGTATCTCTGCCCAACAATCATGGACTTAGGTCTCTGATTAACGGGGTTTCTCGCAATTATGAAGGAACATCTACTGCTGTGACGATAGATTCCATCGCCTTCGATATTGCGAGAATTTTTCAACAGAGATATCTCTTAGACTCTTTCATCTTTCTGTTTAACGCACGGTAACAGAAGTCTGTACAAGTCTCCCGCTGCATCGCCACTGCGATAATGCGAATGATTTTGCAGACATCTGGGTTTGTCTTTAAAATATCTCATATTCGTAGGTGTACAATTGTTCATTGTTCAACCCGAATTAACAGATATGTCAAAAGACATCGCCTACTCTCCGACCTGACAGCTCTACTTCCAAATGTTCAGCCCATGAGAAGCAGTTCTTCAGGCAGCTTTCCCCTGTGTTTTCATTACTGAAGAACGTCCCGCTTTCATTGCAACTACGACTTCTCACCGGACAGCAATGAAATAGCGCGGTTAAGCGTTTTCAGTCATTTGTAGGCACAGGTTCAGGTAATTCTTGAGAATCCTTCTCTCGGATTTGTCTGTGAAGACGTAGGTTGCATTCAATATCTACCTTCGTCTTCAACGGTACAGAGCGATAAGATCTTCAAGAGTAATGGCAGCCTCTTGGCCAAGGCAAAGCAGTGCTGCCTATTTTCGTGTTCATCGGAGGAGGCCGTTTCTGGAGATAGTGAAGGGAAATGACTGTTCCTCCACCTCGACCTCTGTGAAGTTCCTTATGGTTCTATCTTTCCGTCTGAAGTATGAGATAAGCTAGAAGTCCTAACTATTGTAGAATATGCAAATATGTTGTTGACGGCCTCTAGGCTCAGAGATTCGGTTCTGTCAAACAACAAAGCTTCACGATCTTTGAGGTCTGTGGAGATCTTAAATTCTCTGGATCAAAGGTTCCGACACATGGAACTTAGACGTAGTCTGAGTTTCTGATGCCAAAAGCAATTCGAACCTATCCTTTCTGCGAACTTAATACACGTGACCAGAAAGGCTAATATTCTAACCGCTCTAGCCACGGCAAAGAGGGTTAGTGAGGTTTTAGCCATCATCAGAGGTTTTGGCTTTAAAGGACATAATGCGGTCTGTCCTCTAAGCTTCCGTTCTTGATAAGAACGAAACCTGTCTAACCCTTGACCCGAAGGCTTGGAGACCAAGGGTATGGCACAAATTATTGGGCAAGGGCATTAGAGAGTCCTGTGCCCTGTAGGGTCTCTCAAGTTTTATCTTGATAAAACTTATAGAAAGTCAAGGTCAACGGTACAATCTGCGGTGTTCCGTAAAAAGACCAGACTGGTTCATGTCCAAAAACACCCTGGCATTATAGCCAAGGAGTTCTTTTAAGAGGTCTCATTCATTGTGTTTGCATAAAGATTTGAGATTTTTTCTAATATGAAGCTCAAGAGGTGAGGGCGCGGCCTCGGAAGCATTTCAACAGAGCATGACACTCAGTAACATCCTGAGTGCCACGCTTTAGCGAAGCAACTCTGTGTTTCGGCTTCACACTCCCGACAATCTGCGGGGTTCCGTAAAAAGACCAGACTGGTTCATGTCCAAGAACACCCTGGCATTATAGCCAAGGAGTTCTTTTAAGAGGTCTCATTCATTATGTTTGCATAAAGATTTGAGATTTTTTCTTAATATGAATGCTCAAGAGGTGAGGGCGCGGCCTCGGAAGCATTTCAACAGAGCGTGACACTCAGTAACATCCTGAGTGCCACCTTTAGCGAAGCAACTCTGTGTTCGCTTCACACTCCCGACGGGATGTGAAGACGAAACATTTCAGATCCGTAAGTCGCTAGGACCATACATATCCGTAGATATATTATTGGGGGCAGGAAGCAACACGAATCCTCTCCTATAGAAAAGGGATAGGTGTGCTTTTAACTCTGAAGGGTTGGTCGCTTGAGGCGCGTTTCCTTTTCTTTAGCCTAGAAGTTATGGAACTAACTTTGATAGGTTAGGTCAGGTGGTGGTTTTAGCTTCGTTGCCCTCAGAAGTATGGTCATATGGTCTAGTCACATTGTGGTCACGCCCCCGTTGACAGATCATTTAGAGCACAGCATTACAGGTCTCTACCTCGCTGGCAAACTCTAGTAACGCAGAAGCAGACTTTGGTGACAGTAATCACGAAGTCGGCTATGCTAACAGGTGAGGAACTAAGATGTATATCATCTACTTAATTTAGTTTCCCAAAAAATCCTATTCTGTCTCTTCCCACAATCCGAAGGTGGGATTCAGCTATATATATATCTGTCAGGTAAGTTTCATGAACAAAATGTTATTGTTATAATACAATTAAGTTTGTTCATACTTACCTGGCAGATATATATAATTAAAGTGCCCACCCACCTCCCCTCAGGAGACAGTGCACTGATAAAATATGAATAGAAAATGGGAATAGTTCCGATATCCGCCTCCACGGCGGGAATGGGTACTACCACCTGGCCGCCCACTGCGTGTGCCGCGAATTTTTAAATTCTGTCGACTTCAGAAAATACAGCTATATATATATCTGCCAGGTAAGTATGAACAAACTTAATTGTATTATAACAATAACATTTTACTAGTTAAATAAAGCATTCCTGAAGTTGTTTTTATGTATGCAACTTAACAAGTAGTCACATATATAGCTATAGTTTCTATCTGTCAGCAGCTAAAATTTTTTGATTCGCGGTAGTGCTCGTTTGTTTCGGCTAAGTGATATCCCCGTTCACAACTGGGGGAGAGAGGAACCAACTCAGTATGAAAATCAGTTGTTTATATGCGAACAAACCTTCAGTCTTGACAATAGGATAATTTTCTAGGGCCTACCTGGATCCGGTTAAATTGCAGATGAAAGCAAGGAATCTTGTGAGATCTGGCAAATGCGTGCAATCATCGGGTGAAAAATGGTCAAGGACCACATACCCACGCCACAGCATTCAGTCTTTTTTAAACCGCCTGGAGAAGAGTTGTGGTTGACCTCTTTTGGCCTTTACGCGGTTCATTGCCCGTCTTCGCTTGTGTTTCTGTCTGTGTGCTTTTATTATGGCTACTTCTGCTCCTTCTCGGCCTCATCAGTGTGTGTGCCCCGAACTCCAGGTTTCCCATGTTCTCGTTTTTTGGCGTCTGTCATTTTCTGCTGGCTGCTACTGTCAACAGTGATTAGCAGAAGCAGAATGTTTTGGAATTCTAGACTGCCTGATTGACATTTATGGGTGATTTGGTAAAGTACTCTTGTATTTTGGTAGCCATTTCAGCAAATAATTAGAAGAGTCAGGAATTCAATTGACCAATTTGTCTTATGATTTTTTGGACTGAGACTTAGACTTGGGTTCTTTAGTATTTTGGCATGTCCGATAATAGTTCTCAGGGTGCTATGTATTGCTTGCAATACGAGACTGATTAAAGCTTGCTATGATCCACATTCAATTTGCATTGCTTGTAGTGGTCATACTTGCTCACCTAATTAGACTTGTAGGGATTGTAAACAGTGGGATGAAAGGACTTGGAAGACTGACTAGTCATTTAAATATATTAGAGAGAGATAAAAAGAGAAAGGCAGCTTCTGGGGCTAGCAGTAAGAAGCATTTAGCTAGTGAGGATGTTATTGCTAAAAATGTCTGTTTCTAATTCTCCCACTGCTCAACCTTCTCCCTTACCTCTGACCAGTCAACCCGATCCTAACCCTGGCTCTCTTGCACCCAAAACCGATGCCGTTGCCAGCTTTGAAGCGCAGGTAGATCAGAAATTTTGCTTTATGTTGCTGGCTATGGAAAAGTTATGAGAATCTGTTAAGACCGTAATGGAAAAAGGAAAGGACAAAGATGAAGTGAGTGTTAGTGCAAGTGTTGTGGAGGAGGTGGCTGTTTGTCCTGCTGATTCTCCCAGGCAAAGGTCCCTGTCAGACTCCCATGAACCTGGGAGGAGGCATACATACTGGTAGCCCAAGGGAGGTCGTTGGGTCTACCCACGGACATTCGCCCTGTCTCTCTTTTTGATGCATCCCAGGTTGCGACAGAGTGCCATTGGAAAGGAAGTCTCAAAGGAAGTGTCTTGTCTCTCCTTAAGTGTGTCACACTCTGATGAGTCTTTGCCCAGGTGCCAATGTGCTTTGTGGGCAAGTCTCGTCAGTTGAAAAGGACTTGCAATGTTTTCCTCAAGATGACAGCATTGTAGATGGACAGCTTGTGCCTGAGAGGCCCTCATCCTCAAAGAAACGTTCTTCCCCATCGAGGAAGTCTTCCTCTGAGTGCCCGGCTGATGATCCTGCACTCAGGAAAATTTCTGAATGTCCATTGGCACCGGATCTTTATCCTCATGTGCCCCCTTCACCAGCTGTTCCCTCTGTCTGTACCTCTAGCTCTAGGAAGCATCGTGCACCTGAGCATCTGGCACCTTTGCATCCTTCTAGAGCAGTAGGGACTTTGTTGTTGCTTCAGTGTTCTTCAACACAATAGTGCCCATAGTGTGGGGGAGAACTCACTAGAGCAGGAAGCAATCACTGATGCAGGAGCGCCCATCGACACCAAAGATCAGAATGTTATTCAGCAACTTACTTATGCTACTACGAGCAATTTTTCCCCATGGGACCTAACATGTTGGCTGTCCTGGATCTGTTGATTGCACCCATCCAGAATAAGCTGGACAGTATTCTGGGCTTTATGCAGAGTACTTCAACATCTGCCCAGCTGCAAATGGACTTGTCTCCAGTATCTTTGGCAGAGGAAGAAGTAGGAGACCCCCTACAGCCTATGCTTCACTACTTTGCTATTTTCAAGCAAATTTTCCTGACTCCTTCCCTTCAGCAGCTCCTGCTTCTCGTGCTTCAACATATGAGGGACATACAGAGGGATTCATCCAGGTTACCTCAAATGGTTTTTGTTTTCATCTCAGAAAGCTTTGAAGGAGGTTAACCTTTGACTCTTGGAGAAGAGAGAGCAAGGGAAGGTTAACTTTAATATCTCACCTTCAAGACTCTCTACTAGGAGACATCTGTGTTATGAGACCGGGAGGCTCTCTCTTTGGGTGTCTGCCTCAGTCCAAGGAGTTCTGTGGTCTCACTGACTCCAGGAGATCGGTCTTTAACTCAGCCGAAATCATGTTTTCGGCGTCACAGTTAGATCAGCTGATCGAGGAATGCTCGGCATTGGATGAGGACTCTTTAATGGGTCTTCTGGGAGTTGTATCCTGCCTAGATTAAGGGATCAGTGATAGTTTCATAGATTTGACCTCTCTCTTTATGCTGGGTATTTTGAAAAAGAAAGAACTTGGTGTTCCTTCACTACCAAGGGGGTATTGCGTACTTAAAAGTCCGCTCCTTTACTCTCCTTTGGAGAATAGACATCTCCTCCCAGAGGACACAGTACTTCAGGTTTCTTTTGACCTCCAGAAGAATTCAACCAGGATCTTCTTCCCCAGTCGATGAAACCCCCTTGGGAATCGACTCCTACTACGTGCCCTACTCCTTCCACACAGGTGCAGCCTTTTCGTGGTAAGGGAAATTCCAGATTCTTTCCTAGGTTGCGAGGAAGAGTATGCTTGACTCCCTGTGCTATCAAGAAATACTCCTCCATGGCTCCAGCAAAGAAGTTAAGTAGTCCTCTGTGCACCTGCTCCTGTACACCTATAGGAGCAAGGCTCTGCCAGTTTTGGATGAAATGGGAAGCAAGAGTGGCAGATCCTTGAATAGTGAATGTTTTGAAAGAGGGCTATGCTATCCCGTTCAAGAGGATCCATCCATTATCCAACTCTCCAATAGCTTTAACAGGTTACTCTGCAAATGCAGAGAAATTCATTGCCTGTTTCAAAGAAGTGTCATCCTCTTGCCGAAGGAGGCAAGAGAGTTAGTAGAAGACCTCTAACTCTAGGGTTTAACAACCGTCTGTTTGTAGTCCCCAAAGCCTCAGGGGGCTGGAGGCCTGTGCTAAACATATACACACTAAATTCTAAATCTATTTGTTTGAAAGACCAAATTCAAAAATGGAGACGAACCAGACAGTTTTATCATTCATTCATCATGGGGGACTAAATGATTTCCATCGATATGGAAGATGCTTACTTTCCTATATCCCCATCATCAAAACTCAAAGAAGTTTCTCCAGTTCATCTTCAAGAACAAGATATACCAGTTCAAAGCTCTGTGCTTCAGGTTGTTGACAGCCCCCCAAGTGGTCACTCGTATCTTAGCCCCCATTCGAAATGACTACATCTAGTCGGTATAAAGATCTCTCTTCTCGGACGACTGCTTCTTCGTTCACAGACAGAGAGGAAGTGTACGGAGGACCTTCAGAAAACTCTGTTATTAGCCCAGGACTTGGGACTTCTGATAAATATGAGAAAGTTGCAGTAAGTCCTCTGTCAGGAATTAGTTTATTTAGGATTAGGATCAACTCAGTAGTTTTTTGGGCTTTTCCCTCTCATGCCTTCAGAAAGTAGACCATTTTCTGGCCATTCAGGAGTGCTCAGCGAAGAATGGATGAGCTTGCTCGGGACCCCTCTCTTCCATAGAACAGTTTGTGTCACTGGGAATGTTACACATGAATCTTCAGTTTTTCCTCAAGATAAA
>NC_087200.1:185929959-185948855 GCF_015104395.2 Macrobrachium nipponense | reverse complement strand
TTTATCTTGAGGAAAAACTGAAGATTCATGTGTAACATTCCCAGTGACACAAACTGTTCTATGGAAGAGAGGGGTCCCGAGCAAGCTCATCCATTCTTCGCTGAGCACTCCTGAATGGCCAGAAAATGGTCTACTTTCTGAAGGCATGAGAGGGAAAAGCCCAAAAAACTACTGAGTTGATCCTAATCCTAAATAAACTAATTCCTGACAGAGGACTTACTGCAACTTTCTCATATTTATCAGAAGTCCCAAGTCCTGGGCTAATAACAGAGTTTTCTGAAGGTCCTCCGTACACTTCCTCTCTGTCTGTGAACGAAGAAGCCAGTCGTCCGAGAAGAGAGATCTTTATACCGACTAGATGTAGTCATTTCGAAATGGGGGCTAAGATACGAGTGACCACTTGGGGGGCTGTCAACAGCCTGAAGCACAGAGCTTTGAACTGGTATATCTTGTTCTTGAAGATGAACTGGAGAAACTTCTTTGAGTTTTGATGAATGGGGATATGGAAGTAAGCATCTTCCATATCGATGGAAATCATTTAGTCCCCCTGATGAATGAATGATAAAACTGTCTGGTTCGTCTCCATTTTGAATTTGGTCTTTCAAACAAATAGATTTAGAATTTAGTGTGTATATGTTTAGCACAGGCCTCCAGCCCCCTGAGGCTTTGGGGACTACAAACAGACGGTTGTTAAACCCTAGAGTTAGAGGTCTTCTACTAACTCTCTTGCCTCCTTCGGCAAGAGGGATGACACTTCTTGAAACAGGGCAATGAATTTCTCTGCATTTGCAGAGTAACCTGTTAAAGCTATTGGAGAGTTGGATAAGGATGGATCCTCTTGAACGGGATAGCATAGCCCTCTTTCAAAACATTCACTATTCAAGGATCTGCCACTCTTGCTTCCCATTTCATCCAAAACTGGCAGAGCCTTGCTCCTATAGGTGTACAGGAGCAGGTGCACAGAGGACTACTTAACTTCTTTGCTGGAGCCATGGAGGAGTATTTCTTGATAGCACAGGGAGTCAAGCATACTTTTCCTCGCAACCTAGGAAAGAATCTGGAATTTCCCTTACCACGAAAAGGCTGCACCTGTGTGGAAGGAGTAGGGCACGTAGTAGGAGTCGATTCCCAAGGGGGTTTCATCGACTGGGTAAGAAGATCCTGGTTTGAATTCTTCTGGAGGTCAAAAGAAACCTGAAGTACTGTGTCCTCTGGGAGGAGATGTCTATTCTCCAAAGGAGAGTAAAGGAGCGGACTTTTAAGTACGCAATACCCCCTTGGTAGTGAAGGAACACCAAGTTCTTTCTTTTTCAAAATACCCAGCATAAAGAGAGAGGTCAAATCTATGAAACTATCACTGATCCCTTAATCTAGGCAGGATACAACTCCCAGAAGACCCATTAAAGAGTCCTCATCCAATGCCGAGCATTCCTCGATCAGCTGATCTAACTGTGACGCCGAAAACATGATTTCGGCTGAGTTAAAGACCGATCTCCTGGAGGAGTCAGTGAGACCACAGAAGTCTCCTTGGACTGAGGCAGACACCCAAAGAGAGAGCCTCCCCGGTCTCATAACACAGATGTCTCCTAGTAGAGAGTCTTGAAGGTGAGATATTAAAGTTAACCTTCCCTTGCTCTCTCTTCTCCAAGAGTCAAAGGTTAACCTCCTTCAAAGCTTTCTGAGATGAAAACAAAAACCATTTGAGGTAACCTGGATGAATCCCTCTGTATGTCCCTCATATGTTGAAGCACGAGAAGCAGGAGCTGCTGAAGGGAAGGAGTCAGGAAAATTTGCTTGAAAATAGCAAAGTAGTGAAGCATAGGCTGTAGGGGGTCTCCTACTTCTTCCTCTGCCAAAGATACTGGAGACAAGTCCATTTGCAGCTGGGCAGATGTTGAAGTACTCTGCATAAAGCCCAGAATACTGTCCAGCTTATTCTGGATGGGTGCAATCAACAGATCCAGGACAGCCAACATGTTAGGTCCCATGGGGAAAAATTGCTCGTAGTAGCATAAGTAAGTTGCTGAATAACATTCTGATCTTTGGTGTCGATGGGCGCTCCTGCATCAGTGATTGCTCCTGCTCTAGTGAGTGCTCCCCCACACTATGGGCACTATTGTGTTGAAGAACACACTGAAGCAACAACAAAGTCCCCTACTGCTCTAGAAGGATGCAAAGGTGCCAGATGCTCAGGTGCACGATGCTTCCTAGAGCTAGAGGTACAGACAGAGGGAACAGCTGGTGAAGGGGGCACATGAGGATAAAGATCCGGTGCCAATGGACATTCAGAAATTTTCCTGAGTGCAGGATCATCAGCCGGGCACTCAGAGGAAGACTTCCTCGATGAGGAAGACTTCCTCGATGGGGAAGAACGTTTCTTTGAGGATGAGTGGGCCTCTCAGGCACAAGCTGTCCATCTACAATGCTGTCATCTTGAGGAAAACATTCGGGACTGTCCCAAATGCTACGTGAAGGATGTTGGTCCACTTGAAGAACACAAGCCTTTGTGGAAGGGACAGGTGAAGGCAAAACATTGCAAGTCCTTTTCAACTGACGAGACTTGCCCACAAAGCACATTGGCACCTGGGCAAAGACTCATCAGAGTGTGACACACTTAAGGAGAGACAAGACACTTCCTTTGAGACTTCCTTTCCAATGGCACTCTGTCGTAACCTGGGATGCATCAAAAAGAGCGACAGGGCGAATGTCCGTGGGTAGACCCAACGACCTCCCTTGGGCTACCAGTATGTATGCCTCCTCCCAGGTTCATGGGAGTCTGACAGGGACCTTTGCCTGGGAGAATCAGCAGGACAAACAGCCACCTCCTCCACAACACTTGCACTAACACTCACTTCATCTTTGTCCTTTCCCTTTTTCCATTACGGTCTTAACATTCTCATAACTTTTCCATAGCCAGCAACATAAAGCAAAATTTCTGATCTACCTGCGCTTCAAAGCTGGCAACGGCATCGGTTTTGGGTGCAAGAGAGCCAGGGTTAGGATCGGGTTGACTGGTCAGAGGTAAGGGAGAAGGTTGAGCAGTGGGAGAATTAGAAACAGACATTTTTAGCAATAACATCCTCACTAGCTAAATGCTTCTTACTGCTAGCCCCAGAAGCTGCCTTTCTCTTTTTATCTCTCTCTAATATATTTAAATGACTAGTCAGTCTTCCAAGTCCTTTCATCCCACTGTTTACATTCCCTACAAGTCTAATTAGGTGAGCAAGTATGACCACTACAAGCAATGCAAATTGAATGTGGATCATAGCAAGCTTTAATCAGTCTCGTATTGCAAGCAATACATAGCACCCTGAGAACTATTATCGGACATGCCAAAATACTAAAGAACCCAAGTCTAAGTCTCAGTCAAAATCATAAGACAAATTGGTCAATTGAATTCCTGACTCTTCTAATATTTGCTGAAATGGCTACCAAAATACAAGAGTACTTTACCAAATCACCCATAAATGTCAATCAGGCAGTCTAGAATTCCAAAACATTCTGCTTCTGCTAATCACTGTTGACAGTAGCAGCCAGCAGAAAATGACAGACGCCAAAAAACGAGAACATGGGAAACCTGGAGTTCCGGGGCACACACACTGATGAGGCCGAGAAGGAGCAGAAGTAGCCATAATAAAAGCACACAGAGAGAAACACAAGCGAAGACGGGCAATGAACCGCGTAAAGGCCAAAAGAGGTCAACCACAACTCTTCTCCAGGCGGTTAAAAAAAGACTGAATGCTGTGGCGTGGGTATGTGGTCCTTGACCATTTTTCACCCGATGATTGCACGCATTGCCAGATCTCACAAGATTCCTTGCTTTCATCTGCAATTTAACCGGATCCAGGTAGGCCCTAGAAAATTATCCTATTGTCAAGACTGAAGGTTTGTTCGCGTATAAACAACTGATTTTCATACTGAGTTGGTTCCTCTCTCCCCCAGTTGTGAACGGGGATATCACTTAGCCGAAACAAACGAGCACTACCGCGAATCAAAAAATTTTAGCTGCTGACAGATAGAAACTATAGCTATATATGTGACTACTTGTTAAGTTGCATACATAAAAACAACTTCAGGAATGCTTTATAACTAGTAAAACAAAAATTCATATGAAATCAGTTTGCAATATCAGTGCCCTGCATGAAATTCATGGGTAAAACACTCCATGCATCTCAGTAACTATAGCTTAGTGCAGTATAAACTTATTCAAAATTCTAGCTTACTAACTTTGTCCTCCTTCCCTCTAAGCCACTTTAAGCCAGCAAAAACTTTAGTCTTGTGAGTTGTTGGTATTATCCTCCATGAGTGCATCTTAAACGACAGTAAATTGTAGGCCTTTCCTTTTCATGAATAATCACATTAGAATATAGATCAAGTTTGCAACTTACAATCTTCTTTCATAAGTAACACATTTTTTCCTTCTCATGCCAAGTGCTTGGTTCAAAAAGCTGTCTGAAAGCCTTTTGTAAAGCTACTACTGATTTAACCTACTTTTCTGCATACCTTTTGTGCTCTTCATGTCTATTAAAGTACTGTACATTTTTCAGGCCTAAAATTCAATACACTGTACAAACAGTACAGAATCTCCAAACAAAATTTGAACTTATGGGTGGCAAAGGGAAGAGCTCTGAACAGTTTTAATTTGTGATCCTTTTTTTTGTATCTGAATGTTCATAAATTAAATGTTAATAAGTAGAGTGGTTTCTGTATATTTTAAGTCTTTGCTCTTTCTATGACAGATATTTTGATTTAGTAGCCTATGAGTTGTTATACTTTTTCCTTAACACCTGCTTCATAATGGTTCCACTTTGAAAATCAGCCTTCTACTTCAACATGCTTCTCCCTTTTCCTCTCTTCCTCTTTTGCTCTTTATGCATTTTAAACATCTACATGGCCACTCTCCTGACTACTTTTTACTTTGCTTCCTTTCCAGTTTGAATAATTTATTTGTTTTACTTATGTTGATATTAAATCATCTTTCACCTCCTTTCTTCCATCTTTTAAACATTTCTATATCTTTTTCCTGTGATTCTGTTAACAACAGAGTAGGATCTGCTTTCAGGGGACTCTGTTTCTACACTCCCTTCTGGCTTTCCCACTTTACTATCAATATAAATAGCAAAAGGGCCTAGGTCTGAGCCTTGAGGGATACCAATACATAGTATTAATCACACAAGCATACTTCAGTTATATCTGCCAGTCAAGCAGAAACTGTTATGGTACAGTAACCACTGGCTCAAAGCGATCCAGTTTTACGGCGCTTGTTCAGTGCCAACGGTAACTGGATTTTCGGCACCGATATGTGCTGATCCCCGGCTATCGGCACCGATAACCGGGGAGCAGCGTTGTTATTGCCGATTTTTTTTTTTTTATCAGCAAATTTTTGTGATCATAACGCCATTGGGGTTCCATTCACAATGGCAAAACGATAACCGAAAATCAGCGATAACAGCGCCGATCCCCAGTTATCGGCTCCAATAACTGAAGATCAGCACATAACAGCGCTGATAACCAGAGACTGCCCGTTCTGATACTCTGTGAAATGCCTTGTCAACATAAAAAATGTTATTGTTAGTATACAATAAGGTTTTGTACATACTTACCTGGCAGATATATACTTAGCTATACGTCTCTGACGTCACGACAGAATTCAAAACTCGCGGCACACGCGACAGGTAGGTCAGGTGATCTACCTTACCCGCCGCTGGGTGGCGGATGTAAGAACCAATCTCCCTTTCCAGCCAGAATTTTTCCTTCCACCGGTCTCCTGAGGGGAGGCTGGGCGGGCGGGCCATCAATCGTATAGCTGCCAGGTAAGTATGTACAAAACCTTATTGTTTTATACTAACAATAACATTTTTGTACATGAACTTTCCTGTCAGATATATACTTAGCTGATTGACACCCTTGGTGGAGGGAAAGAGACAGCAATATAAATATGGAAAAAAGGGGAAAACAACACTAGTTGTAGGATGTAAAAACAACCTTGGTTCTTACCTGTTTAGGCAGAAGACTTCGTAGTTACTGTCTATGAGTCTGCGTTGCCTTAAGAGCTTCAGCGAGGGCGTGACCTACAGCTGGACGACTCTTTGGGTCTATCAAAGGGATTTGGTTGTCCGCTTACTGATAGAATCCGAGCAGGATCTGTCAACGGGGATTCGCCCACTTATATGACAGAACCTAACCACTATCATTGCAAGGAGCTCAAACATACACCGATCACCTAACCAATCTAATCATTGTTAGCACTACGAAATGAAAAACATGCCTACCCGCATGTTCTTTCAAACAACCAAAAACTTACAACCTAACAAGGGGAAAAAATATATATACTAAGGATATGTCTCAGCTCCCCTGCCCCAGCACCGAATCCGCCGATACGTACGGGCCTAACCCGAAGCACTTTTCATACGTAATTTTGACGTCTCTCAGATAGTGGTTGTCAAAGGACTGAGTTGCAACGCCAGAATGTTGCCTTCATAATATTACTCAGGGATATGTTTTTTGTTAAAAGTCAATGAAGCGTGGCAATAGCTCTTTACCTCATGAGCTTTGACCTTAAGAACTTTGTATTGACTTTCCTCACATATCGCAATGCGCTTCTTTCACCAGGCTTCTGATAAAGAAAGAAAGCGCATTCTTCGAAAGTGTCCTCCTTGGATCTCTTACAGAGCACCAAAGGTTGACATCATTGCCCTTAAGTTTTTTCTTTCTCTGTAGATAGAATTTCAAACTTCTTACTGGGCAAAGAGACCTCTCTGCTTCCTCGCCTACTAATGCAGACAATCCTTGTACTTCAAAGCTCCTAGGCCAAGGATTTGAGGGGTTCTCGTTCTTGGCTAAGAACGAAGGAAGGAATGAACAGATAGCTGCATCTCCTCTGAATCCCACATTTCCTTCTAGTGCATGGAGTTCACTAACCCTTTTTGCGGAAGCCAATGCCATGAGGAAAATTGTCTTCTTCGTGAGGTCTCTAAACGATGCAGACTGAGGCGGTTCGAACTTATTGGACCTCAGGTAACGTAGCACTACATCCAGATTCCAACTCGGAACCCCTGGAGAAACCTTCTTGGATGTTTCAAACGATCTTATTAGATCATGAAGGTCCTTATCTTCTGAAATGTTAAGTTTTCTGTGCCTAAACACTGCAGATAGCATGCTACGATAGCCTTTAATGGTTGATACCGCCAATCCACTTTCTTCCCTAAGGAAAAGTAAGAAGTCTGCTATTTGTGTCACAGAGGTACTGGAAGAGGAAAAGTGATGGTTCCTACACCATCGCCGAAAGACGTCCCACTTCGATTGGTAGACTCTAAGGGTAGAAGGCCTTCTTGCTGCTGCGATAGCCGTTGCAACTCTTGCCGAAAAGCCTCTCGTTCTGACCAAACTTTTGACAGTCTGAAGCCAGTCAGATCTAGAGCGGGGAGTTTTTGTGATACCTCTCGAAGTGGGGTTGTCTGAGCAGATCGATCCTCTGTGGTAATGTTCTCGGAAGATCTACTAACCATTCCAGTACCTCTGTGAACCATACTTGTGCGGCCAGAACGGGGGCTACCAGCGTCATCCTTGCTGCCTCCGATTCTGCAAATTTCTTTAGAGTCTCTCCCAGTATCTTGAATGGAGGAAAAGCATACGTGTCTAGACCCTTCCAATCTAGTAGGAACGCGTCTATCGACACTGCCCTCGGGTCCGATATCGGAGAGCAGTAGTTGGCTATCCTCATATTCTTGGCTGTGGCGAAGAGGTCTATATGAGGTTTGCCCCAAAGCTTCCACAGGTCCTGGCAAACATCTTCGTGCAGAGTCCACTCTGCCGGCAGAACTTGATCTTTCCTGCTTAGGGAGGTCTGCTCTGACGTTCTTTTCTCCAGTACGAACCTGGTAAGGAGACAAATCTTCCTTTTTTCTGCCCAAAGCAGAAGTTCTTTTGCTGTCTCGTACAGGGAGAAAGAGTGAGTCCCCCTTGCTTCCTGATGTAAGCCAGGGCCGTGGTGTTGTCCGAGTTGATCTGAACTGTTGAAGCTAGGACGTGGGGCTCGAAAGCTTTCAAAGCTAGCCAAACCGCCATCAGCTCCTCCTTGTTGATGTGCCAGGTCACCTGTTCCTTGTTCCAGGTGCCTGACACTTCTCTTGAGCCGAGCGTCGCTCCCAACCTGTTTCCGAGGCGTCGGAATACAACACTTGGTTGGGGTTCGGAATGTGAAGGGACATCCCTTCTGCAAACTTGAGAGGGTTGGCCCACCAAGAGAGGTCCTTCTTGATTTCCTTTGAAATCTCGAAGGAGAACTCTAGGTTTTGTGAACGACACCTCCAGTTTCGATGGAGAAAGAACTGGAGAGGTCTGAGGTGCAACCTTCCTAGAGAAAGGAATTGCTCCAACGAGGAGAGTGTCCCCAACAAACTCATCCACTCCCTCGCTGTGCATACTTCTTTCTCTAGGAAGGCTTTGACTTTCTCTGACCCTCGGGCTATCCGTTCTGGAGACGGAAAAGCCCGAAAATCCAGAGAAGCCATCCGAATCCCCAGATAGATACGATCTTGACTGGGGATCAACTGAGACTTTTGAAAGTTCACCAAAAGTCCCAGAGAACTTGCCATGAAAAGAGTCTTTTGTAGGTCCTCCAAACATCTTTCCTGAGACTTGGCTCTGATCAGCCAGTCGTCCAAGTAAAGGGACACTCTGACTCCCTCCAAATGTAGCCATCTTGCTACATTTTTCATTAGGCCTGTAAAGACCTGAGGGGCTGTTGAAAGGCCGAAGCACAAGGCCCTGAACTGGAATATCCTTCCTCCCATCATGAACCTGAGGTATTTCCTTGACGAAGGATGGATAGGCACATGGAAGTAAGCGTCCTGAAGATCTAGGGACACCATCCAGTCCCTGGCCGAAGGGCCGCCAACACTGAGGATGTCGTCTCCATGGCGAACTCTCTTTTCTACAAAGAAATTCAGGGCGCTTACATCCAGAACCGGTCTCCATCCTCCTGAGGCTTTTGGGACTAGAAAAAGGCGGTTGTAAAAGCCCGCTGAGCAAGGGTCGCTCACTAGCTCTATAGCCTCTTTCTCGAACATTTGTTCCACTGCTTGTGTTAAAGCAAGGCTCATGATGGGATCCCTGTACCTGGCCACCAACTCCCTCGGAGTCGTTGTCAACGGTGGTCTTTCCGTAAAAGGAATCAGATATCCTTTCCTTATTATAGAGAGGGACCAGTTGTCCGCTCCTCTCTTTGTCCAGGCTTCCGAGAATCTTAGAAGTCTGGCACCTACTGGTGTTTGGAGGACTACTTCCCTACTTCTTAGCTCTGACAGAGCGTGAGAAGGATCTACCTCTCTTGAAAGTTCTATTACCTCTCGAGGTAGAGGCTCTAGAAGGGGGACCCCCTCGAAAGGGCTCCTGTCTAGCTGGAGTCTCCTTCTTAGTCTTCGTCTGGAAGGAGGTCTTAGGCTTCCGTGCCGACTGTGCGAGCATGTCCTGAGTCGCCTTCGCAGAGATAGATCCTGAGATGTCCTGGATTATCTTCTTTGGAAAAAGCAGAGGCGAGAGCTGCGAATACAGGAGAGAGGCTCTTTGGGCATGCGAAACAGACTTCGTCAGAAAAGAGCAGAAGACTGATCTCTTCTTAAGGATCCCTGCTCCAAAGAGGGAGGCTATTTCGCTCGATCCATCTCTAACTGCTTTGTCAATGCACGTTAGAACACTGTTTAGATCTTCTGGCGAAATAGCATCCGGGTTCTGAGTCTTTCTTAGCCAAGACCCCCAAAGACCAGTCAAGGAAGTTGAAGACTTCCAAGACTCTAAACATTCCCTTCAGTAGGTGGTCAAGCTCGTTCATAGCCCAGGTCGTTTTAGCCGACAAAAGAGCCGAGCGTCGTGCTGCATCCACCAGAGAAGAGAAGTCCGCATCCGCCGATGAAGGAAGACCCAGACCTAAGGGTTCTCCAGACTCGTACCAAAATCCGAGTCTGCCCGTAAGCTTGGAAGGAGGGAAAGAAAACACAGTTTTCCCTTTCTCTTCCTTAGAAGCAGCCAATCACCAACACCTCTCAAAGCCTTCTTCATTGAGATGGTTGGGCTTCATCCTACACAAGAGGAAACTTTCGTCTTCTTCGAAGTCGAGAATAAAGAGAGAGGAGACGGAGGAGCGACGGGAGTAAGGGAGTCTCCAAACTCTTGAAGAAGTAGATCTGTAAGGATCTTGTAGGACGAAACTGACGAGTCCTTCACCAAATCCTCTTCTGAAGGTTCAACTTCATCCACTGAAGAACCCTCCGCTTCTTTACGAGTGCAGTTAGCCTTCTCTAAAGAAATGCGCCTGTCCAGAGAGTGTCTAGTAGTAGACTGGCGCCTATCAGGGGAAGCCAAAGTTTCTGGAGAGCTCCTCTCGAATGAGTCCTTCCTACTCTGATGAGTGCGTGCTCTTTGCTCCTTAATCCTACTCCTAGAATTCCGGGCTTCCAAGGGGGAGCGCCTGCTAGGAGAGGAGAGACCTACTTATCTCAATGGCGCTTCTCAGGATCCATGCGGCTGTTCAAAGGAGAGCGGCTGCCAGGCGAGCTGCGCCTACCATGAGGCGAACGCCTACTAGGCTCTTGGCGCCTACTTACAGGAGAGCGAAGGTCTGGAGAAGGTCGCTTACTAGGAGACCGGCGTCTACCATGCTCCACAAACTTCGCTCCGACTTATGTTGTCTCTTCAAAAGGTAGTCTCCCAGAAGAGACATATCTTTCAGGCTCTACGCGCCTGTCCTGAATCGAGCGGCTAAAAGTAGAGCCGCGCTTATCAGGAGAAAAACGCCTATCAGGAGAAAAGCGCCTATCCTCCGCACCACGCTTGGGAGCGGGAGAGCGTCTCTTGGGGAGTAGCGCCTACTAGGCTCAAGGCGCCTAACATAAGGCGAGATCCTGTCTCTAGACGAATCCATCAAACGAGTAGGCTCTCTTATCCGGAGAATGAAGGATCTTCGTAAAAGAGCGCGAGGACGAGGCTGTACGCCTGTCTTTAGACGAACGCCTACTAGTCGCTAGATCCCTTCCTACTGGAGAGATGTAGTCACCAGGAGAAAGCTTCTTGGGCGATTGATGTCTGGAAGACGACAAGCGTCTGCTGAGGGAAGAGCGCCTCCTTCCATCCGCTGATAAAGGAGAGAGAACCGACTCTGACTGAGACGGTAAGACAGGTGAAGGAATCCTAGACTCTTGACAGGGAGAGAGACGTCTTTCCGACGCGTTCCTCCTGCCAAGGAGCCCGCCAGTGCCGAAATCTGCGCTTGCAGTCCCGCAAGAATTCGAGCTGGAGATCTAGTAAAATCCTCCACCGGGAGAAGAGGCTCGAAGCCTACTATGAGGCGAGAACTCCTGCTCCCTCCGGTCCTGGGTTTCTTGATCTCTACTTCCGGCTCTTCTGGAAAAACTTCCGGGCTGGAAGGAAAGGAGCCAGGCGCCTTCCAGGCTCTCTTCAGCGGTCGTGAAGAAATCCGAGGCGCTCCATCCTCTTCTAGGTGAAGGTGAGGAAGACGAAGAGAAGCATTGGCGCAATACCTCCTTCTTTGCGCGAACAAGGGCAGCCTGGGTACGAGCATCAGGATCTACCGAGGGGACGCCTGATCGGTGGGAGTTCTCCTAACCTTCCTGCGGCTTTTGACTTTCCTCCTCCACTGGGACTGGGAGTCTGGAAGAGGGTTCTAGGCCTGGAAGCATTAAGGAGCCGATCAGACGCACCCTCCACTGCACTGGGGTCACTGCACAATTCACCTTCACTACTCTTACCTTGCAACGAACGGATCTTCTTTTCCATGCTAAGGATCGTGGCTCTCATGGTTGCCACTTCCGTAGTCGTATCCTTAGGTTCGATGCAGGGCGCAGGAGCTGAAACTGGAGAAGGTTCTAATGCTACAACAGGATTTTCTTCTAACTCGCTAATACGAGACTTACTAGAACTCCTAGAAGAAGCCTTTCTCACCCTGTCTTTCTCTAACTTCCTCAAGTAGGAAGAAAGAGCCTTCCATTCACCCTCATCCAACTTCTCACACTCATTACACGGGTTATCAAAAGAACATTCTTTACCTCTACATTTAAAGCAAACTGTGTGAGGATCTACTGTAGCTTTCGGTAGTCTCACCTTGCATTCATCCATAGCGCACACTCTAAACATAGAAGATTTCTTAACCTCTAACTCAGACATCTCGAAATCAAAGAAAAATCCAAATCAATATCCAAAAACAATCCACAAATGCGTATGCCAAGCCAACAAGATCAGGTACTTCACCGAAAGTCAGTCCAAATAAATCCACGGCAACGAGAAATGAATAAAGCTGTCAGGAGGTAACAACCACAGGTGTAGTCGTCACCGGCGACAGAAAAATTCTGACTGGAAAGGGAGATTGGTTCTTACATCCGCCACCCAGCGGCGGGTAAGGTAGATCACCTGACCTACCTGTCGCGTGTGCCGCGAGTTTTGAATTCTGTCGTGACGTCAGAGACGTATAGCTAAGTATATATCTGACAGGAAAGTTCATGTACAAAACTATGCGATAGAACCCGTTTCTTTTAATATGGTACTTTTGCTGCAGTTGTCTTATACAAACTGTTCCTGTTATTGACCTCTCTGGCATGAAGCCAAACTGACATTTATCAATTTGAGATTCCTCCGCCTTCCCGCCAGCAACCTCTCCAATATTTTCAAGACATATCCAAGCAATCTTATTTTCTATAATAATTTCCACACAGCATTGCATCCCATTTCCTCAGTATATTTCTCAGTCATGCTCTTTCCTTACTTTTCTGATTCTAAGCTTTATATAACCTTATACCAAATATATTCCGAGTCAAACACAACTGAATAATTACTGAATTGCTTGTAATATCACATACAACATAAATCTGCATTCATTTGCTGCATACTGCACATGCACATGCTGCAGACAGCTTACACCAACAGGTTACTATCCCCTCAGATCTTGAAAAGATATTCCTTTATTCCTTCTTTCCTCATGCTCCTTCGCAATTAGCACGGGCTTAAATGCCTATGTAAAACTATGGTGCATATGAATAGCACCTCTGATCAACATACCAAAGGGAATTCAAGCTCTTTTTATCTGACTTTACTAAGCTGAAAATGTTCTTTGGTAAACATTTAACTCTGACATTTATGGCAGACATACAAAAGACTTCAAGCAAGCTGGATGCATCAGAAAATACTGATGTCCCACTCAGGATGATAAACAGAACAATAGTCTTGCTCAAAGCAGCACCATTCAAATGGGTGCCAATCTTCCATGCTCGCTGGCATTTTTCTAATGAATATGCTGTACATTCTTTCCAAACAATGAACAATGGCAAAGATTACTGTGTTACATGCTAAGGGGTTCACACTTAATAACTCATAACAAAGCCGCAACCTTACTCCTTAACAATAAGAAAATGTTCAACATAAACAACTTAGGGCATTATGATGCAGCTTCCGTTGAAAAATTAAATATGAAACAAGTCAAAGACTTGAAAGCTACATGGTAAAGAAGCTCTTCTAATTCACTAAACTACTGTTTTATCATATGCAGAAATAATCAGTGGCCATCTAAACCTAGGGTTAAACAGAAGTGCAGCCATTATCTATTATGATTAAGAGAGACATTATTTTCATCCTTTACTTCTAGCAGAATAAACTAAAATCTTATGGCTAAATCCCAAGTTAGATTATTGATCTTTTAAAAATCAGTTATGGGATTAGTAAAATTAAGAGAGTACTTTAAGATTTTGATGGGAGACCATCAATAACTCATGTTTGTTTTTTAAGTTTTGATAAGTTATAGTTACTTATTTAATTTCTAAAGGCTTATATCTTTATAATGTAGCCCTAAACCAATTATAACTATATTAGATAAACTAGAAATAAAAAGAAGCAACAAGAAATTTCATCTGTGGGCCCTTCGTTGATAGGATTGTCCTACTGCATCTAAGGTCATTATTAAATTTTTGTTAAAATAGTACTGTGTACAATCAACTACTTTACACCTAATTACATATGTACTTTATAATCTACACTAGTCCACCAATAGTTGTAGTGTCATACAGTAAACAACTTGTTTATACTGTGATGTACAGAATTTAACTACTACACTAAAAAAGGTCACCTAAAATATTGTCTGCCTTAGGGTAGAGTTAAAGCTACATAAACTTCTAACAATAGTCTCCACCTGTAAAACCTGGGATTATTTCCTTCAGTTATAAACGACTGTACTTAAACCAATGAAATAGGCCCTTGTTCTCAAAGAGTACTATTTAATATATAAATACTAAAACACATCATTACTTCTAAAAAAATGTCTTAATTAACATTCTTCCTAGCTACATATACATTAAGATAGTATATACAACCTCTGGCAGCTGCACGGTATACATAATAAGTTGTCCCTAACAAACAAAAGCCAATGATAACCAATTTGATTCTACATACAGTATTCATCAATTCAAGAGAAAAATCACACAGTGAGGATGGTGTATAAAACATGCTCTTTACAGGAATAATACACTGTACACTGTATAGTAATAAATATACCATACCCTGTTCTACGTAAGCATAAGTTAAACAAGTACGTACTTAAAAGTCAGTGTTCCTAAGACCTACTGCAAGTGAAACCGTGCAGAGTGTAGCACTAGCATAATGGAATTTTTTCTGACGGTCTCCTTAATGGAAACCATTCATTCAGTGATAATGACAAACAAGTGCGTATAAAAAAATGGAAGCAAACTTGGGCTTCCACCTACAATGTGAAACCATATCAAAATGTCTACTTTAGCAATTGCAAGTGGTAAGTGGTAGTCCGGTATGACTTGATGTAACTAGGGGCCCACATGAAGAGGTACATAAAAACAAGGGTCACATAACAGTCAGAGAATACACCCACACTGCAAAATTAGTAATATATAAACCATAAACATTAAAATTCAGGTGTAGCCGACTTACCCCGGCATCTTTCCAAGGTAACCTACAATCACTCCCTGCAACAGAAGTGCCACCAACAATTAGGCAAATCAAAGAAAGGAGACACACTGAAATTTAATCTCATTAGCACGAAAATGAAAGGATGCTTTCAATTAATTTGCATGAATAATCTTATCCTAACATCAAAGAAATTTATAGCACATGGGGCTATGAGTATGAACCACACATTAAATGTATGTATGTAGTGGAAAGATGTGAAGCGCTAACAGCGTACACTGACAACACCTGAAACCAAAAATTAGTTAAAAGAAAAACTTTAGAGAAACAAACACAATTAAGCAATTATTGTATTCTATAAACAGGGTAACATCTATTTGCTATGCAAAAAAAAATGCAATTCAACAGCAAGGAAGTTGCTGAAATTATAAGGTAACATTTTTGGCCTGAAATAAAAAATATTTAATATTTATCTATCATTCTTTGTAAAAGGATCTTTGATGCCCACAGTGCTCTATTCAAAATTACGGTGAAATATGTGAAATTCAAATTAAAAATTTTAAAATATTACATGAATGATCAAAATTAAAAAAATATATACTTTTAATTGAAGAAACTCTATCCTTTACTTTTCCAAATAAATCATGAGGTAATGGGAATTATGGGAAGAAACAAAAGGCGGTCACAGTTGTACCCCAGATAGATTGTGAATTCTCATTACAATACATACTAGTATTTTACAATCCCAAGGCTTACACTTCTGCCAAAATTCTATTGTTAACAGCATTAACAATGGCTTCATTTATCAGTAAGTAAGAAAGACTAAAAAAATACTACACCCTACTTTTGTTCCAATAATACAAACCACATCTTTACAAATATACATTTCTTCACTGACCTTGTTAATTACACTAGTTTCTCAAGTAATGTCTTAATTTTAAGTTTAAATACATTAGTATGAAGCATCTGCAACCAATTCCTGTTTTTATCTCCCCCGTTCACTTGTATCTGGGAAGCAAGATGTATCGGGCCAACTGTTAGCTAAAGTTAGCATCTAAGAAATGCAAAGTTTCTTCAAAATTCTACTACAGTGGACTCCCTGCATTTGCATTCTCGACATTCGTGGACTCATGTATTCACAGAGTTTCTCTTATGGACCTATATCGTACCCTATTCACAGGAAATTCACAGTATTTTTCTGAGAAATATCCCAAAATTACTGTACTTTCATGTCAATTTCATAATTAAATGCACTTTTTGTGATAAAACTAAAAACACCAGGTATAAGCATTTTTAGTGGGTTTTTCTTGAGTTTGAACTAACAACCTAGGCAGTTTTAAGCATTTTTATTAAGGTTCTAAGTATTCACGTATTCTAACTACTATTTGGGGGGGGGGGGGGTGTCTGGTACACATCCCCAGCAAATACGGGGTCCACTATAATGGCTTTTCTTTACTAATGTTAAGCAACTACAGTATTTATTTTCTTAAGCAACTACAGTATTTGTTTTCTGAGTAGATCTGTGACAGGGAAGCTTTCATATTATTGTAACAGTAAATGATTGGATGTTGGTTATACAAATTAAGATAATGGAAATTACCTGGAGTTTCTATTAAGAAGGTTCCAAATATTAGAGTACGTCACATAAATTAACTCTTGATCAACTGTTTAAACTAAATGTGTTTAGTACTGTGCTATACATATATACGTATATGCTATGAGTATGTCCACTTATATTTAGGAGATATGTAAGATAAGTAAGATTTTTCCTGCTAGCAGACTAATGTAACAATAAATAGGACAGCAAGATCAGAAATTATCTCCTGTTTATTTGTACACAAATCCAACATTTCAAAAATCCATTCTCATCACCATGCAAGAAAAATGACAAATGTTCTAAGACAATTTGTATTTTTCATAGCTACAAACCTGAGGTCTAAACAATAGGATTTAGCGCCTAGCTGGATCCGGTTAAATGGTAGATGAAAGCAAGAAATCTTGTGAAATCTCGCAACACGTGCATATATCAGGTGAAGAGTGGTCAAGTACCACGCATCTACGCCACCGCATCAGTCTTTCCCAACTCAGGATGTCTTAACAGACAGAGGGGCAGTCAGAGGTGGGCAGTATAGTGTTAAGACCTCAGATTTGTAGCTATGAAAAATACAAATTGTCTTAGAAAGTTTGTCATTTGTTCATACGCAAAGAAACCTTCGGTCTTAACAATAGGATAAACTCATACTTGGAGGGAGGTACTGGACATCCTAAACCGGCTGGGGGTCTACCCACCAGTCCAGCTCCAGAAGAAATGAATTCTGGAGAGGGACTGAAGCTCATTGAGAAGCTAGATAAATTGATATCTAACCACTAAAGAGAAACTTTGACTGTCTAATAGCAAACCAACACAACAGGGTTTGTTACCACTCCTAACTCCCGCTTGACATAGTGGGTTTGATATTTGTATATTAAGCGACCACTATATCAGTATGACTACCTTGCTCACCTGTGTCAGACCAGTCCAGCGAATGTCATGTCTATTCCTTAACCCGCCTGAAGGAAGGAAAGGTACAAGAGAAAGAAGAGACCAGCCAAATCACTCATTCTCTCATCCACACAATCATCTTGGGTAAGATACAAAAGTGCCCAGGAAAAACGTTTTCGTAATCTGTGGGCAACATCCTTAAGATAGAAAGAGATGAATGTGGACTGGCATAACGAAGTACCAGCGCTCAGCAATCTATGTACAGCCAAGTTCTTCTTGAAAGCCAGAAAGGGACCAATACCCCTAACGTCATGCGCTCTAGCCTGCACAGACGTGGTGGTGGAATCATCAAGAGTCAAGTATGCCTGTCTGATGGCTTCCTGTATCCAAAAAGAGATACCTCCTTCTTTGTTCATCCTGTGCTAATAAAAAGTCTGCGGCAGCCTGGTCTAAGGTGCCGTGTCCTTATAAGATAGCAACACAGGGCCTGGACAGGACACAACAAAAGCTCTTGAGCATCACCACCCTCAAAGTCATTCAGTGATGGAATGGAAAATGAAGTGAACCTATCATCATGCATAGAGGGATTTTGAGTCTTGGCCACGAATTCCAGGACAAATTCGAAGGACACCGACCCCCAACCCCTGGTGTGCTTCACATCATAGCTCACACCGTGGAGCTCTCCTACCCTCTTCGAAGATGCCAAGGCCAGGAGGAAAACTGTCTTGAGCGTCAAGTGCCTGTCAGATGAGTGATGCAAAGGCTCTAATGGACTCTTAGTGAAGATCTTGAGAGAACCAGGGAAACATCCCACGTCGGAGGCTTGAGCTCCCTAGGAGAACTCAATTGCTCAAACCCCTTAACTAGCAAGGAAAGTTCCCAGGACGAGATGTCGATACCTCTAAGACATAACACTAAACTCAGGGCCGCCCTGTAGCCTCTAATGGCAGAAATGGACAAAAGTTTCACATCTCAGAGGAAGGTTAAAAAGTCTGCTATTCACTGAATAGAGGTTGCGAGTGGAGAAAAACCCGTTCACGACACCAATCACAGTAGATCGCTCATTTGCCTTGGTAAACCACAGAGGTCGACTTTCTGAGACTGCTGGACATATGCCCAGCTGTTCTCTGAGAAAAGCCTCTCATTCGGAGATACTTGATAGCCTCCAACCGTGAAGAGACAGGGATTCTACTGACTGGTGGAACCTTACCACATGCAGCTGACACAGGAGATGCCGCCAAGGGAGAATTTCCCTCGGAACCTCTGACAACAACGACAGCAGATCTGGAAACCATTCTGCCTGAGGCCACAGAGCTTGGCTTTGGACCTTTCAATCACTCGGCTTATAGATACCCATCAGATACTTTCAAGCAAAAGGACAGGGCTACCAGTTATCCTGAGACTGCTATTTCATCAGTCTATTCAGAACTTGACGAATCAAACAAAACGGAGGGAAGGCAAACACCTCCAGGTTGTT
>NC_087200.1:185909937-185929459 GCF_015104395.2 Macrobrachium nipponense | reverse complement strand
GAGAGATCTGGATTTAGTTGTGTTCCCAGTGACAACTGAGATAAAGGAGGACCTGTCATGGTGGAAATCAGAAGGAAGACTGTTTGTAGGGAAGTCTCTCTTTCCCCTGAACCCCAACTTAGTATTCTACTCAGACTTCAGGTTTGAGAGCTCTCCTGGGAGAAAAGAAAGTCTGAGGAGTATGGAATGCTTGACAAAAAGAATGGCACATATATTTGAAGGAATTGACTGCAATCCACTGGTGGTTGTTAGCCTTTTCAGATGTCGTCAGAGACAAAGTAGCAACTGTCCACTCGGACAGCACCACAGTACTGTCATACGTAAAGAAACAGTAAGGAACACACTCCTTTTCCTTTGCAAAGCAGCAAGAGCCCTTCTTTTATGGGCAAATCAAAATCAGACCAGAATCCTAATCAGATTCAACGTCCTGGCAGATGAACTAAGCCACAAGAAACAAGTTCTACCCACGGAGTGGATGTTAGACCCATTGGTGTGCCTTGACTTGTGGAAACTATGGGCAAGACCGATCCTAGATCTTTTTGCAACCGCAAAAAAACACCGGCGCCCCCTTTACTACTTGCCAGCCTGGACCTGCAAGCATGGACAACAGATGCAATGCTGACCGACTGGTCAGACAAAGACCTATATGCCTTTCCACCCTTCAAGATGGTGAGAGAGAGATCATTAACAAGTTCAGGTCTCACCAGAACATTGCCATGACCCTGATTGCACCATTTTGGCCTGCTCAGGAATGGTTTCCGGACCTGTTAGAGCTGCTTACAGATTTTCCGAGGATGTTACTACAAAGAGCAGTCTGCTCAGACAGTCCTACTTCTGACAGTTCCACCAAGGTCTGTCCACTCTGACCCTGACCGCATTCAGACTGCTCGACAACTCATATGAGCGGAAAGTTTTTCAAGCCAAGCTGCAAGAGCTATTGCGCAATGCAGAAGAAAGTCCTCAAGGGATACAGAGCAATGCTGAGCTCTGTATTCAAGCATAGAGGGGTAGGTATGGTGGCTTATAAGGATCTTTCAGGTCTGATGTCTGATAAAATCTTTTGATAGTGGGAAACTGAAAGAGCCTAAGTTGCTGTCCTGGAATTTGGATGTGGTTCTCAGATAGCTGTCCAAACCACACTTTGAGCTATTGAGCACAGCTTCTTTTAGAGACTTGATGAGGAAAACCTTGTTCTTGTTAGCCTTATCCACAGCGAAGAGGGTAAGTGAGCTTTACACGATGGATAAGAGAATTGGTTTTGTACAAGGTAATGCAGTATGTGCTTAACCTGGAGTTCTTAGTGAAGAACAAGACTTCTTCCAAGCCTTGGCCTTGTTCTGTCGTACTAATCAAAAGCCTTATGGACTTAATAGGACTAGAGGAAGAAGAGAGATCCTTATGTCCAGTCAGAGCTCTCAAGTACGTACTATCTACAGCGGACAGAGAAGATTTGTGGCTCCTCTGATCACCTGTATGCTCTGTCAAGAACCTGTTGTGCCTGCTTTCTGAAAATGCACTTTTGTTCTTCCAGAGGAATCATATTGTACAGGCACATTCACAGATTAAAGAGTTGTACTTTAAGTCTGTGGAGGTTAAAGCTCTCAAAGGAGAGCGATGGCTATGTCACTTTCATTTAAAAATAACCTCTCTCTAGAGTCTATTATTCAAGCGATCTATTTGAAGTGTAGATCAGTGTTTGCATCTCATTATCTGCATGAAATTGAAACAGTCAATGGTAATTGCATTACCCTTGATACTTTGGCTTGGGAAGAGGCATCTTTGTTTAGACCTTGCTAGCCACAGACTGTTCCTTAGCTGCATCGGATCCCACTAAGTAGAGGACAAACCTTGGCTATACTGCCACGCTCTACAAGATGAGATGAGTGTCATCCAGAGGCAGTTATCATCTGTAAAAGCTCTTTTAACAGGTAAGAAACCAACAGGAATTTTCTAATTGCTAGCACTGTATCTATTTTTTCTCTTCATTATAAAATATGAATTGGAATCTAGTATCCATGGATCCCACCTCTAACAATGTGGAATTCAGCTATGTAACTACTTGGTAAGTTGCGTACATAAAAATGACATTTTAATAATAGAATGCACTACCATAGTTATATATTCGGAGCCCTCCGTTTTCCTCTCTCATGGATAGAAGGCCATAAACAACTGATTTTTGTTCTGAGTTGGTTCCGCCCTTGCCGAGTAGGGGAGGGGGGGGGGGCGGGGGGGGGGGTATCCTATAGCTAAAACAAACTAGCGCTACCATGAATTTCAAAATTCTAGCTGCTGATGAATATAAAAATATAGCTATGTAACTACAGTAAACCCCCTGTATTCGTGGGGATGCGTCTCAGACCCCCCCCCCCCCCCCACCTGCAAATAGCTAAAATCTGTGAATACTTAGAACCCCTCTAAAAATGCTTATAACTGCCTAATTTTGTACATGAACTTCCCTGACAGATATATACTTAGCTATAGTCTCCGACGTTCCCGACAGAATTTCAAATCTCGCGGCACACGCGACAGGTAGGTCAGGTGGTCTACCTTACCCGCCGCTGGGTGGCGGATGTACGAACCACTCCCGTAAGCTTGTCAGATTTTTCTCTGTCGCGGGAACGATAACAACTGTTGTCGGTTCCTCTCGATAGTTTTTCGATTCTCGCTTGCCTGGGAGTTAATTTGGACTTCTTTTGGTGACGTATTCGCTTTGTTTGTTTGGCTTGGCATACGCTGATTGTGGACCGGTTTGATTTTGAGTTTGATTTTCTTTAACGATGTCTGATCTAGAATCGGTAGTTAAAACTTCGGTGTTGTTTAGGGTTTGCGTGAATGAAGGATGTAAGGTGAGGTTGCCGAAAGCTTCGGTAGACCCCCACACGGTTTGCATGAAATGCAGGGGGAATGATTGTGCGTTTGCTAACCCTTGTAGTGAATGTAAGGGATTGAATGAAGAAAAATATAAGGCTCTCTCTTATGTTAGGAAGTTGGAACGTGATAGAGTGCGTAAGGCTTCCTCTAGAAGTTCTAGCAGATCTAGAATGAGTGAGTTGGATGTGGATACCTAATAGTACTAACGTAGAATTAGAACCTTCTTCCAAGTTGCAGCCCCGGCTCCCCGCACCGAAGCCGGAGATTCGCCTTCGGAGGCGGCAGCTCTGAAAGCCAAGAATCGTTCTGTGGATCAGAAGATTCGTCAGTTGGAAGGTAAGGAGAGTGTTAGTGATCAGTGCAGTGTCCCCAGTGTTGTGGAGGGTGCGTCTGACCGGCTCCTTAGTGCCTCTAGGCCTAGACCTCTTCCAGACTCCCAGTTCCAGTGGAGTAGGAAAGTCGAAAGCCGCAGGAGGGCTAGGGAGAGCCCCCACCGGTCAGGCGTCCCCTCGGCAGATCCTGAAGTACGCTCCCAGGCTGCCTCGGATCGCTACAAGAAGGAGCTCCTACGCCAATGCTTCTCCTCTTCGTCGTCTCCCTCTCCGAAGAGAGGTTGGAACTCCCCGGATGCGTCGCGCCCGTTGAAGAGGGCTTGGAAGGCTCCCTGCAGTCCTTTGGCTTCTAGTCCGGAGGTTTTCCCGGAAGAATCGTCGGTGGAGGCGAAGAAACACAAGAAATCCTGTGATCGTTCTTCTTCTCGCGCTCCGCGCTCGCGCTTCTTCCGAGGAAGAATTAGAAGATTCTCCTACGAGAGTACTCGCGGGACTTCAAGCTAGATCATGGCGCTAGCAGACTCTCTAGCAGTTAGATCACGTAGGAAGAAGGACGTTTCTCTTCCGATCAAGAGATCTAGGCGCCGCTCTTCAGAGGATCGTTCTCTTCATATGGGGAGGTTTCGTATGAAGGTGGGGGCTCGCTTGAGCGCCCTCGCTCGCGGGAGCGCCCTCACTCGCGTGAGCGCCCTCGCTCGCCTGGCTCTCTTTCAATTTCAAGGCGCCAAACATCGGTAGGACGCTCTATGGAGAAAGAAGTTTTTTCTCCAGATTGGATTCCCGCTTCCGGTAAGCGCACTGCACCTGCTCATCACGCGATTTCTTCAACTCCCTCGCGTGAGACTTCTCCTCAGCAGCCTCAAGATTATAGAAGGCGCCCTTATACAAGTAGGCGTTCTTCTTCCAGATGTCACTCTCCTCGAGTATCGGATCGTGACTTCTCTCCTGACAGGCATCTAGAGTCTGGTAGGAGTCGTGTGCATGATAGACGCCTACTGTTAGCCGCTCCCCGCAAGGTAGGCGCCAAGAGCCACTACTGCACATAGCTCTCCTAGTAGGCGCTCGTCTCTTTTAAGGCGTCATACTCCTGATTATTCTCCTAAGGGCAGACAACAAGAGTCTTTCAAGCGCCCTTCTCCGTGTAGGCGCTCTCCCGCTTCTAGGCGCACTTCTCCTGACCGTTTGTCTCTTGGTAGGCACCAGGAATCCCGGAAGCGCCCTTCTCTAAGTAGGCGCTCGTTAGTTTTTGAAGCGCCCTTCTCCTGAATGTTACCCTCTTGTTAGACGTCAAGAGTCTCGCAAGCAGCCTTCTCCTAGTAGGCGCATTCGCCTTCCAGTCGAACTTCCGTTGATCGTACGCAACTGGACAGGTATGGAGAGCCGCGCAAGCGCTCTGCTCTCGATAGGCGCTCTTCTCCTGGCAGCCGCTCGCCCCAGGATAGGTGCATAGAGTATAGTAGGCGCTCGCCTCCTCGTAAGCGCCCTGCGGATGTTTCCGAGAATTCTCGAGTAGGAGCCCTACCTCTCCTTCGGCTGAGATTCCGTATACCTCGAAGAGGGAGTCTCATCGTATACTTCCCAGATCTTCTCATCGTTCTCCAGTGGATGTGAACTCTTCTAAGAGAGGGCGTTCTCCAACCTCTCGCTCAACTCCTGCTAGGATCCCTTCGTCACCTAAGGATCTTCCGCGCTCGCCTCGACAAGGACGTCCTAGAAGGTTCGGATGAGGAACCGAACACTTCTGCTGCTGCCTCTTCTTACAAGAAGCTTACAGAGCTACTTTTACAAGTTTTTGGGGATTCCCTTACGCCTACGGCTCCTCCTTCTCCTCACTCACTTTTTTCAACGGCGAAGACAGCGAAGAGTTCTTCTTGTGTGAGGATGAAGCCAACTCTTTCTATGAGAAGGCACTGAGGAGTTTTGGTTCCTGGATGGCTTCCAAAGAAGAAGCGGGGAAAACGATGTTCGCTTTTCCTCCTTCGAAGTTATCAGGGACGCGCTGGTTTCTGGTACGAAAACAGGAGAGCCCTTAGGATTGGGTCTACCGTCTTCGGCTGATTCGGATTTTTCGGCACTGGTAGATTCGACAAGGAGAACTGCCCTTAACTCTGCTAAGACGACTTGGGCAATGAACGAATTGGATCATTTGCTCAAAGGTATGTTTAGAGTGCTAGAAGTATTTAACTTCCTTGATTGGTCGTTGGGAGTCCTAGCCAAGAAAATTGAAGTGCCAGAGTCAATTTCACCAGATGATCTTATGTGTGTGTCTTGTATGGACAAGTCAGTAAGAGACGGAGCGAGTGAAATCGCCTCCCTTTATGGGGCCGGCATCGTGAAGAAGAGGTCGGTTTTACTGTTTTCCTTCTTAACGAAGTCGGTCTCCCATGCTCAGAGGTCTTCTTTGCTGTTTGCTCCTCTGTCTACTCAGTTGTTCCCGAAACATCGAGTGCAGGACATTTCGAGGTCACTTTCGGCCAAAGCCACCCAGGACCTTTGGCACAGTCGGCAAGAAACCTCGCCCTTCCTTTCCTACCAAGGCTAAGAAGGAAAAGGCAAGTGTTCGAGAACCCTTTCGAGGGGGGGGCATCTTCATCAAGAACCTCTACGTTTAGAGGTCGTAGACCTTCAAGAAGGGGTAAGACTTTCGCCAAGTCTGTTAAAGCCCCCAAATAACTTGCAAGTCCTTCAAACAACGGTGGGCGCCAGACTCTTAGAGTTTGCAGAAGTCTGGGCCCAAAAAGGGGCGGATCCTTGGACCCTTTCTATTTTGAGGAGAGGTTACCTCATCCCTTTCGTCGAAAGACCTCCCTTGACGACCATCCCAAGGGAACTGACGGCCAGGTACAGAGACCCCATCATGAATCAAGCTCTCCATCTAGCAGTAGATCATATGCTGGAGAAGGGGGCTATCGAACTAGTGACAGACCATCATTCATCGGGCTTCTACAACCGCCTTTTCCTAGTTCCGAAGTCCTCAGGGGGATGGAGACCGGTGTTGGATGTAAGCGCCCTGAACTTCTTCGTCAGAAAAGAAGAAGTTCACGATGGAAACGCCTTCATCAGTGCTGGCAGCGCTTCGTCCAGGGGACTGGATGGTTTCCTTGGATTTTCAGGACGCTTACTTCCACGTACCGATCCATCCTTCCTCGAGGAAGTTTCTCAGATTCATGATGGGGGGGAAAATTTTTCAGTTCAGTTCGGGCTCTGTGTTTCGGCCTCTCGACGGCCCCTCAAGTGTTCACGGGGATTTGAGGAATGTGGCTCAATGGCTTCATTTGAAAGGGGTGAGGATATCCATGTACCTCGACGATTGGCTAATAAGGGCCAATTCAGAAGATCGTTGTTTGAAGGACTTACAAGTAACTTTAGAATTGACGAAGGCTTTGGACTTCTCGTCAATTTCAAGAAGTCATCACTAATTCCCGAGCAAGAGTGTGTGTATCTCGGGATACAGATGAACTCTCTGAGTTTTCGGGCTTTTCCCTCGCAGGAAAGGATAGCCCGAGGATTCGAGAGAGTAACAACCTTCTTAGGGAAAGAAGTATGCACAGTGAGGGAGTGGATGAGTCTGCTGGGGGACACTCCTCTCTGGAGCAATTCGTTTCCCTAGGAAGGTTGCACCTGAGACCGCTCCAATTCTTTCTTCATCGGAATTGGAGTCGTCGTTCAGGATTTGAACGTTTCTCCGCCCCTGTCGTTATCCCAGGACATCAAGAAACATCTCTTATGGTGACAGATCCCAACCTCTTTGCGAAGGGACTGTCTCTTCAATCACAGACCCCCAACCTGGTGTTGTTCTCCGACGCGTCGGACATGGGGTGGGGTGCAACTCTGGGAACCAGCGAAGTGTCAGGTACCTGGGTGGGGGACCAGGTAGCCTGGCACATCAACAGAAAGGAGTTGATGGCTGTGTGGTTGGCTCTGAAGGCTTTCGAGCCCAAAGTCAGAAGATCGGTAGTGCAGGTCAACGCGGACAACACTACAGCTCTGGCATACATCAGGAAACAGGGGGGGGACGCATTCCTTCTCCCTGTACGAGACAGCAAGAGACCTTCTTCTGTGGGCAGAAGAAAGAGAATCAAGCTTCTCACCAGGTTCGTGCAGGGAGAAAGGAATGTAAGAGCAGATCTCCTCAGCAGGAAAGGAAAGATCAGGTCCTTCCCACAGAGTGGACCCTTCATCTGGATGGTATGCCAGAGCCTGTGGAAGTTATGGGGCAGGCCACACATAGACCTCTTTGCCACGTCAAAGAACAAGAGGCTGGATCCTTACTGCTCTCCGATATCGGATCCAGAGGCAGTAGCAATAGATGCTCTTCTTCTAGACTGGAACGGACTCGACGTCTACGCGTTTCCCCCCTTCAAGATCCTGGGGCTAACTATCAAGAAGTTCGTAGAGTCCGATTCAACGAGAATGACCTTAATCGCTCCCTTTTGGCCGGCCCAAGAATGGTTCACAGAGGTACTGGAATGGTTGGTGGACCTTCCAAGATCGCTCCCGCTAAGGAGCGATCTACTCAGACAACCCCACTTCGACAGGTACCACAAAAATCTCCTCGCTCTCAGTCGACTGGTTTCAGACTGTCCAAAGTTTGGTCAGAGCGAAAGGCTTTTCAGCAGCAGCTGCTAAAGCAATCGCAAGAGCGAGGAGACCTTCCACCTTGCGTGTATACCAGTCAAAGTGGGATGTCTTCAGACGTTGGTTGCAAGAGGAAGAACATTTCCTCTTCCAGTACCTCTGTGACCCAAATTGCGGATTTCCTTATTTTCCTCAAAGAAGAATGTCATATGGTTGTGTCAACTATTAAGGGATACCGCAGTATGTTGGCGGCGGTATTTCGGCATAGAGGCTTAAATATATCCGATGATAAGGACCTGCATGATCTTATTAGATCATTTGAAACCATTAAGCGTCCTCATGTAGTACCGAACTGGAATCTAGACGTAGTCCTACAATTCCTTGGATCGTCTAGATTCGAACCTCCTGGCTTAGCCTCTTTCAAGGACTTGACGAAGAAGGCTATCTTCCTTTTGGCCGCCTAGCTACAGCTAAAAGAGTGAGTGAGCTCCAAGCTATTGAGGCAATGTAGGGTTTAAGGAAGATTCTATGGTATGTTCGTTTCTTCCAAGTTTTCCTTGCAAAGAATGAAAACCCACCTCACGCCCTTGGCCCAAGGAGCTTTGAAGTTCGTAGTTTATCTTTTCTAGTAGGGGAAGAGCCTGAAAGAACTCTTTGCCCTATGAGAATTATGAAGTATTTCCTTAAGAGGAAGGAACAACTTAAGGCTAATCAAGATGTACTTTGGTGCTCCGTAAAGGACCCCACTCGGCCCATGTCGAAGAATGCTCTTTCCTTTTTTCTGAGAAGCCTTATTACAGAGCACATGTTGCCTGTAAGGAAGATCAGTTTAGACTACTGAAAGTGAAAGCTCACGAGGTGAGAGCCATCGCAACTTCGCTTGCATTCAGAAAAAATATGTCTGTGCGGAACTTGATGGAGGCGACTTTTTGGAGATGCCAATCGGTTTTCGCAAACCACTACCTACGTGATGTAAAAATCACATATGATAAATGCTTCGCCTTGGGTCCTTTCGTATCGGCGGATTCGGTGCTGGGGCAGGGAGCTGAAACTTATCCTGTGTAAATTTTTTATATGTTACCCTATATTTATATTGTTGTTTTTTGGTTGTCTGAAAGAGGTTGCAGGAGGCACCTCTTTTTGTCGTAATATTAACCCTTGTATTTTGGTTAGGTGGTCTGGTGGGTTTTGGCTCCTTGCAGAGGTAGTGGTAAGGATCTGTTAGGTAAGCGGACAAGGTCCCATATGGTCTGGGTTGGTGAACACTTAGAACCAAGAGGCATCCGACTTGGATTCTACCACAATAGGGGTTCACATATCCCAGTGGTAGATCCGAGAGTCTTTCAGCATCAGGTCACGTCCTAGCTGTAGCTCTCCAGGCAATGCAGACCTCAGAGATAGTATCTATGAAGTCTGCATCCTGAAAAGGTGAGAACCAAGGTTTTTATATCCTACAACATTAGTTGTTTCCCGTCTTACCTGTATTATTGAGCTGTCTCTTACCCTCCACCAAGGGTGCCAATCAGCTAAGTATATATCTGTCAGGGAAGTTCATGTACAAAAATGATATTGTTAAACTACAATAAAGTTTTGTACATACTTACCTGGCAGATATATACGATTTAATGGCCCACCCAGCCTCCCCTCAGGAGACAGGTGGAAGAGAAAAATCTGACAAGCTTACGGGAGTGGTTCGTACATCCGCCACCCAGCGGCGGGTAAGGTAGACCACCTGACCTACCTGTCGCGTGTGCCGCGAGATTTGAAATTCTGTCGGGAACGTCGGAGACTATAGCTAAGTATATATCTGCCAGGTAAGTATGTACAAAACTTTATTGTAGTTTAACAATATCATTTTTAAGGTTGAAACACAAAAATGTTTATAAGTGAATAATATATAGTTTTTTATCACAAAAAAGTACTACATTTAGTCACGAAAATTATATGAAAATACAGTAATTTGTGAATATTTCTCAATGAAAAATACTGCCAATAGGCAAATTTCCTGCAAATAATAGGTAGATATGGTCCAAAGAGAAATCTGCGGATAGGTAAGTCTTTAAATCTCAAAAATGCAAATATGGGTGTGGGGGCGACTGTACTTGGTAAGTATGCACAAAATCTTATTTTATTATAAAGATGTCATTTTCTAGCAGATATACAATAGTCAGCATTTTCATGATTTTTTACAGTCCATTTATGCTGAGTCAGATTTCAATTTGTTTGAGGAGTTTTGTTTTCTACATTGTACAAACAGCATTTTTTGGTTGTGTGTGTGTGTGTAAAACTTACAAGGCAAAAGATTTTTTGGTGAAAAAGTGATAAATAAGGGTTATACTATTAGTCATTGTGGATACTTACAAGGCAAAAGATTTTTTGGTGAAAAAGTGATAAATAAGGGTTATACTATTAGTCATTGTGGATACTTCAGTCACATAATAGTTATGGACCAGAACACTATGCTTTATCGTCTAACTTGCTTGGTGTTTACTGTACTGTATATGTACAAAATGGAAAAGAAAGTGAATACAGTAAAATACTGTACATATATAAATTATCAAAACATATGTATGGAAGAAACCTCCAAGGGCATTAAGTTACCAAAGCAACTGAAAATTTTAAGAAAAATGATAAAATATAGCTTCAGCAGAATAAAATGTCGCAACTCAAGGTAAATAATGTGTAAGAAGTATGAGAAAGTGGTCCGTATATCATCTTGAGGTTCTTACCTCAAGTGTTAACAGGGTTGTCTTTTTTGGAAAAAATATTTATTCATTACGGAGCACATATGGGTTTGTATAATTAGGAAACAAGAATTGTAAGATTTCATATTCCATGGCATTGTTGTCAAATACGGGCAGTCCCTGGTTGTCGGTGAGGGTTCCGTTCTCGGCAGGGTGCTGATAAACGAAAACTGCCATTAACCGAAACTCGGCACTTTATGGTGCCAAGGTTTTGTTAATGGTGCTGATAACCAGTTAATGGGGCCTCTGTTAGGTATGTTATGGCGCCATAACTCTGTTATCAGCACCTTAGTGCACCAATAACAGAAACCCAGCCTGTTATAGCGCCATAAATCGGCGATTTTATGGCACTAGAGGGGCGCCATAAAACTGGATTACCATTAACTGAGACCAATGATTATGGGGGACTCCCTCTAGTGTTATGTATGTAAATGTTGAGTGATCCAAACTTTTGTATGTTGGAAGCATATTGTGTAAATTATCATTTGTTCATGAAACTTACCTGACAGATATATATATAGCTGTATTCTCCGAAGTCCGACAGAATTTCAAAACTCGCGGCACACGCAGTGGGCGGCCAGGTGGTAGTACCCATTCCCGCCGCTGGGAGGCGGATATCAGGAACCATTCCCATTTTCTATTCATATTTTTTCTGTCGCCGGTCGGTAAACACCTGTTTACAGACCTCCGCCCAGGATTTTTGGATTTGACTCGTTCTAAGTATCTGGATTGACTTTTGGTTTTGACTCTGGATTGTTGGATTGGCATACGCAATAGTGGACTGTTTTTTGATTTTGGATTGGCTTTTCTGTGAATGTGATGTCGGGATCAAGTTCAGTGAGCTTCAGTGTGTGTGTGAGGAGTGATTGCAAGGTGAGGCTACCGAAATCATCGGTAGACCCCCACACAGTATGTATGGGGTGTAGGGGGCATGTTTGTTTGTTGGATGATCGATGCATTGAATGCAAAAGTTTGACTGATGATGGATGGAAGGTGTATGAGTCCTATCGGCGTAAGTTGGAGCGCGATAGGATCAGGAGGTCTTCCTCCAAGAGTGGTTCTACGAAAGGTAAGGGAAGTAACATTTCTCCTATTTTAACACCAGTAGAATTTGCTTCACCTAATCCTGTGTTGTTGCCTGAGGGCCCGGGCCTGGTTCTGTGTCTGGAGAAGGTAATGCCCTTTCTCTGATTCTAGAGTCGTTACGCACTCTAGAGTCCAAAGTGTTGGCCCTAGAAAACGGCTCAAGTAAAGTGTGTGATCGTGACCCTAGTGTTGTGGAGGGGGCGTCAGATCGGCCCATAATGCCTCTAGGCCTAGACCTCTGTCGGACTCCCAGGACTCAGGGAGTGGGCATGTCGAAAGCCGCAAGAGGGTTACGGGGGCTCCCCACCGATCTGGCGTCCCTTCGGCAGGACCTGTTGTTAGTTCCCAGGCTGCCAAGGAGCGTGCTCAGTTCGCATCCTTAAGGACTGTTTTTCGTCCTCCGAGGCGCCCTCCCCGCGCAAGGGGTGGAGCGCTCGGAGAGACTCGCGTCCGTTGAAAAGGACTTTTTCCGAGGGGCCCGAGGACGCTTTACGTCCCCTCTCTCCGCTATCGTTGCGGTCTTCGCCTGCGTCGTATGACGCGTTTCCTCCACAGAAGAGAGGTAGGACGTCGTCCGAGGACGACGCTGAGAAGCGCTTCTCTCGCGCCTCGGAGAGGCAGGTTGCTGTACCTGTGAGAAGGAAGGAGGCGTCCCCTCGCCCCTCGTCTTCTCGCAGGCGCAGCCCTTCACCTCCTCTTGTTTCTTTTCTTCGCCAACGAAGAATATTCTTGTGTCTCTTCAAGACCAATTGTCGGCTTTAATGGCTCAGAAGACTCGCCCAGCAGCAGTTGAGCCTAAACGTAGGAAGGACGAGGCAGTCCCCTTCTCCGTCTCCTCGTTCGTCTCTGTCTCCGCTTGCTTCTCCTTCGGAGCTTCCTCGTTCTCGTTATACGGGTAGGAAGTCTCGTGGACAGGACGCTTTTCTTCCCTCTCGACGTCCTGATCAGCCCGCGCGTCAGGACGCCTTTGAGGACGCTTTTGAAGACGCTCGGCAGGACGCTTTTGAAGACGCTCGTCGGGATGTTTTGCTTGACGCTTTGCCTGTTGAGAAGGCTTTCGAGAGCGCCCAGAAGGACGCTTTGAAAGCGAAAGCTGGACGCTTGAGCGGAAAGCGTAAGGACGCTCCTCTAGAGCGAGTAAGAGTAGCCTCTCTTGACGCTCAGCGCGGTCAAGACGCTCTTCGTTCTTCGAGCTCTAAGGATCGACAGAAGGTCGGTCGCTTTGAAGAGGCTGATATCAGTCATCCTCGAAAGCCTTTGTTGAAGGCTAGACCCGTTGGGCGCATGTCCTCTCCAGAGGTTCAATCTCCTTTGCCTCTTCGGGAGGAAGGAGAGCTTAGTAGTCCGGCGGACTCAGTTGAGGAGGAACAGCCTTCAGTTTCGTCGGTGTCCGATTACAAGGTGCTGGTTCGACTGTTACGCTCTTCTTTTGGTGAGAAGTTCCAGCCTGCAGCTCCCAAGTCTCCACCCTCTCAGTTTTCGTCATCTAAGTCGTGCAAGGTTCCGGAGTTTGTGGAAATGAAAACTTCTTTGTCCACTAAGAGAGCGTTTAAGAAGTTGCAGGATTGGATGGAACGTCGGAAGGATCAGGGCAAGTCGACTTTCGCCCTTCCGCCTTCAAGACTCAGTGGGAAAGGCGGCATCTGGTATGAGACCAAAGGAGAAGTAGGAGTTAAGATCCTGTCGTCTTCCCAAGGGGACTTTGCTAGTCTGGTCGATGCACAGAAGAGGTCTCTTTTATCGACCGCTAAGATTTCGTGGACGCCAACGGAGATTGACCATCACATGAAAGGTCTGTTAAGGACTCTGGAAGTCTTTAACTTTCTAGACTGGTGCTTGGGAGTCCTGGATCTTCAATCTAGGAGTCCTGACTCATTGAGTCTGGGGGAGCTGTCCAATGTGTTATCCTGCATGGACAAGGCCGTCAAGGATGGTTCGGAAGAGTTAGTGTCTCATTTCGGCACTGTTTTTCTCAAGAAGAGAGCGCTTTTCTGCAACTTTACAGCTAGGTCTGTTTCTACATCGCAGAAAGCGGAGCTTCTCTTTGCACCTCTTTCGAGCCATCTCTTCCCCCAGGCTATGGTAAAGGACCTGGCAGTGAGCCTACAAGAGAAGGCTACCCAGGACCTCTTGGCCCAGTCTTCAAGACGTCCCGCAGTCCCTACCACGTCGTCTTTTGGACGACCACCTAGGAAGGTTAAACCCTTTTGTGGCGCTCCTCCCTCGAGAGCTGCTCCTCGAGGGAGAGGGCTTGCAAGAGGAAGAGGTTCCTTCAAACCTAAATCCTCTAAGTGAGAAGATAGTCCTTCAGATGCCGGTCGGAGCCAGGCTAAAGTTCTTTGCGGGGGCGTGGAGAGAGAGAGATACAGATGCGTGGTCCCTCAAGATAGTGGAACAGGGGTACAAGATCCCCTTTTTGGACCCTCCTCCTCTATCCACAACTCCCAGAGATCTTTCCCCGTCATACCAAGGGGAGAAACATCAGGTTCTTTTAGATCTTTTAGATCAAATGATCAAGAAAAGAGCGGTGGAACAGGTCTTAGACCTGGGGTCACCAGGATATTACAACAGACTTTTCCTGGTACCAAAGCAGTCGTCGGGGTGGCGTCCAGTCTTGGACGTAAGCAGCCTGAATCTTTTCATAGAAAAGAAAAAATTCAAGATGGAAACGCCTCAGTCGGTTCTAGGAGCCTTAAGACCGGGCGACTGGATGGTGTCCTTGGACCTACAGGACGCATACTTTCACGTGCCTATCCACCTCTTTCAGAAAGTTTCTGAGGTTTATGTTAAGGGACAAAGTTTGGCAATTCCGAGCCCTTTGTTTCGGTTTAAGCACGGCTCCGATGGTATTTACCATGCTCATGAAAGAACGTAGCGAGATGGTTACATTCTGCAGAAATAAGAGTGTCCCTGTATCTCGACGATTGGCTTATCAGAGCATCGTCAGAAGAAAGGTGTCTGAAGGACCTTCACTTCACGTTAGCCTTGGCGAGGTCCCTGGGACTTCTGGTCAACCTCGAAAAGTCGCATCTGACCCCAACACAGTCCATCGTGTATCTGGGGATTCAGATGGATTCAGTGGCTTTTCGAGCGTTTCCGTCCCAGGAACGACAGCTGCAAGGCTTAGAGAGAGTTTCGGCCTTCCTGGGGAAGGAAGCTTGCTCGGCGAGGGAGTGGATGAGTCTGCTGGGGACCATTCCTCGCTGGAAAAGTTTGTTTCCCTGGGAAGACTACACCTCAGGCCTCTCCAGTTTTTCTTAGCAGAAGAATGGAGAGTCAAAGAGGATCTGGATGCGACCTTTTTGATCACCAAATCGGTGAAGAACCATCTAAGATGGTGGTTAGATCCTCGGAAGTTTCGACAGGGGTTGTCCCTAAAGCTTCTGAGCCCCGACCTAGTGTTGTTTTCCGACGCCTCGGTGTCGGGATGGGGAGCAACACTAGGAGGGGAGGAAGTGTCAGGCACCTGGAGGGGGGAACAGGTGTCCTGGCACATCAATGTGAAGGAACTAGCGGCGGTTTTCCTGGCGCTACAGTTCTTCCAGCAAAAGGTTGCAGAGAAAGTTGTCCAAGTCAACTCGGACAACACCACAGCCCTTGCGTACCTAAAGAATCAGGGAGGTACACACTCCCGTCCTCTATTTTACTTAGCGAGGGAGATTCTGCTGTGGGCAGATGCGAGACGAATCAGGATCCTGACGAGATTTATCGCAGGCGTACCAGAACGTCAGAGCAGACCCGTTCTCAGCCGACAGGATCAGGTCCTGCCGACGGAATGGACGTTGCACCAGGACGTCTGTCGAGAGCTTTGGAGACTGTGGGGACGTCCGTTAGTCGACCTATTTGCGACGTCGAGGACGAAGAGGTTGCCTCTTTATTGCTCCCCTGTGTTGGATCCGGGAGCAGTCGCTATAGACGCTCTGCTCTGGGACTGGACGAACCTGGACTTGTATGCCTTCCCGCCATTCAAGATCATGGGGGAAGTAGTAAGGAAGTTCGCGGCATCGGAGGGGACGAGGTTGACCCTGATCGCCCGATGTGGCCCGCGAAGGAATGGTTCACGGAGGTAATGTCCTTCATCATAGACTTTCCGAGGACGTTGCCCTGGAGGAAAGATCTACTCAGACAGCCCCACTTCGCAAGATATCACCGAAACCTCTCCGCTCTGGGTCTGACTGCGTTCAGACTATCGAAAAGTTGGCCAGAGCGAGAGGTTTTTCTAAAGCAGCTGCGAAAGCGATCGCCAACGCAAGGAGGACTTCCTCGAGAGCTGTTTATCAGTCGAAGTGGGCTTCCTTCAGGGCATGGTGTAGAAAGGAGGGAATTTCCTCTTCCACTACCTCTGTGAGCCAGATAGCCGATTTCCTGCTATTTTTAAGAAATGTGCAGAAGCTGGCAGTCCCGGACCATCAAGGGATATAAGAGTATGCTGTCAGCAGTCTTCCGACACAGAGGCCTAGACCTTACTGACAACAGAGATCTTCACGATCTCCTGAGATCATTTGAGACTTCCAAGATACCTCAGGCGAGGCCTCCTTCTTGGAACTTAGATTTAGTCCTTAGACTGTTTGATGTCGAGTCCTTTCGAGCCTCTCCATGAAGCGTCTCTTAGGAACTTGACGAAGAAGGCTCTTTTCCTAACTGCTCTGGCGACGGCGAAGAGAGTTAGCGAAATTCAAGCCATTTGTAAGCGAGTGGGCTTCAAAGGTAACAATGCGGTCTGCTCTTTGAGTCCCACTTCTTAGCAAAGAATGAAAAAAACCGTCTAACCCTTGGCCAAGGAGCTTTGAAATTAAGGGTATGACAAGCCTTGTGGGCCAAGAACCTGAGAGAGCCCTGTGCCCTGTCAGGGCTCTAAAGTTTTATGTCCACAAAACAAAGGAGGTACGAGGTCCTTCAGATAATCTGTGGTGTTCGGTTAAACGGCCCGATATACCATTATCCAAGAATGCTTTGGCGTTCTTTCTGAGGGACGTGATTAAGGAGGCTCATTCGTCTTTCCAGAAGACCGATTTGAGCCTCTTGCGAGTGAAAGCTCACGAGGTCAGAGCTGTCGCAACCTCGCTTGCCTTCCAAAGGAACATGTCGATCAAGGACATCCTTGACGCCACCTTTTGGAGGAGCAATTCAGTATTCGCCTCACACTACTTGAGAGATGTGAGAACGATATACGAGGACTGTTGTTCTCTTGGGCCATACGTTTCTGCAGACACAGTCTTGGGGGCTGAAGGTAGCTCTCTCCCTATCCCTTAGTTAGGTTTAGGTTAGTTTTTAGTTGTTGTGTTTTTTGGTTGTGGTGAGTCTTTGGTGAAGACCTCCCATCTCTTAGCTTAGTGTTCAGGGGGTCTTGGATAGTTGGTCAGGTGGTGGTCAGTTGCTTCGTTGCCCTCATATGTATGGCTCTATGCTCTTGTTACGTTGAGGTCACGTCCCCGTTGACAGAGCATCCAGAGCGCACCAGCACTACAGGTCTCCACCTGGCTGGCAGCTCTGATTAAGCACAAGCAGGCTTAAGTGACAGTAATCACAGAGTCTACTTTGCTAACAGGTGAGGAAACCAAGGTGTACATCATCTACTTAATTTAAGTTTCCTACAAATCCTATCTGTCTCTTCCCCCACCATCCGAAGGTGGGATTCAGCTATATATATATCTGTCAGGTAAGTTTCATGAACAAAATGTTATTGTTATAATACAATTAAGTTTGTTCATACTTACCTGGCAGATATATATAATTAAGTGCCCACCCACCTCCCCTCAGGAGACAGTGGCACTGATAAAATATGAATAGAAAATGGGAATGGTTCCTGATATCCGCCTCCCAGCGGCGGGAATGGGTACTACCACCTGGCCACCCACTGCGTGTGCCGCGAGTTTTGAAATTCTGTCGGACTTCGGAGAATACAGCTATATATATATCTGCCAGGTAAGTATGAACAAACTTAATTGTATTATAACAATAACATTTTTGCTTTAATTTTCCCAGTTCAGTTTGTTTATGGTTATCAATGTCATCCCATTTTTATTTTTATTTTTATTTTGAAAGTACTACCCCAAAATTTGTGTTAACAAAATTGCAAACCTCTCAATTTTTCCTATGCATTGATACCCAGTTAATGATAGGCTAGAAAAGTGTTGAATTATTGCTTATTCTAGAGAAACTAGGGTTATGGAAGCTTTTGAGTGAGTCATCAACATTCAAGGGAAGTTCTTCCATGTTACATGTCAAATGCCATTACACTCTTTAACTTTGTTACACAATGTACAGTATAGTAGTATAGTAGGTGGTAAATGCTCTTCTGGCTTTTGGTGCCTTCATTCCTTATTCTTTTTATTTCTTTTTATAAACTTGAAGTTGCTTTAGTAACTGTTATTCAGGACATGATCAAAATTAGGTATTTGTTCATATGCAGAACAAACCTTTGGTCTTAACAATAAGATAATCTTCTAACGCAGATGGAAACCAATTAAAATAATCAAAGATTGTAAAGCAAGGAATCTGTGGCATCTGGCAACTTGTGTGTATACAAGGTGGAAGCTGGTAACCGACCAGGCTTGGTACCCCATGACGTATCAGTCTTTCTTTGACCGTCTTGAAGGGTATTCGCTTTTGCGATCTCCTTCTCAAGCCGGTTCCTTTGTTAGCCTGTGTTTTCTTTTTGCTTTCAGTTTGTGTGTGCCTGATTGTGTGTCATGGAGTCCTTCAAAAGTTCTAGGCCCTATCAGCGTATGTGTTCTGGGCATTCAAGGTTTTCCATGCTTGAGGTTTTTGGCGTCTTCCATTACTGACCCCCACACCAGTGTGTCATTCTTTAGCTCATGACAGTGTACGCGAGTCGTCACACAGCCATGTATGTTAGTTGTCACATTTGTGTGTGAATCGTCGCTTGAGCGTATACGTGGTTCGTCACAAGAGCGTGTACATGGCTGATATAGGACATGTACGTGATTTATTGCTTGACAACTGTTCTAATTTTTGTACTATCACTAAACCTTGCTCAGAGTGCCGTTTCTGGCCTGTGTTGCAGTGGGAGGCTTTTTACAAGGAGAAGGAGCACCATAGATTATCTACTTGTCCTTCTTGGGAAGGATTCTCGTCTCCTCTAGTGGACAGTTCGGCGTCCTCTTCTTCTAGAAATTTTCCTCTGCTTCTTCTGGTGCCCTGTCTCCTTCCTTTTCTTCCATCAATTCATGTTTTGAAGTACAGGCAGTCCCCAGTTATCGGGGGCTGACAAGTGAAAACCGCCATTAACTGAAACTAGGCAATTTATGGCGCCAAGTTTTCGTTAATGGTGACAATAACCGGTTAATGGCGGCAATAACCGGTTATTGGCACCTCTGTTAGGTATGTTATGGTGCCATAACTCAATTATCAGCACCTTATGGCGCCGATAACCAAAACTTAGCCCATTACGGGGCCATAAATCGCTGATTTTATGGCGCTAGACAAGCACCATAAAACTGGATCGCCAATAACCAGGGACAGCCTGTATTGGGAGTTGCACAGGATGATTATGTGTATAATGTGGTCCTACTTTCATGGAAGATAATCTCCCTCCCTGGAGGGAGGAGGGTATGCCATTTGCTTCCTTTGTTTCAGATTTGGGGTTGAACAAGATGGCGGCTGTTTGGGCGTCCCTAGGCCTACAGGGTGCTCCTCCTTAGATGGACTGTTGTCGCATTTCTTGGCTGCTCATCGATCTCCTTCAGTCCCCCTGGCGGTTCCCCTTCCTCCAGGCCTCCACTACTTTGGCTCCTGCGTGCTGCCGCCTAGCAGAACATCATCGTCAACTACAATGCTTACTGGGTCGCCTCTTATCTCCCTTCCAGTAAGGCCATTGACTTGTGCTGACATTCCATATACCATGACATCACTCCCAACGTCCTCTCAGCCTGTGATATCAGCTGCAAT
>NC_087200.1:185841259-185909437 GCF_015104395.2 Macrobrachium nipponense | reverse complement strand
TCAGCTGCAATGTTGTTTCTTCCTCTGCCTGTTGCTGTGATGTCATTACCATTATTGTCTATGACGTCATCACAGATGCTCTCTGAGGCTTCAGAGATGTTCCTACAAGCGGTGGTTAATAGACTGGACTCAGTTTTTTGCGAGAGGTATCCTGTGCTCTCTAGTAAGAAACGTCGTAGAAGGAAGGCTCCTTTTCCTCCATCTCTCTCTCCCTCCCTGTCCTCGGATTAGGCGTTGGAGGATTCAGGACTTTGTTGCTTCGTCTCCTGGGAGTGAGAGGAGTGTTTTTCCGTCTTATCAGCACGGATGTGTCTCACCCTTATGCATACTTGTACTTATTCCAGTTCATGATGCTCTTCCCTCTTCCCGGGGTCTTCAAGCTTCCCCTCCGCCTCAGCCTGTTCGAGTTCGTTTTAAGGATGATAAAGCTCTGAAGGTGCCCCATACCCAGATGTCTATCCCAGCACCTTCTAGGAGCTTACTTCTTCCAGAGATTGTTGCCTCTTGCCTCTCCTCCTGTTCTGCCTCCACACAAACATGTTTGTGTTAATAGTGAGGCTGTGGACTGTCGCGGATGTGAGGCGGTTTGTCTCTGTGGACATGCTTCTCAGCCTAGTAGGGCCTCTTCGCCATGGTGCTCTGGGAAGTTTCAGACTTTCTCCTGTGCCCAAGAAGCCTAGGGATTCAGGATCTTGATCCCCCAGGAGTGCTAGCTTGTGTCGTTAACCTTCAAGAGGTGGGGACCTTCAAGACCAGTCTTCTCCTCTATCATGCTCCAAGTACGTATATGTTGTTCTTTATCTCACGACAGTGTACACGAGTCATCACACGGCCATGAATGTTAGTCGTCACACAGCAATGTGTGTGAATCGTTGCTTGTCACACGAATATGTACATGGCTCAGCTGTAGGATGTGTACACAACTTATTGCTTGACAACATTCCTGAGCCCTCATTCTTGGGATCTAACGTCGTTCAAGCTCCCAGTCCTGCAGGTGAAGGGAGTGAGCCAGGCTTATAAGGGAAGCTTCTCCAGTGGCTTTAGGGAAGGATGAAAATCCTTCTAGGCCTTCTGCTTCATATTGTCGATCTCCTTTGTCGGAGCCAGAAAAATGGGAGAGTCAAGAGTTCCTTTTTTTTGTTTTTAGGTTATTGATCTTGTTTGAGAGTTTAATAATCTTTGGGGGGAGGGCATGGCACAGACTCGTTTTCTGTGACCCCTACGACTATAGAGGCCTTGCTTGATCTGAGGCAGGATGCAAGAGCTACATTTTTGCTTCCACTTTCTGGGCATGCTCAGTCAGTTTAGCTGTACATTAATGCCTTGGTCTTGGATCAGGATGCCTCTCTTTGCTCTAGTAGGTCTTCTAAGCTCCTTCTTGCTCCTCTTCTGCAGCAAAGAAAATATTATTCTACAGATGTCGTTCAACTGATGCCTCATCACCTTAATTCAGAGATGATCCGTCTAAAGCCTGGCTTGACTCTGGATCAGTTAAGGGGTGAGGGACCTATGTTATCTTCTCAAGAAGCCCCTGCTGTGGAGTCTACTGCTTCTTCTGTATTCCAGACTATGCCATGGCTGGACTTATGGTCTACTGCGGTGGCCAGGATAGCATCTGGTCACTCTGATGGAGGTTTCGTTAGTGCGCCCTCCTTTATTAGGTTGCTACAGTCTGGTGCTAAGGCCATCTCTTACCTGGGCCACCTCAGTGCTAGTTTGTGCGCCACCTTCTGGTTAGGAGGGATGTGGCCTTGTTGAAGGCAGCGGGGCCAGTGGATTCTGAGTCCTTGTTGACTCTTCATAATGGGGACCTCCTGGAGTTGCAGCTTCTCTTTCCAAGAACACATTTGGAAGTTGTGACATCACAGTAGTTGTGATAATTGGAGTGGTGTTTGAAGAACTATGTTCTTAGTAAAACATAAAAGACCAGACAAACTATGGTCAGAACAATACATATAAGATCAAGCATTTCCTTTGAAACTCCCCCAGTTATTAGTCAAAATTTTGACACAAGATAGGAAGATGGAAGCTGTTTAAGCAGTTGAAAGGGAACTAGATCACAGGTGAAATGAGAGATCTTTTCCATAGGAACAGTAATTTTTTTTGTTCTGGTCTGAGGAGAGGTGGATATGAGTATGGGCACAAGGAACTGTTGCATGAAGACTCATGACTCATTACAAAGTTGGTCAAGACAAATACAGTAAGTCCTCGGGTTACGCCGGTCTCGACTTACGATGTTTCGTGGTTACGAACGCGCCCCCATAAAAATATAAAAAATAATATTTTGCGTCGTTCCGTCTTACGCGGTTTAGCGTCGTAAGCAACGTAAACAAACGCGAACTAGTTCCGGGCGCACGGCGGAAGAATACGCTTTGTGGGGGAGAGGACGGCGTCGCTTCGCTACGCTCATTCCTCGCCCATACGCCATTTTGGTTGTTTACACTGCCTCTCTCTCCCTCGTGTTGTATCGTTTTTGTAACTTTTTGCTCTTTGTTATGGCTCCCAAGCGCAAGGCGGACTCTTCTGATGGTAGTGCATCGAAGAAAAGAAAGGCCATCACCATGGAAATTAAAGTGGACATTATAAAGCGATCTGAGAAGGGAGAAACGCCAACAAACATTGGCCGCTCGCTTGGCCTTAGCCGTTCGACCGTTGCTACCATTATCAAAGATAAAGAGCGCATCGTTGAACATGTGAAAGGATCTGCTCCTATGAAAGCGACAGTGATAACTAAGCAGCGTAGTGGTCTAATAATTGAAATGGAAAGGTTATTGGTGCTTTGGTTGGAAGAATCACCTGCCTCAGCATCTCCAGTAGTATGTTCTGCCTCACCTCAAGAATCACCTGCCTCAGCATCTCCATCAACTTCTGGAGGTTCTTTTTCTCTTCACTAACCTCCCCCAGTCTCTCCAGCACCGCAGCTTCCTCTCCAGTGTGCAAGCCAATCAAATTAATAAAGGTAAGGAATTGTTCTCTCGTTGTTATTGATAGGTATTTACATTAAATCATGTGGTATTTTTCAATGTTCCGACTTACGCTGAAAATCGTGTTACGACGCATCTTAAGAACGGATCAACGTCGTAACTCGAGGACCCCCTGTAGTGTTGGTAGTGACTTGCCTATCAAGAGGGATAACCTCTTCATTACTGACCAGTGGCAATCAGTTTGCACCACAGATATGGAATAAAGTAGGATGTAGGTTCTGTTCCCATTCTCTTACATTTGTGACTGTAACTAAAATTGTTAAAATACAGAATCAGTCTTGGTTTTCATCCGGGATGGGTAGTAGAAAGTAAAACTAAAAGCTATTTCCACTGCTATTTTGAAGTCTGCATCTTTGTAGTAAATATAAATCTAAGTTGAGTAGTAGGTAACTATTTCTCACTTCTGGACTTTTACTTGGCAGATAAATCAGATTTCAGAGCTCGGCAACCAATCACTTGTTCTTTGAATGATTATTTAGCAGAAATGATTTTTATGATTCCCATTGGACTTCCAAAATATTGAAACAAACTGTAGACATCCAAATAAAAAACTTCCTATTTATACTGAGAGTCCCCTCCTGCAGAGAAATTTCAGCGGTGAAAACATTTGTTGGGTGAGCTGGGACTAATCAGTTGATACTAAGTTTAAGCAGATAAAGACATTTATTCAACACTGGGTTTGATTGTCTTTAGCTGGGTATTGAGGAGTAAAAGTGGTGTTGGTATACAAGACAAAAAATTTATTTCAAGTTTTACATATGGTATTCCTTATTCATTTCTTGTATTGTACTGCATGTTGGTAGGTGAGGACTGTAAAAATCTGTAAGTTTTGCATATCAGTATGTTTTTTAATGTTCATTATTATACAGTAGTATTTTAGTTTGTAATTTAGCTCTGTCCCTTGGCTGTCATGGTACTCATTGAGGTGTACATGTATCTTGTCAAATGCTACTTTGCATGTTTGCCTTGAACAAAATGGAGAGAATTCTCTTTTGATCCTTTATAAAGTTTTGGTATTTTAAATACAGCTTTCTTACATATATAGGAACCCTCTTATTTTACATGTCTGTATCCATGTTCTTGTGTGAACAGACCAGCCAAGTGGGCATAACCATTTCAAGTTACCAGGAGTGTGGATGGGGGTGTTCATTTTTTCTTAAGGGCCTAACTCAAACCCGAAATAACTCTCTTTGTGCATATATGCACAGAGAAAACATACAATGTTTTTTTTATACTATTATTATTTTGTTCTCACCCCATTCTAGCATTGGTGAGTATCTAATATGTAGCTTTATCACATTATCTAGAATTTCTTGATTGTGAAATCATGTGCCATTTTATTGTATGATGGCAGTGATTATTTTCTTGTATTTTTTAAAAATGTATAGTACCTCTCTCTAATCCTAAAATATATGCAATAAAGTACAAAGTAAAGAAAATTAAAGATTTGTGTCTCTTGTTATAAGTTGTAATCTTCATATTCACATAGTAAGCAGCTTCTCAATGTTTTTATGTTGATATGATTCAGGTTTGAATCGGACACTTTGACCATTTTCACTATGGAATTTTTCCTAGTCCTCTGACTTTGCAGTGCAGTTTAGTTGTAGACTTCTTCATATCTGATTATGTTTCTTTGGCTACAATCACAGGGAGTTGGACTCCTGGAAAGTATCAGACCATTAACCAGATGCCAAAAAGTATGGAAAAAATATTATGTACTAATTTGAACTTGATCATGATTTCCCATGGCATAGTAGTAATGTGCTTGTTTTTATGAATAGGAAATAGCTTCACATTAGTCTTTATTTTGAAGATTCCATCTCTACCACATGGTTCAAAGTTAGTAAGGTGGTTGCAACCATGATTACACATTATTCTGTGACCATGAAATTGACTGAATATGTTTGTCAAGCTAGGCAGTCCCTAGCTATTGATGATTCGGTTTTATGACACTTGTCTAGTGATGAAAATCAGCGATCTTCAGCATCGATTTCTGCTTATCAGCACCAATGTAATTGGGTATTGGCACTGATACGTACCTTACAGAGTCACTGACATCCAGTTATTGGCACCGATATGTGCCAAAAATCAGCTTCAGTCATCGTGATTTTCGCTTGTTGTCATGCCGTCGGAACAGAACCTTCGCCGATAACCGGGGACTGCTTAGTCCTTTTTTGGGTATTAGTTCCAACTCTTGGAAGTCATAGAAAATTAATGAGTTAATTTCATCAGCTCATAAATATGGTTATCATAGGTTGCACAAAGATTTTCTTTTCCTACCACAAGGTTTAATACTTTACAAAAATGCCTACTTAGTCAGTGGTAGTGTGAGATTTTCAGCCATAAGATATTCACATCTAACAGTAGCTTGCAAAATTAGACAGCAGTATTGTTATATTTAACAGGGTTACAAAGAAAGGGGTATTATGTAAGACTGATGACATTGCTGCCTCTTCAGACTTCATAAAGATCTTTTTTGGTTCTCAACTCAAATAAGGTGTCATGTGATATTGAACTGTAGATACCCTTGACTATTTGTGTATAGTCACATAACCGTGACTCAGCATACCCTTGAATACTCCCTTATCTTAAATGACTAGGGCTACATGCATACCTAATTAATCATATGAAGTAAGACCAGGGTTGATGCCTAATGAAACCACATATACTCCTTGAAATTCTGTCTGTCTCAGACTGGCATCAAAAGACCATAGACTAATTAGCTTACAGGTTTTATCAGATGCTTTAATTACTCATAAGCATTTCCAGAATTATTGAGGAAAGGAAGATTTTTGTCTCTTGAGGTTAGACAATATACTAAGATAGGTGGATTGCTGGTTGTGGTCTGTTCATTAATATAATTGGGCAATTGCCAGCTGTCAATTCTCCATTACTTGGTTGGGTATACAAGTCAGCAAATGAATTAGTGACTTGTCTCTTAACTTATTTTGGCACTTGACTTGAGAAGTTGCATTCCCTACCTTGGGAAGGAATCTTTTGAGGATTTTATTTTATTTTTAATAGCATCTATCAGGGCTCCCTAGTGCATTTACTTCCTGTTCTTATGAACTTTGGTTCCCCCTTATCGAGCCAGTTGTGAAAAAGCAACCCATATCAAGAGAACACTAATATCTCTGCAAGAGAGATGAGTGATACACTTGTGAACATTGAAAACAGGACTAAAAACTCCTTGGTTTAACTTTGCAAAAACCAAAATACAGTATGTACAAAAGTAACCAGAAACTTGAGGATTTGTGCCTCTGTTGAGGAATACAGTACTATGGGGAGGCATGAAAATACACAAAAAGATAATGTAAGGTTATAAGTAAGACTTATAGTAGATTCTAGTTTTAACTTACTGGGAACCTCTTGTCCTATCATTACTGTTCATTCTGCAATATAAGTTACACCACAAATCAAGGAAAAAGGGAAATATTTAAGATAAGATGACAACTATAATTTGCCTGCCTGAATTACAGTTTAAACCAGTTTAAACCTCCATAAAACTGTGGAGTACTAACACAATCAAAGAACTAGTGCTTTGTTCTGCACTTTGAAATTACGGGGTTTTAATTTGTGGTGCAGTATACATAGTCTTACCTGTCTTTGATGAAACCTGCCATCATATGAGATTTTGGCATCTGAAGGAACTTCTGTCATGGTGAAATGTAATGTCTTTTACCTCAGGCACTGTATAATATTGTTTATAGAAAACTACTAGACATAGTGGCAGTAAAGTGTTGTTCTTATCCTCTAAGCTAAAGCCATTTATACTTTCCTAGACAGGTTTGTATAATTTGAGTGGTATTCTCCCACTTTTGTTTAGAAAAAAAAAAATCCCTGATTTTAAGTTCATATAATTTCTGAATTCCAGTAACTTGGCAGTACTAAGAATGATAGTAATGGATTGTGGGTGTAAAGGGATTTGGAAATTCATGCAAGTGAATATGGTAGTGATGTAGATTAGGAGTACTGTATTGTGGGAAATAAGGTTCAGTAATTCATTTGTCCAATCCTATCATGTATGTCATAGTCCCAGACATGAGCATGAGGTTGGAGTCAGAATGGGCCCAAGGTTGCTCCATGTCTGTCCAACTTGCAATAGGAGCATGACATATCACAATTGTTTATTCACTTCTTTCAGTTTTCTCCACTTTGTAGGATTTAAAAATTGCAACATTTCTTTAAAAAGTGAGATCTCCAATGGCATAGCTTCCAAGACACTTTCATTAGTTTGTGTTAATATGAACTTATTGATAAAATGGAAAGTTTGTAACAGCTGTGTGTATTCTTATTCTGATGAAGATTATTATAATATAATATATTTGTTCAGATTTTACCATAGAAATGATTTTCAGGGTAATGCTAAGGTATCACCAAATGAACGTTTTCGTATGGGAAACTTACTGTATTGCATGCAGTTCAATCTTCTCATGGCAAAAATCTTATTCATGAACTACTTAAGGTGGAGGACTGAATGTGATAGAAGACCTTGTCGTATCAGTTTAACAAGTACCTTTTCCAAGCACATTACTCTTTTCCCATAAGTGCATTTCACACTGAGGGATCCCTTACCCACTTTACAGGTAGTGGAAATAGAAATGGAGAATGAGCTCCAAGGTAAGGGATTTATGCTTATGGTGTTTAAAAAATCACACAGAAAGCATTTCATGTAAGGGTATCAGGCATAGATTTCAAGTCCAGGTATGAGATGATTCCTATGTCTCTTAGAAGACACCATTGTATGTATTTTGGGGGAAGTTTTACTGGTAGGTGCAGTTCTCATAAAATATTTTACCATAGGTTTCTGGACAGTTGACCCACTATGTTTGTTACACGTTTTAGGAAATTATTTGGAGAATTGAAACCTGAAAACCAAATTATTCTCAGAACTATATTGGATTAGATACAAAACTACAGGTGGCTCACTTGTAGGCTGACAGATGTGATCATTAGAAAAAGAATACATATAGAGATATAGCAGTGGTAGTCCAGGAATAAAAGACCTTTTTTTGAATATAAAACGATAGGTCTAATTAGTTCACTTGGATGTTATACTGTCTCGTTTCTGGTGGGTATGTTTTATGTTGGAAAAGAACTGCTCTAGACACTGTTTTTGAATAGTAATGGCAGATAACTCGTGCGGATATGCAAATTGAGGTAGCTATACAGGTATAGTATGTTATATACTAAAGAATTACTGTACAGTAGATATAAATAATTTATGTCTTTGGAAGCAGCACTACAGTACTAGTGATATTTTACTTTGTGGACCGTTGCTAAAATCAGAACTTAATTGTTTAAAAGGATAAGCGTAAGGGTTCAAGCATGGTATTAGAAACCTAATAAGCATTCTTGAAATATTTTTTGTATTCTGTCTGAGTTCAGGTTTATAGTCTGAGTTCAGGTTTATAGAGGCTCTAATCCTCTGTACTGCTTCTGGCCATTTGTTTTACCTTATCAGTTATTAGCAAGAGGTAACAGTGAAATGTATTCATGGATTTGTTTTTGTATACTATGGGAATAGTACATTATTCATTAGGTATTTACAATGAATTTTTTGTGACAATATTACATGTATATTTGGCCTAAAAATACTTCTTAAACACAAAGTTTGGAATACAACAATTTCTTCTTTTTTTTTCTTTTATGTAACTTAGGAAACTGTTAATGTGATTAGTCCACATATGTTATCAGCACTTTAAGGGCTGCTGGTTGATAATGTTTTGAGATAAGCTAGTGTCCGGTACTCATGGTTTAAGTATTTAAGTATTCTGAGAGCAGTCAAGTTTTTGATCAGTTTATCAGTTATAGTTCGGTAACTGACTTGTGAAGTCGAATTGATATAAGTTTTCGTTTATTTTAACTTTTGATGATATACAGAAGTTTGTGTAATTTTCAAAGTTACTATGGAGAGCGTTTAGTTTACATAATTTTTTTCTACGTAAACTAATGTACATTATGTAGATTACCGGTGGATACTATTTCAACAGTTGGAACTCTTACCCTCTGGAGTAGAACGGTGGAATTAACAGGAAATTGCTCTTTTATTTTTCTTTTTGAACAGTTGTTGCTAAAGAATAACTTATAAAAATGTTCAAGAAAAAAGGAAAAATAAATCTAAATTTAGAGGACAGTCCTCTTTATAATCGTCGAAAGAATATGGAAGCTTTTGATGAGCAGCAGTGGACACCCCAAGAAAGTGTGAAAAGTTTTGAGAAACAGGCATTAGGAAAACCCCACTTACAACAAAATGAAAAAATGAAGCCCTCTAGGAAAGAAAACCCAGTATATGACATCCCTTACATTCCAAGGAATAGCTTGCCTCATGTACCTGCAGCTCAACTGAAAGCATTGGGTAATGAGTCTCATATTTATGAATCGATTAAAGATACTGTAGATTATAAAATCTCAAAGCTGTCAAGTACGACAGACAGTCCTACATTAGAAAAACAGTTTAGAAATCTCTGCTTACAAAATCTTGATTTGGATGAAGCTCTACAACAACAGCCTCCAAGTTTTCCACCTCCTCAGAGGTAAGGGGAAAAAATGTTTCTACTTGAATGTAGTGCACTACCTTACTTCTGGTGAGAAGGCATGGTAGATTGCTTTCATGAAGTATAGTTGCTGTTTTAAGGAATCATTATTAGTAGTTGTTAGGCTAGACATACGGTGCAAGATGAAAAAGGGAACAGAGAAAGCGTGAGTTCATTATGAAAGGAATGTTTCTTTCAGGTTTTATTAATGTACATTGTTAACTGATGAAATTTAGCATGTAAGGGTCATGATGTATGTTCTATGTAGGGTGTACCTTGTATAAAGTATGATGATTAATTTACAAGAGTTTTGAAGCTATTGTCGAGAGTACAGTAACATTAACAGCAGGGAAATCCTGGGTGAAGTTAATGAAGGAGATTATATAGCTAACAAATAAATGTACTATGTCCCCAAAGTATTTCTGGTGAGAGTACACTCTCAATGTGGTTCGGAAGTCACATAAAGCTGTTAGTCCTGTTGCTGAATAACCACTGGTTCCATGCAATGTAAAAACACTATATAAACAAACAAACAAACTCATAATGAAAATATTTAAATAGTTTTATGTAAGTAACTTAGCAACCAATTATACAAGCTATAGTTTTTCACAAGGCAGCATATAAATTCAAAATTCATGATAACTATGTATTCAACTGTCTAGTGTAGGTGACTTAGCCCCGCCCGCTTTCAGGGTAAAGAGTGGAGTGACATGGCAGAGAGCTCAGTTGGTTTTTTTGTTGGTGTCCGATTAACATCGTTCGTTCCTGCAGCCTTCCATCATTGTTTGTTTGGTGATGTACTCAGAATTTGTTGTACTTTCTTAATTATTGGCTTTGTTGGTGATATTTTCAATTAGTTTATGTTCCCCCACCTCATTAGTTACTTAGTAAACTTTTAATTAGCAGAATGTCAGATACTATTTCTTCCAGTGCTTGTTTTTGTAGAGAAGGATGTAATACAGTAGTACTAGGTTAGTCAAGTCATCAGTCGACTCTCACACTAAATGTGTCAAATGTAGAGGACAGGATTGTGATATTGATAATACCTGTGTTTGATATCAGAACTGGGATGTACAGAAGTGGAAAGCTTTAAAATCTTATTTGCTGAAGCTTGAAAGGGAGAGAAAGAGGAAGGTGGCTACTAGAGCCGAAAGTAGCTGGCCACTAGAGCCGAAAGTAAGGCTAGTGTTGATTCTGCCAGTCTTGAATCAAGGTAAGTGATAGTGTTGTGTCTGTGGAGTAGGTAGCTTCGTGTCCCATGGTGCTCCTAGACGAAGGACCCTGTCCCACTCCTCTAAACCTGGGAGAAGACGTACTGGAGGTCGAAGGGAGGCCACCGGGGTTTGCCCGTGGGTTGCCGCCCCCTCAGTCACACCTGCTTCCCCCCCCAGGGAAAGGTGTAAGTGGTCATCACTTTCCTCCTCCTCTTTCATAGCCTCTAGCCCCGACAACAAGCGCAGGTGGCACCGTACTGCCGCCTCTCGCCCTCCCAAGAGGCACTCAGGTGGAGCTGACCGCTCTCCTCCTCCAGCTAAGAAGCATAGAGACCCCAGTTTCAGCTCCCAACCCTTCTGCAGCTTTGCTGAGCCTCCTGCCTCCTCTGTTGCTTGTGCCCAGCAGTCAGATTGGGAAAGTTTGGAGTCAGTTCCTTCGCAGGTGGAGCACCAGCTCTTGGCTCCCAAGTGCCCAAAAGAGCTTCCCAAGCAGAAATCATTCTCTTCTAGACTCCTCTCTGCCTCCAAGCTCCCATCGCCTACAGAACACTTGGCTCCCTTACATAAGTGGCAGACTCCACCCGATGCAGGGCGCCAACTCCAGTGCTTCTAGCACTAGGTCGTGGGCACTCTCCTCCACCTCCACCACCTCAAGCTCCCACACTGACTCAAGAGGATCTGTTGTTGGAACCTATTAAGCACCAGTTAGAGTCTATTATGAGCTTTATTTGGAAGACCCCAGCTGCTCCCCGAGTCTCTCAGGACCCTGTGTTGTCACCTGTTTCTTCTAATGAAGAAGTGTTTGAGGAAGAAACCACCTCTCAGTCGGCGTACGCTTTGTTACTGCGCTACTTTTTGGCCAGCTTGCCTGATTTATTCTTGCCCACTGCTCCAGCCTATACCTTCTTTATGAGGAACCAAGCAGATGCCTCTGCTTGATTCCCCAAGATGGTACTGTCCTTCTCATCAAGGAAAGCTCTCAAGGAGGTTGCTGACTGGCTGACTGCTAAGGTAGAACAAGACTAAGCCACCCTAGCTTGGCCCCCTGCCAGGCTTATTTGCACAGATACCTCTCCTGTGTTACTGGAGAAGCTCCCTCTTTGGGAGCTGCTGCCTCCTCCCAGAGTGACTTCTCTGGCCTCATTGACTCTTTGTGACTCTCACCCTTCTCTTTGGTGAAAGTCATGTTTTCGTTAGCTGAACTCGACCATCTTGTTAAAAAAAATTTTTTTTTTCAAGTTTTTGACGTGTTGAGTTTCCTTGACTAGACCATCAGTACCCTTTCTAAGAAAATATAGGACTGGCCTCTCCTGGCGGAAGACCTGCTTCCGAATGGTTGGGTATTGTCCTGTGCGGCCACCAGAGATGTTTTCCGAGAACTCGCCTCCCTCTTCTCTATGGGCATATTGAAGAAAAGAAATTGTGGTGCTACTTCACTAAGAAAGAAGGTACCCTTACACAGAAGTTTGCTCTCGTGTTCACCCCTCTTGACCAGCAATATATCTTTCTCAGTCCACCGTTCTGGAGATCTCATCAGACCTCCAGAAGAAGTCTACCTAGGACTTACTAGCGCAGTCCACTAGATGTCCAAAGGATCCATACATCTCTTCCAAGTCTGTTTCTCCTCTTCAGTTTCAGCCATTTTACAAAGGCAGACAGAGACTACAGTCGAGACCATGAACCAACTTACGTTTTTTCAAAATCAGCTAAGAAACCATCATTCAAACCATCTTCCAAGAAATGAAAGACCTGTCCTATGTGCTCCTGTAGGAGCCAGACTTCTCCACTTTTGGGAGGAAAGGAGCCGCAGAGGTGTGAAGCCATGGATAATTCAAGTTCTGAAGGAGGGATACTTCATTCCCCTCAAGGAAAACCCTCCTTTAGTCAAGTCTTCCATCGTTATGACATCTTACATGGAAAGCTCCGAGAGATTCTTGGCTCTTTCACAGGAAGTTGACTCCCTCCTTCTCAAGAGAGCTTTAGAAGAAGTTGGGTGTCATAAGTCAGAGACGTACTACAACTGCATCATTGTAGTACCCAAGTCATCGGGGATTTGGAGGCCCACCCTCAATGTAAGTGCTCTGAATCTTATTGTTTTGAAGACAAAGTTTCTTATGGAAGCGAGTCAGTCCGTCATGTCTTCCATTTGTCGGGGTGACTGGACGATCTCCCTAGACATGCAGGACGCGTACTTCCATGTCCCCATGCATCTGGATTGGAAGTAGCTCCGTTTCATCTTTCAAAAGTCTTTCAGTTTCGGGCCTTATGCTTTGGCCTCTCGACAGCCCCTCAAGTCTTCACGCATGTTCTCGCTCCTCTTGGCAAGTGGCTCCACTTCCTCGGGATCAACATCTCTTTGTATTTGGACGACTGGCTTCTTTGTTCCCAGTAAAAGGAAAGGTGCTTGGAAGACTTAAAGACAACCCTTCTCCTGACTCAAGAGTTGGGCATTCTCATCAACAAACAGAAGTCGCAACTGTTTCCGACACAGGAGATACTTTATTTGGAATTGTACTGACTTCTCAGACTTTTCAGGTTTTTCCGTCCCCCAAGAGAATCAACTCTTGCCTCCACTCACTCTGCCAGTTTCTCTTTCCAGGTCTACTCAGCCAATCAGTGGATGAGTCTCTTGGCCACCTTGGCCTCCATCGAGCAGTTTGCGACGTTGGGCAGACTGCACATTAGACCTCTGCAGTTTTTTCTTGAGGTCAGCTGGGATATGAAGACCCAATCGGATTCATATGTTTGTCCCACCACACAGGAGATCAAGACAGACCTACAGTGGTGGCTGTGCGAAGGAAGACTATTTCAGGAGAAATCTCTTCTACCTCTGAGCCCTAACCTAAGCTTTATGCAGATGCATTGGATCAATATTGGGAGCCCTTCTAGGTGGCCAAGAAGTGTCTGGAACATGGTCCTTGAATCAGAGACACCTACATATACCCAGATCTTTGGCAAGACGGTGATAGTTCATGCCGCCAACACCTCAGCTCTAACTTACATCCACAAGCATGGAGGGATTCACTCGTTCTCCCTTTATGAAGCCTCCAGAGAAGTCCTACTCTTGTCACACACTACATTCAGAGAAATCGTCTTGGTGGACAAGTTAAGTTGCCGCAACCAGGTTCTTCCCAGGAATGGACCCTGGACCCTCTGATATACAGCAATATATGGAAACATTTGGGGCACCCCATTGATCGACCTGTTTTTGACATCCAGGAATCATTGACTACCCCTCTTCTGCTCTCCAGCCCCAGACCCTCTGGCATGGACGATGGATGGTATGGACGATGGATGCCATGCTCCAGGATTGGTTGGGACTAGACTTCTACATGTTTTCTCAGTTCGGCATAGTCATAGAGGTGCCAAACAAGTTCTCCTCTCATCAAGGGCCTCAATGACTGATTAATGACTCCCTTTTGGCTGACAAAGGAATGTTTACCAGTTTAAATGGACAGTCTTCCGGATATGGTGCCTTCGACATAATGTCTCTTCTTCTGAGACATCTGTAAGTCAGATTGCTGATGTCATACTTCTTGAGGTCATGCAAGAATTTATTGTCTCCACAATTAAGGGGTATAGATCCATGCGAGGCTCTGTTTTCAAGCACAGAGGGTTGGACCTCATCAGATATTTTGACATGACTAAACAAAAGAGATTGGAAGACATCTCGTAGAATTTTGACAGTGTTAAAGTGGCTCTCGGGCCTAGCCTTCAAACCCCTCAGTTTGGTCTCGCTAAGGGACCTAACTAGAAAGACTCTCTTCCTTGTTGCCTTAGCCACTACCAAAGGAATTGGCGAGCTCCAAGCCATTGAAAGAGATTATGTTTTGCACAGGCAGATGCAGTATGCTCCTTCTCACTCGGGTTCCTTGTGAAGAACGAAGACCCTTCCATGCTGTGACCTTGTTCCTTCTCCCTTAAAAGTCTGTTTAACATCCTTGGTCTGGAGGAAAAGTAGAGACTTCTCTGCCCAGTGAGAGCTTTAAGATACTATCTTCAAAGGACTGAGAAGATCAGAGGCCCCTCTAGCCTTCTGTGGTGTTCCATTTGCAGCCCCTCCCGTCCAATGTTAAAAAATGCAATCTCCTACTGTTTGAGACCTAATTTCCGAGACACGCTCTATCGTAGAATCAGTGTATTGGAAGTGCAAGTCCGTCTTTGCATCATTTTATCTTAAAGAAATGGAATAAGTTTTCTAAACTTGTAGTATGTTTGGACCTTTGTCTGTGGCTGGCATGGTGTTGGGAGAGGAAGCATAGGGGGTGTTTTCTACCCCTCTGTCTTCTCACCTTGATACGGGGTGTGTTGAGTCCAAGGTGAGCCTGGTGTACCCACCAGTTCTGTTAGTGGTTGGGTGTGGTATTTTTTATTACAGTGTAGGTGACAGTGTTGTATTACTATTTTATTCTGGTCTATGCCCAGGGCAAAGGCATCTTCTAACTTTGCTAGCCATTGGGGTACCTCCTCCTCTGCAAAGTCCCCTCCACTAAAGTAGGAGGGTACCCATGTTTATACTGCCGTGCTTTACTGGTTAAGATCCCCATAGGGGGTTAGTGCCATCAGTGCACCTCATTTGGTGCAATGTAGGCATTACTACTTTAGGTTCTTTGCAGCATTCCTTCGGCCCCTAACTGCAGCTATTTTCATTCCTTTTACTGTACCTCTGTTCATATTCTCTTTCTTCCATCTTACTGTCCACCCTCTCCTAACAATTGTTTTACAGTACAACTGCAAGGGTTGCCTCTTGTTACACCTTTCAAACCTTTTACTGTAAATTTTCCGTTTTAGCACTGAATGGCTTAGTTGCCCTGGTGCTTGGCAAAATGAAAAAAATCTATATAAAATCTAAAATCTACAGTTTAAGATGAGCACCGACCAGAGGCAGTACACACCTGCATTGGCGCACTTACCAGGTAAGGAAAGGAAATGACAAGCATTATACCAATGCTGGCAACTTTCTGCTATAAGTCATTTGTTTTATTGTTTTGAGGTAGAACATGTCCATATATCCCTCCTCCTGTCAATGTGGATTCAGCTTGTAATTACTTGGTAAGTTACTTATATCAAAGGGACATTTTTATAATAAAATTAGGTTTTATATAGTATATACAACTGGACATCAGGGCAAAAATGATTGAGCTCTCTGCCACGTTGGTCCGCTCTTTACCCTGAAAGTGGGTGGGAGCTGTAAGTCACGTACACTAGACAGCTGAATAGTTATTGTGGATTTTGAATTTCAGGCTGCTGTGTGAAAAACTATAGCTTGTAATTACTTGGTAACTATATATAAAACCTAATTTTATTTTTAAAATTCCATATTTTAGTGATTTGTGAAAATAAAAGATTAAAAGTATAGGGCATGGGGAAGTTTATTTTGCAGATGAGAAAGCTGCCAAGATATGATATTTCCAAGATTGGAATAGTAATGACGTGTGATGAGTAGGGAGAAAAAAGTATAGATCAGAAAGCCGATAGACGTGGAAGTAACAAGGCAAAGACCTTTAAGAAAGTCCATAGGTCTTTTAAAAATGGCAATGATGAAAGCTGTACTGCAGAAGATAAGAGATTATTGCATACAGAGGAAATAAATAGGAAAACATTATTGATGATGGTGGTGAAAAATATCAGCAGCAAGTTATTTTGTATATATTCACTAATTTTCTTGAATTGCTGTTAGATGAACATCACTTAACATGAAGATAGGTAGGCTCTCGGATTGTTGAAGATGGGAAGGGCCATTGGGAGTTTTTTTTTTTTTTTTTTTTTTTTTTTTTGTTTTTTTTTTTTTTTTTTTTTTTTTTTTTTTTCATCATCATCAGTTGTGACGTACTGTGAGCATTGCCTTCTCTCAGAGAAGAGAAGGTGGGCTTTTGATTCCACACTTGGCCTAGAGCACCAGGAGAAGCTGTTGGTTAAGTCAGGAGTGTCAAAGGAAGATTCAACATCTTTCCATCCATGATAGGCTGGTCTACGGCCTGCTTGATCTTGTTCATCACCTATTGGGGATGGAGTAGTTACGAAAGGGTCTTGATGGAGGGATGCAAGTTCACCTTCCTTCTCTTCAATTTTCTTCTTCAGACATTAGTGTGGTTTTGCTCCAGTCATCATCTTAGTCTTGAAAATTTTCACCCTTCTGACATAGCTGTGGTATTAATTAATGCTTGGGAGACATGCAAAGTATTGGAGTCTCAGTGAATTATTCGACTAACAAGATGGTGATTGAGGGTGTCCTGGTTGTTTAGGTCTTGCAGCAATGTATGATTCTGTTCTGCAGATTCTGGTGGTTTCTCAAGTTTTCTGTTAGCCCTAGTGTGCACCAAAAACTCTTCTTCAATAAGGTCTTGACTTAGGCTAAAAGCCCTTCTTCCTTGGGATTCACCTAGCATTTAGTTAATTGACAGACAGCCAAGTGAGAATGGGGAAATATGGTCCCTGATTTTCTGCCTTCCTTCTGGCTAGAATTTTTGGCCCTTTGTCCTTGTCACCTTCTTCTGTTGTGGCCTAAATGCCAACAGAATAAAAGTGGTAAGGAGTTTGTCCTCTGGGTGAATCTGTAAGATTTCTCAGGAGTGTTCCTTTTCATGTTGGAGGATTACAAGTCTTGCTTTGCTTAGGAACCAATTTCTGGGTGTATATAGTCACAAGTGTGTGTGATCCATCCACATGGCTTTATACAGGAAAAGGTTTCTTCAGGATACAGGACAAATATCATCGAGGTTTATTTTACAGGACATTTCTTACATCGTTTCCTTCTGCCTCGACCTAAGGGTCATGAAGATAGAGATTATCAGGGGCCTCTCCTCTGATGATCCTCTAGTAATGCTCCATCCTTTTTTTAGTAGGAGGAATAGTACCAAATTTGCTCTGCTAGGGACCAAGGTCCAGGAGAAGTGGTTGCTATATTTAAAAGGTGTGTCGTCTTTCTGTACACAAGCTCTTTCATTAGGGTCTTTGATTGTAATGAGTAATTATTGTCAGTTATTTCCGTTACGGGATGGTTCCAGGTTGTGGTATTGATCGTGCCACTGCACACTTTTGAGCACTCTTTTCTTTAGCATATTTGCTGTTGTTATGACCTTAGTTGCTGCTACATTTTGCTGTTCATGGGTTTCTTTGTAATCAGTAATATTCTTTGGACGAGATCCCATTCATTGCTTTGCATGTTATTTGTCTCGTGTGCTATGTGTATTTGTGCACAGCTTATTTCCCTGCACCACCACCACCAGCTCTTTTGATAGGTTTCACTTTTCATGGTATGTATATAATACAGAATTGGTCTCTTTGCATGGTATCAATCAGTGATCTTATCTTCAGGGGAGGGAAACCCTTCTCAAGCTGTCTTCATGAGTTATTGTTTCATGGATGTGCATTTCCCATAGTCACCAGGGAACTATGAGGAATTGTGTCCCAAGGATGATTGTGTACGTATTATGCTTAGGTTGGCAAAGAGCTGGATCAGAATCTGTTTCTTCCTCAGTCCTTTGTGCCTTTCTTAACAAAGGACATTCTAACCATTATGCAGATCAGGTGGATACAAGTGAGTTACACACTCAAACTCTTGTCCAAAGATTGGGTCTGATAATGTGTTCTCTCCATTTTCTCCTTATTAAGGGATGGGGAGCAGGTGTAGGGCTCTATATCACTCATCCCCATATGAGAGTAGTACAGGCAGTCCCTAGTTAATGTGGGGGGTTCCGTTCCCGGCTGATGCTGCTAACCAAAAATTGATGATAGCAGCACTTAAAACCCCCTTAACAGTGCCGTTATCCAGAGATCAACACTGCTCTTAGCTAGAGATTGGTGCTGCTAACCGGAGATCGGCGTTGCTAACCAGAGATTAGCACAGAAAATCCAGTTAACAGCATTGCTGGGCATGCACTGTAAAACTGGATAGCTGTTAACCAATGCCGCCGTTAACCGGGGGCTGCTTGTACTGTTACTTCCTGACCTTTAGTTGTAGTTCTCTAAATGAAAAAAGTGCTTCTGTAAAGCTTTCTTTATGGTTCAGTGTGGGGAACTAAGTCTGGTACAATACCGTACCAGAAATCTGGCTACATAGAGAGACATGAGATTCAGTCGCGGGTTCGATTCTCGGCCATTCCATTGAGGAGTGAGAGATGTGTATTTCTGGTGATAGAAGTTCACTCTCGACGTGGTTCGGAAGTCACATAAAGCCTTCGGTCCCGTTGCTGAATAACCACTGGTTCCATGCAATGTAAAAATATACAAAAAAAAAAAAACATAAGATTCAGTTTTTACCTTTTCATATGCTTGACTGGGAAGTTGTCATATTCAAGTGGTGATTGACTCTCCCTCAAGTCTTTTGCATTAGGCACAGACTGTTTTGGAATAGGCAGAGAGTCATAACCTCAAGTTCCATTTTCCTTGGAATAGTGCCAGAGTTTTTCATTATGGACTAAACTTCCCACATTAGGGTCATCTGAATTCAGAGAATAATGTCTTAGGAATGAATCACATTTTAAAGAGAATTTGGATTTTTTACAGACATACAAACCATAAGTCTTTTATCATAATACCACCCCTAACCATCCCTACATTTGTCATTGTTTGCCAGAGGAAAAGTAGAGTTAACAGTCAGGTGAGTGGAAAGTACCCCAACTACCTGTCAGTGGTTATCTACATTATCAAGCTTAGGTGACCAAAATTACCTTGCACCAAAGATAAATCCATATAAGACTTTATGTTTATATAAATAATTGTAAATAAGTATTAAATTATAAGGCTATACTAATTGTCTTAATGGCAACTGTATGGAAAATTAATTTCTTGTCAAGAACATTAATTCAGTGTGTATTCTATGACTGCATTTAGTTTTCAGTTAAAGAGAACAATTGTACGGGCTTTGTCCTTCTGCATTTCAGATCCTGCTCGGTCTTACTGGAGAATTTTGCTTCAGACTGGTTGGGAGTGTTGTCTTGTATTGACAGGGGAATTACAGACGGCTCCTATGAGTTAGCTTCCCTGTATACCTTGGGAACTCTGAAGAAGAGGGAGCTTTGGTGCTTGTACACCTCTAAGGGAGTGACGGCGACTCAAAGATCGGCTTTGTTGTATTATCTGCTGGATAAGAAACACCTTTTTCCCAATCTACAGTCCTCGACATAGCTTCTGAGTTGCAGAAGAAAAGTACTTAGGATCTTCTCGCTCAGTCCTTCAAGAGACCAAAGGAGACTTCTGCAGTTAATACAAAGCAGTCTCTTCCTCCAAGGGCACAGCCCTTTTGGTCCAAACCGAGATTTTTCTCCTGCTTCAGAGAAAGTATCTGTTTTGCCTCGAGGGCAGTCAAGAAATCCTCTGCTAAAGTTCCTTCTCGCAATTGAGGAGTCAGTTCCCTGTGCACAAGTTGGAGCCAGACTTCTTTTGTTTTGGGAAGTGTGGCAGAAGAAGGGAGCAGAAGCCTGGATAGTGAAGGTTCTGAAAATAGGTTATATTATCCCCTTTGTCAAAATGCCTCCCTTAGTCAACACGCCAGTCGTATTGAACGCTTAATTGCAAGGGGCAGAAAGGTTTTTGGCACTTGCAGAGGAAGTTTTGTCTCTCTTAAAAGGGGGGACAATAGAGCCAGTGGAGGATCTTCATCCTCCAGGTTTCTACAACTGCCTGTTTGTGGTACCCAAGTCATCAGGGAGCTGGAGGCCTGTCTTGGATGTCAGCGCTCTCAACATCTTCGTCTTGAAGACAAGATTCAAGATAGAAACAAACCTGTCAGTTCTGTCGTCCATTCGCCCAGGAGATTGGGTGACGTCTTTCGACCTACAGGGCACATATTTCCATGTACCGTATATACTCACGTATCATGCAACTTTTGAAGACCTAATTTTGGAGCCAAGTTTAAGGGGTCGCATCATACACGAGATATAAAATTAGTGTATGTAATAATCACATATTAGTATCATATGATAAAATACAAACATAATGAATATGCATCTTTTCCATTTACTATCTTTTGAAAAGTTATGCTGTACTTCACTGCATCCAATAATATTGTATGTATTTTCATATTACTATTTGTTTGTATTATAAAGTACAAACATAGCAATCAATATTTTGGTTTGGAAATCGGCGGAGGGCGATTGCAAGGTAAGTTTATTTTCCTGTATTAAACTCAAATCAGAGCGATTTTCTTGCTTCTAGTTAGGGCAAATGAATCACTATCTACTCTATTTATATGGGACAAGGTTATTTTACGTTATACGAAGTGTTTTCAAGTTGAAATATCATTTCAATACATATTGCTGTGGACAAAATTTTGTAATTTTTTTTTTGCTAGTAGATGGCACTGAGGGCATGTTTCTTGTGTAAACAAAAATCAACAGATTCTGTTGGATATTTTCACTTGATCTCATCAGAATACTACAAGCTTTACATAATTATCTTTTATCAGGGTGAAAACAGTAAAATGTGTGCTTTCATGCCCATTAGTTATGATTAAAACATTTTTCTTAAATTTTGTTTACGATTGAGTATGATGGTACTAAAACTTACAGCTTAAATTTAGCAGTGTATGTCCTTGCCGATCTTTTCTCCATAGTGAGCAAGGATATAGTTATGTACAAATTTATCAGTCCTATTCTACTCAACGTCATTTGTAACATAACTACGGTATTTTTTTAATGGTTGAAATGCAAGCAAAACCTCTGTTGTTATCCGATTTGATTGTTCATAGCAAATCAGCTGTTTCTGACTGTATGCGTTTACACAAGTACGTATAACATTTCTAACAATACTTTTAGCATTCTCTTTTACTTTTTTAACTTTACTTGATGGGAATGGAGGAAAAGTGGTTACCCTAACTAGAAAATGAAATAGATAAAGAGGAGGAACTCGCATGATACGCAAGATATATGATAAAATAATTATTTTAAGGGTGAAAATTTGGGGGTCGCATGATATGCGAGGTCACGTGTTACACGAGTTTATATAGCACTTGTTTATCCCAGTTTAAGGAAGTACCTCAGGTTTGTAATTGAGGAAAGGATGTATCATTTCACGATCTATGAATCTGCCTTTTAATCGTGCTGCAGGTTTGCATCAGTGATGGCTCCCATTGCAAAGTGGTTACACCTACAGGGGATAAGAATCTCTTTGTATTTGGACGATTGGCTTCTTAGAGCCAATTTGGAGAGTCAGTGCATGGAGGATCTCAAGAAGACTCTCAGTGCATGGAGGATCTCAAGAAGACTCATATTAGTGCAAGAATTAGGTATTATATTGAACCACCAGAAGTCTCAGTTAATCCCCTCTTAGAGGATTCAATATTTGCAGATAATAATAGTGTTTCAGGATATTCGGGGTTTTCCAACACAGAAAAGGATAGAGAATCTTCTCTAAAGAAGGTACAGGAGATTCTCTCACTGGAAGAATGCTCGGCCAACAATTGGATGAGCCTTCTCAGTTTTCTTTTGTCGATGGAACAGTGTACACCTGGCAGACTACATCTCAGACCACTACAGTTCTTTTTGAAAGTGAGCTAGAGCAGAAAGATTCTTCCAGACTTGTTCCTGTTTCCAGTATAGAAAGAAATAAAGGAGGACCTTCTCTGGTGGAACTTCAGAGAGAGATTTTCACAGGGAAAGTGTCATTTTCCGTTGAGTACCGACCTGAACATCTCTGATGTGTCGGACCTGCGATGGGGCACTTTTAGAGAAGAGCGAGGCGTCAGGGATATGGTCCCCAGAGCTAAAGTCTTTTCACTTAAATGTGAAAGAACTAAAGGCGGTACATTTAGTCCTTCAGTCCTTCTCTCAAGAAATAAAGAACAAGACGATTATAGTCCACTCAGACAACATGACAGTGCTCTCTTACATAGCGAAGTAAGGCGGGACTCGATCATTCTCTGTATGAGGCAACAAGAGATCTTCTCTTCTGGGCAGAACAGAATGATACCAGAATAACCAGGTTTATCCAAGGAAAGACCAATGTATTTGTGGACGAGCTAAGCCAACAGGGACAAGCCCTCTCAACGGAATGAACCTTGGATCCACTAGTCTGCATAGACCTGTTGAGAATCTGGGGAAAACCGATGATGGATCTATTTGTCCTGTCACAGAACCATTGTCTTCCTCTGTATTGTTCGCCAGTACCAGATCCTCAAGCCTGGTCAGCAGACGGTTTTCTCTTGGACTGGGTGAACAAAGTCTTTCCCCCATTCCATTTTATAAGACAGGAGTTAAACAAGTTTCTGTCTCGCCAGAATGTATCTCTCATTCTAGTAACACCTTTCTTGCCATCGAAGGAATTGTTCCCCGATGTCGTCGATCATCTAGTGGACTTCCCAAGGCTGCTTCCTCAAAAGAGGCAGCTGCTCAGACAACCACACTTCCAGGGGTTCTACCAAGGCCTGTCTTCTTTGGCCCGGGCTGGCTTCAAACCGTCAAAAGACTACTTAGAAAGAAAAGTTTTTCTAAAGTGGCTGCAGAGGCAATCGCTAGATGCAGAAGGTAATATTCTAATGCTGTCTATCAAAATAAGTGGTGCAGGACTGTACACACTGTCTCTTCTTCTCAGACCTGTGACTCAAATAGCTGACTTATTTCATTTAAAATTAGCAAGGAACCTTTCAACATTCACCATTAAAGGCTATAGAGCCATGTTGAGGTCAGTCCTTTGTCATAGAGGATTAGACTTGTCCTCCAATCTGGATATTTCAGACCTTATTAAATCTTTTGACACCTCCAGGAGTACAGATTCAACTGCAGTTCCTTGGAATCTAGCATGGTCTTTCCTTTTTGAAGGCATGAAACAAACTGAGCTCTTTGCCAAGTGGTTCCTCTCATGCCTTGAAAGTGGACGGGTCATTGTTACCTAGCCAAAACAAAAACAGAAAATTAGCGCAATTCGTGTATTTTGGAATTTAACTGCTGGGCAAGCAAAACTCTTACCTATATAATTACGTACTGTTAAGTATAATTAAAATTTTATTTTATTATTATAATAATGTCATTTTAATTCTGTACAATACAAAAATTTTGTGAACCATTTTTTTTTTATTTATTTGGTTTTTTTGGGTGGGAAGCATACCAGGACAGATTGTGCTTTGAAATTCTTGTTGCCCCATCATGGCCTTTTTATTGCCAAGTTAAAAGCTGTACAGTACATATCTTTAAAAATAGTTGAAGTTATTCAAGATGCAAATCCTGGAAACATCATTCTGTACAAATATACTGTACCAACAACAGGATTCTTAATTTGTGTGTGAGCTGTTAAAGGTTGTTAAAGGTCAGAAATATGTAAAAATAATTCTTGAATATATCCATATTGTATACACAGTTAAATTTATATGGATTATTGAGACTTGTAGGCTGCTTCCATAGGATTGAGTCATGAAAAAATGGGGGAAAAAGTTAGGAGGTAAAAAGTCATGTATCAGGAGCCCAAAGGGACTTCTAAAGAATCATTGACTGTATATCACACAAGCGTTGAAAGCAGTACCTGGGTATATGGCCTTTACCAAAAGTGGCATACATATGTCTTGTATTGATAGAAATTAGCTTTACTGGATTACCAAGCTAATTAGTAAAACATTCTTGGGGATGCTTTGAAGCACAGTGCAGTGTAGTACTAGTATTTTTCCTAAGCCAGAATTTTGGAATCGGTGGCTGAATAGTGAAGGGTTGATCAGTGTAGTGGGTTTTTTCTGCACAGTTTTGACTCACAGCACTGTTTCTTTTTGTGGATGCACACTGCAGACAACTGATTACTATATTGAACTTCTCGGTTACTTATTACTTCCTATTCTTTGATACGGTCTCATATCCAGCTAGCTGTAACAAAAAATGGTCGTGTGAAACTATATTTTGTTTTCAAAATCTTGAAAGTCTTTTTGTAAGATATGTTTTGTCCCTTGGTGGAAAAGAAGAATATACTATAAACTACAAGTTTCAGTTTACAATCACAAGATGAGATTGAAATTAATATTCTGTGTTAGTTCATTAAAAGCCATAGACATTCCATAATTACTAATGGCTTTCCTACTAAAAATGATGGAATAAGGTATGGTTTGTGAATTTTAAAGATGTTAGTTTTTTTAACATATTTCATAGCTTGGTACATATTTGGTACATCTTCAGATATGGAATTCAGTTTCCCATTTTTTTTTTGTATTGTAAACCACTTTACTGTTAATATCAGTCATCAGATTTAGTGTTGTAGGTAACGCATGTTTAGCAGTGCGTAGGCCCCCTCCCCTATTACTATTCCATTCATGTTGTTTTGTGACCACATGGACTTGTATTATAAGCTAATTTTTTTTTAATTGATAGCAAGAATTTCCCAAATCATTTGGATGACATTCAAGACACTATATTTTGAATTGTATGTTCAAGTTCAGTGATCTAAAAGCAATTTTAGACAGTGCCAGGATTTACAGCAGGAGTTTATGGAATATGCCTGCCTTTCAGTTGACTGCTGACACTTTATTTCTTAAATGTATTCTTTTTAAATGTATCCTATTCCTTGGCTCTGATGTTCATTGTTGCCAGTTTATCTTTTTTGTCTAATCTTAAGTTTTCATTGTTTTCCCCATGCCTTGTCTTAGCCATTTTGCAGTTGTTGGTTATTTTGTAAATTGCATTGTTGCTGTAACTCAGATGTCCCTGTATATAATGCACCAGTCCACCGAGTTATTTTAGTGCTGTACCCCCTAATATTAGTTGCTTGATTTGTATATTGTTTAGTACACAGAATTTTGACAGAATTTTAGGTCAGGTGCTTTATGGAAGCCTCACATCAAAGGGAATAATCCACTTTGGGTATATTTCAGTTTACACATCATGTCCCTGAATTCGATGACCTGCACTCGTTGCGGGGAAAGCTTCGAACCCCAGGAAAAGATCGTCAACTCCAATGGTCAGCTGTGGCATACGCAGTGTTTTGTGTAAGTTGCAAGTTTAAGAATGTATTTTAACAAACTTAGATTGACTAATTGTAATTTCAGTTTAGTATTTGTGGAGTGTTCTAGGATTTCCTTTTGTTTTGAACTGGACTGTTGATGCCACAGACCTTATCCAAAAGCTTGGATAAGGTTTGCGTTCATATGTTTTAAGTTCACTTCTTTACCCGTCAACTTTGGATAAAGATAAAGTCTGCAGATTACAGAATCTTTTATGTCTGTAAGCACTTACAACAGAAAATCTGTGATGAAATAATGAATGTTGAGGAAACAGTCAAACTTAACTACCTGTTTTCATACATTCAACTTACCTGTCAGATATATACATAGCTATCGACTCCGTCGTCCCCGACAGAAATTCAAATTTCGCGGCACTCGCTACAGGTAGGTCAGGTGATCTACCGCCCTGCTCTGGGTGGCAGGACTAGGAACCATTCCCGTTTTCTAATCAGATTCTCTCTGTCGCCGGTAGTATCAACATTGTTGTTACTTCCTCCTGACTGGAATTCTTTTTTCACAACGCTTTTGATCATCTTTCGACTGATTTTTGGTGACGTACTTGGATCGTTGTTTGGCATTCGCTATCGTGGACTGTTTTTTGGACTTCGCTTTGGATTTTCGTGAATATGTCTGATTCTAGTGTTAGCTTCAGAGTGTGTGTGAATGAGGGCTGTAAGGTGAGGATTCCGAAAGCTTCGGTAGATCCTCACACTACATGCAGTGGTTGTAGAATGGTTGAATGCTCAATTGAGAATGCGTGTAACGAGTGTGAGAAATTGAGTGCGCAAGAATGGAAGAATCTAACTTCTTACTTGAAGAAGTTAGAGAAAGATAGAGAGAGGAAGGCGGCTTACAAAAGCCGAAAAATGTCTAGTAGTTCTGTAGCTTCTTCTTCTTCTCATAATTATGCCCATTCTATTTCAGCCCGTTCACAAGTTAATCCCTCTGATTCTGCCTCAGAAATGGCGGAACTCAGAGCTTCCCTTCAAAAAATGCAAGAAAAAATGGAAGCATTGGAAGGTAAGAGAAGTGAATGTGGTTTCTCGAGTGATTTTAGTGTCCCCAGTGTAGTGGAGGGGGCATCTGGTTCGTATTTCTGCGACGCTCCCAGGTCTAGACCTCTTCCAAGCTCCCTGGCCCAGAGGAGAAGGAAAGTCGAAAGCCTTACGGGGGTCGTGGAGAATCCCCAACGATCAGGCGTCCCTTCGGCAGAATCTTATACATCTCAGACTGCCAGGGACAGCTATAGGAAAAGCGTCCTTCGTGAGTGCTTTTCATCATCTAGTTCGCCTTCTCCGAGAAGAGGATGGAAGGAATCAAAGCTTTCACGTCCGCTGAAGAGGAAGGTTGGAAAGAACCTGAGCTCAATTCCTAGCCCCGAGCGCTTCTCTGAAGAGGATGCGCGCCTTCGGTAATCAAGAAGGCTAGAAAGGAGTTAGATCCTTGGAATGTAAAAGACTCTCGAGAGCCTTCCAGATCTCCTTCTCCTGATTCGAATGAGCCTTCGACCAGGAAAATTTTGATGAATATGCAGGAGCAATTAGCGACTTTGGTAGGAGTACTTTCTAAAGAGCCTACTCGTAAAAAGGATGACAGGCTTCCGATTAAGAGATCCAAATACCGATCTCCTGTCGGGCGCAACGAACCCTCCAGGGGAGTTGTCGCACAGGCGGCCATCTCTGGGCGGAGCGGTGCGTTAGGCAGGCGAGACGTGGGAAAGGAAGTAACTCCTGCCAAGCGTCTGGCGCCAACTAGGAGCCAGGCGCCAAGTAGGCGCAAAGAGCCTGACTTTACTGTAGATCGTTCTAGGCCCAGATCTTCATCCAAGCAACAAGAGCCAACTGGAGAAGAGAGAACTCCTGATAGGAGTAAAGCGCCCGCTAAGCGCAATATACTTGCCATTCGAAATGCGCATTCCATGAGCGATACTCCTACCAAACCACAGGAGTATTTGGAACTAGATGCGCCTTCCAAAGGTCAGGAGTATTCGGGAAGAGATACTCCTGCCAGGCGCCTGGAGTACTCTGACCTCGATACTCCTCCCAGGCGCCAGGAGTATTCTAGACTTTTTACTCTTACCAGGCGCCAGGAGTATTCGAAGCGCGATGTGCCTACCAATGCGCCCAGGAGTATTCTGAGCTTAATACTCCTAACAGGCGCCAGGAGTATTTTTGGAGCGAGATGCGCCTACCAGACGCCAGGAGTATTCGAAGAGTGTTACGACTATCAGGCGCCAGGAGTATTCCAAACAGGCTACTCCTACCAGGCTCCAGGAGTATTCTCAGCGAGATACTCCTGCTAAACGCCAGGCGCATTCTCCTCATGAAGAGCTTGATATCTGACAGGAGTCTAACAGGCGTAAAACAGTTATACATGACTCGCCTAATGATAAACGTAAAGAGAGAGTTACTCCTAGCCCCTCTCCTAATAGAAGTGCTTCTTCTTCGGAAAGGAAGAAATCAAGAGAGGAGACAGAGGAGGGAAGGGAGCCTTCTCCTTCCGAGCCTATTAATTTAGATGACGTCTCGGAGGACGAAGTTACTAACAGGGAAGGACTTTCGAATTACAAAGTTCTTTCTTCTCTTCTCTTAGAAGAATATGGAGATGCATTGACTCCAGCCGCTCCTCCTTCTCCGCGCTCTCTATTTTCAAGTACGAAAGCGCACAAGTCTTCATCTTTCCTGAAAATGAAGCCGGCCATATCCATGAAAAGGGCCTTACAATCTCTTGACTCCTGGATCAAGACAAAGAAGGAGTTAGGAAGGACAATCTTTTGCATGCCTCCCGCTAAACTAAGGGGTAGGAGAGGCATATGGTACGAAACGGGAGAAAATATGGGATTGTCTCTGCCCGTTTCAGCTGAATCGGACTTCTCCAGTCTCGTAGACTCGTCGAGGAGACATGCCTTAAATTCAGCGAAAGCAACATGGGGTCTTTCGGAAATGGACCATCTCCTCAAGGGACTTTTTCATACTTTAGAAGTATTTAACTTCCTAGATTGGTCCCTTGGGGTTATTGCTAAGAAGTCCCATGAAAAACAACAACTAAACCCTGAAACCTTACATAGCATCCTTACATGCATCGATAAGGCGGTTCAAGATGGATCGGCGGAAGTATGCTCCCTCTTCGGTGCGGGAATACTAAAGAAGAGAGCGGTTCATAGTGCCTTTCTCACTAAGGCCGTCTCGCCTTCGCAGAGATCCGCTTTGCTGTATGCGCCTCTCTCTGAACATTTATTTCCTTCTCAGTTGGTGAGAGACATTGCCCATTTGCTAACTGAGAAAGTCACTCAAGATCTTTTAAGGCAATCCTCAAGGAAAAATAGTGGCCAGTGAGGAAAAGAAAGCCTCTAGGCCAGCTCAACAACAGCAGCCCTTTCGAGGAGGCCCTCAGGCTAGATCCATCGCCAGAAGAAAGTCAACAGATAAAAGGGGAAGATCTGCCTTCCGTCCCTTTAAGAAGGGAAAATGAGAAATCTTTCCTCCAGACAGTTCTTTGCGGGAGCATGGGAAGACATAGGATCCGATCCTTGGTCAATGTCAATAATCAAGAAGGGTTATTATATCCCATTCAAGGACAGGCCCCCCTTGACAACATCACCGAGGGAACTGTCAGCCAGATACAGGGACCCTGTTCTGATGGATACTCTTCGTCAAATGGTGGAACAGATGTGGGACAAAAGAGCAATAGAGCTGGTACTGGATCAAAGCTCCCCGGGGTTTTACAATCGCTTGTTTCTCGTAGCGAAAGCCTCGGGCGGATGGAACCGGTACTGGATGTAATTCGGTGAACAAATTCGTACAACAACATAAGTTCAGCATGGAAACGTCTGCCTCAGTACTTGCAGCTCTCTGTCAAGGAGATTGGATGGCGTCCCTAGATCTTCAAGACGCATATTTCCACGTCCCCGATTCACCCCATCGTCGAGGAAGTACCTTCGTTTCATGTTCGAGAGAAGGATCTATCAGTTAAGGGCCCTGTGTTTCGGCCTTTCTACGGCTCCCCAAGTCTTTACAGACTTGATGAAAAATGTGTCAACACCTTCACATGAAAGGGAAAGGGATAAACATCTCCCTATACCTGGACGACTGGCTCATCAGGGCCAGGTCTCAAAAGCAGTGTCTGGAGGACCTGTCAACAATCCTGGAATTGACAAAGGCATTAGGATTAATCGTGAACCTCGAGAAATCTCAGATGGTCCCCAGCCAGAACGTAGTCTATCTGGGGATTCAGATGGATTCTCAGGGTTTTCGAGTATTTCCTTCTCAAGAGAGAACAAGGAAAGGCTGTGCCACAGTATTGAACTTCTTAGAGAAAGAGCGTACTTCAGCGAGGGAATGGTTGAGCCTTCTGGGGACCCTTTCCTCGCTCGAACAGTTCTTTCCTCTAGGAAGACTACATCTCCGTCCGCTTCAGTTCTTCCTGAGAAGCAGTTGGAGTTGGAAGACAGGACAGCTCTTGGACACGTTTCCAATCTCATTAGAAATAAAACAACAATTAAGGTGGTGGTTGACCCCCTTAGAAGAAAACAAAGGAGTATCCTTGGAAGTACGGAACCCAAACCTGACATTGTTCTCAGACGCGTCGGAGACAGGTTGGGGTGCGACTTTAGGGTCCAAAGAAGTGTCAGGCACCTGGTCGGAAGAGCAGGTGTCATGGCACATAAATTGCAAGGAGCTCTTTGCGATTCACCTCGCGCTAAGGAGCTTCAAGCAGATAGTCAGAGACAAAGTAATACAGATAAACTCCGACAATACGACTGCTCTGGCTTATGTCAAGAAACAAGGAGGAACTCACTCTCTCGCCCTATACGAACTAGCAAGAGATCTGCTGATTTGGGCAAATCAAAGGAACGTGGTTCTTCTAACGAGATTTGTTCAAGGAGAGAGGAACGTGAGAGCGGACAGACTGAGCAGGAGGTTCCAGGTCCTTCCTACAGAATGGACCCTCCACTCGGAAGTCTGTCAGACCCTTTGGTATCTTTGGGGGAAACCGCGAATAGATCTATTCGCCACGTTTCTCTCCAAAAGGATAGATACATTTTGCGCCCTGGTAGAAGATCCCAGGGCTTATGCAATAGACGCCTTTCTCCTGGACTGGTCAGGGCTAGACGTGTACGCTTTTCCCCCATTCAAGATACTGGGGGAAGTAGTCAGAAAGTTTGTGGCCTCGAAGGGAACCAGAATGACTCTGATAGCCCCATATTGGCCATCCCGAATTTGGTTCACGGAGGTGATGGAGTGGACAGTGGACTTCCCCAGATCTCTTCCAAACAGGATAGATCTGCTCAGACAACCCCACTTCGAGAGGTACCATCAAAATCTACCCGCTCTTGCTCTGACTGCCTTTCGACTATCGAAAGACTTGTCAGAGCGAGAGGGTTTTCTCGCAAGGCGGCAAGCGCAATTGCTAGAGCCCGCAGATCATCTACTAGGCGAGTGTACCAATCGAAGTGGGAAGTTTTCAGAAACTGGTGCAGGTCGAAGAAGCTGTCCTCTTCCAATACCTGTGTAACCGAAATTGCGGATTTCCTTCTTTTGTTTCCTGAGGGAAAAGTCACATCTCTCTGTACCAACAATTAAAGGATACAGAAGTATGCTTTCGTCAGTCTTTAGAAACAGGGGTTTAGATTTGACGAATGATAAAGATTTGCACGATCTCATCCGCTCCTTTGAAACGTCGAAGTCAGTGAACCTAGGGTTCCGAGCTGGAACTTAGATGTGGTTTCTGAAGTTTCTGTCCTCGGAAAAGTTCGAACCACCTCATACGGCTTCATTCCGGGATATCACTAGAAAAGTGCATATTCCTGCTATCTCTGGCTACGGTCTAAAAGGGTCAGTGATCTACCTGCCTGCCCTGGGCGGCAGGACTAGGAACCATCCCGTTTTCTATCATATTTTCTCTGTCGCCGGTGGTATCAACATTGTTGCTATTACCTCCTGACTTAGATTCATATTTCATCCTTTGATCATCGTTTCTCGCTTTTTGGTGACGTATCTGGATCGTGTTTTGGCATTCGCTACTGTGGACTGTTTTTTGGAATAACTCTTTTGGATTTTTCTCAGTATGTCTGATTCAAATGTGAGTGTGAGAATGTGTGTGAATGTAGGCTGCAGGGTGAGGATACCGAAAGCTTCGGTTGATCCTCACTGTATGCCGTAAATGTAGGGGGTTTCAGTGTGTTCTGCTAATAATACTTGTAAGGAATGCGAGGGATTAAATGCAGAAGAGTGGAAGACTTTGACTTCTTATTTGAAGAAGTTAGAGAGGGATAGGGTTAGACGTCTGAAAGGTGTGAGTTCAAGGCCTATTGAGCCTTTCACGGATAATTCTAATCCTACTGATTTAGATTCTCCCTATGTATCTCATTCTCAGAGTGCTCTTTCGGATTCAGCCTCGGAAATCGCCAATCTGAAAGCTACAATTAGAGACATGAAGTCCAAGATGGCTGACTTCCAAGGTAAGGCTAGTGAAAGTGAGCATTACAGTGAAGTGAGTTCTCCCAGTGTGTGGAGGGGGCGTTTGATCGTCCCTGCGACGCTCCCAGGCCTAGACCTCTTCCAAGCTCCCATGCCCAGAGGAGAAGGAAAGTCGAAAGCCTAAGGAGGTCGTGGGGAATACCCCAAACGGTCAGACGTCCCTTCAGCTAGCTCTGCTTCGTGGCAGGCGGCTCAAGGGCGCTATAGAAAAAGCGTCCTTCGTGAGTGTTCTCGTCCTCTCCCTCTCCCTCACCTAAACGAGGGTGGAAGGAGTCGAACTTGTCGAGACCGCTGAAGCGTCATATGAAAGAACCTGAAATAGATTCGAGCCCAGAGCGCTTCTCAGATGACGCTCCCTCTTCTATTAAGAAAGCGAAGGTGGCGTCAGCGTCACCTGACGAGTACGCAGAAGTACCCTTTCCTTCTTCTCCCCCGAGTGATGACGAAAGGCGTCATGCAGTGGACGTGGGAGAAGCGTCAAGGAGGATAATTATGGCAGTTCAAGAGCAACTGTCCTCTCTAGTGGGAGTTTTAGCGCCTCGTCGGAAGGACGTGACGCTTCCAATTAAGAAGTCTCGTCCTCTCTCACCTGCTCAACGAGAAGCGTCATGCAGACGTGAAGCTGCTAAACGTCTTACAGAAGCTTCGAGTTCGAGAACGAGAACGGTGGCTTACGAAAGTTTCGTAACGCCAGAGAGACGTAAGACGTCTTTTTAGACATGAAGAGTCATTGAAATCGGATCATAGACGTGACGCTCCGACCAATATTGTGACGCCAAGTAGGACGCCTTTGGAGAGCGGAGCGTCTTCCAGGGCGCGAAGCCGTCCATCAAGACGTCAGCAGACAAGTATGCGAGAGACGTCAGCCAGGACGCTTGGCGAACGGGAAGCGTCATACAAGCGGGAAGCGTCTTCTAATTTTCAAGAGAAGCCTGAGCTTGTGGCGCCTTCCAAGACTATTAAAGCGGGAAAGAGGAAAGATTATCATTCCCTTAGCCCCTCTCCTATTAGGAGTTTGTCTCCTCCAGAAGAGGAACGTTCGGAAAGGAGAGCGGAGACTCATGTAGATCCCGAGTTGGAAGAAAACTCGGATGATGAATATCAGGGAAGAGAAGGACTGTCTAACTATAAGGTTTTGACTACCTTGCTTCTTGAGGAGTATGGAGACGAGTTGACTCCTGCCGCTCCTCCTTCTCCGCGCTCTCTCTTTTCGAGTGCTAAGACGAAGAAGCCTTCGTCTTTTCTCAAAATGAAGCCCACCATTTCGATGAAGAGGGCCTTACAATCCTTAGACTCATGGATGAAGTCTAAGAAAGACTTAGTGAGAACAGTCTTCTGCATGCCTCCGTCTGATACCAAATGCCTCTTTTCCCAGATTAGCTGGGAAAAGAGGCATTTGGTATCAGACGGGAGAGAATATGGGTATTGCTCTCCCTTCTACATCGGAAGCAGATTTTTCGACCTTAGTTGACGCTTCACGTCGACAAGGTCTCAATTCGGCACGAATTACGTGGGAATTTCTGAACTGGACCATCTCCTCAAGGGACTCTTTCATGTAGTTGGAAGTCTTCAACTTCTTAGATGGTCCCTTGGGGTTGATGTCCAAGAAAGCCCATGATTCGGAAGGAATCGAACCTGAAGCCCTGTTATGCATATTGTCTTGTATTGACAAAGCGGTACAGGATGGCTCTTTTGAAATCTCATCATTATTTGGAGCAGGTCTTCTAAAGAAGAGGACTGTATATGGGGCCTTCTTAACCAAGGCAGTCTCACACGCTCAGAGGGCAGCTCTACTGTATTCGCCTCTATCTGACTTGTGTTCCCTTCTCAGTTAGTGAAGGACATTGCGCATTCTTTAACTGAGAAGGCGACTCAGGATCTTCTGACGCAGTCAGCAAGAAAGAAGAAACCTGTTTCGGCATCGGACAGAAAGGACCTAGTACATCTGTTCAGCCCTTTCGAGGTGGTCCGACCTCCAGACCTCCCGCAAGAAGGAAGGCTCCGGAGAAGAGAGGTAGGTCTTGCCTTTCGTCTCTTTAAAAAGGAAAATGAAGATTCTCTCCCTCCAAGCACCAGTAGGTGCCAGGCATCCTGGGATTTGATGGAAGCCTGGACACTGATAAACGCAGACGCGTCTTCATTGGGCTATCATAAGGAAGGGATATCGTATCCCTTTCCTGAACACTCCTCCCCTAACGTCAATAAACCAAGGGAAAACTATCAAGCCAAGTACAAGGGTATCCCGTGCTGAGGGGGATAACTCGTTTTTCGATCGATGGTGGAACAAATGTGGGACAGAGAGCGATAGAACTAGTTACTGGATCAAAACTCCCCGGGGCATTTTTACAATCGCCTTTTTCTGGTTGCGAAAGCCTCGGGAGGCTGGAGACCAGTACTGGACGTCAGCTCTCTGAACAAATTTGTTCAGAAGGAGAAGTTCTCCATGGAGACTTCTGCTTCAGTCCTAGCGTCATTACGACAAGGAGATTGGATGGTGTCTCTAGATCTCCAGGACGCCTACTTTCACGTCCCGATCCACCCTTCATCGAAGAAGTACCTCCGTTTCATGACGGGGGGAAGGATCTTTCAGTTCAGAGCCTTGTGCTTCGGCCTGTCCACAGCTCCTCAGGTCTTCACAAGCCTGATGAAGAATGTGGCGAGGTTCTTCACCTCAAAGGAGTAAAATATCTCTCTGTATCTGGACGACTGGCTCATCAGGGCCAGATCAGAGAGACAGTGCTTGGAGGACCTAAAGTTAACGCTAGATTTGATCAAAGCGTTGGGATTGCTCGTGAACCTCGAGAACTCTCAGCTGATCCCCAAGACAGGACCTAGTCTATCTGGGGATTCGGATGGATTCTCGGGGTTTTCGAGTATTTCCTTCGCAAGAGAGAATCGCAAAAGGTTTGCGGATAGTTCTCTCTCTTCTTAGGGAAGGAACATACGTCGGCGAGGGAATGGTTGAGCCTTCTAGGGACCCTTTCCTCGCATAGAAACAGTTCTTCCCACTAGGAAGACTGCATTTACGTCCGCTTCAATTCTTCCTCAAGAAGTCTTGGAGCTGGAAAACCGGACAGCTTTCGGACGTTTTTCCCATTCCAGTGGAGATAAAATCGCACCTGGAGTGGTGGTTGCCCCCTCTGCAAGAGAACAAAGGGATCTCTCTAAAAACACAGAACCCAGACCTAGTGTTGTACTCCGACGCATCGGAGAAAGGTTGGGGAGCGACATTAGGCTCAGAAGAGGTGTCAGGCACCTGGGAACCAGCACAGGTGACTTGGCACATAAACTGCAAAGAGCTCTTCGCCGTGCATCTGGCTTTGAAGAGTCTAGAACCTCTGGTGTCGAACAAAGTAGTGCAAGTAAACGGGGACAACACCACCGCACTTGCCTACATTCGGAAACGGGGGGACTCACTCCTCGTTCCTTTACGAACTGACGAGAGACCTATTGCTTTGGACGTCCCACAGGAACATCTCCCTGCTGACAAGGTTCGTACAGGGAGTAAAAGAATGTGAGGGCGGACAGACTCAGCAGGAGGAACCAGGTCCTTCATACAGAGTGGACCCTACACGAGGAAGTGTGTCTCGATCTCTGGTCTCTGTGGGGGACTCCTCATGTGGATCTCTTCGCAACATTCATTTCCAAAAGGCTGCAGTCTTTTGCTCGGTCGTGGAAGATCCAAGAGCACTTATGGTAGACGCCTTCCTGCTAAATTGGTCTCGAGTAGACGTATATGCTTTTCCCCCATTCAAAATCCTGGGATTAGTAATGAAAAAGCTTGTGGCGTCAAAGGAGACGAGGATGACGTAATAGCCCCCTTTTGGCCGGCCCAGGATTGGTTCACGGAGGTGGTAGAGTGGATCGTAGACTTTCCAAGATCCCTACCAAGAAGGACAGATCTTCTCAGACAACCACACTTCAAGAGGTACCATCAAAACCTCCCCGCTCTCGCTCTGACTGCCTTTCGACTATCGAAAGACTTGTCAGAGCGAGAGGCTTTTCTCGCGAAGTGGCAAGCGCGATCGCGAGAGCACGCAGAACCTCCACTACGAAAGTATACAATCGAAGTGGGAGGGGTTTAGAAGGTGGTGTAGATCCAAGAAGTTGTCCTCCTCCACTACCCCTCTATAGCGGAAATTGCTGACTTCCTGCTATTCCTGAGAGAAAAATCTCATCTAGCCGTATCCACAATAAAAGGATACAGAAGTATGCTCTCGGCTGTATTCAGGAATAGAGGATTGGATCTGGCAAGATAATAAAGATCTCCACGATCATCAATAAGGTTCTTTTGAGACTTCAAAGTCGAAGGAACCAGTACCTCCGAACTGGAACCTAGACGTAGTCCTCAAGTTTCTGTCATCGGAAAGATTCGAACCTCCTCATCTGGCATCGTTTAGAGACATCACCAGAAAATGCCTATTCCTATTATCTTTAGCTACGGCAAAGAGAATTAGTGAATTACATGCTCTGCAGGATAAAGTCGGATTCAAGGGACTCAGCTATTTGCTCGTTTAAGACCCTGTTTTTTTAGCTAAAAACGAGAATCCCACGAATCCGTGGCCTAAGTCATTCGAAGTCAAAGGCATGTCCAGTCTCGTAGGCAGAGAAGCAGAGAGGTCTCTATGCCCTGTTAGAGCTCTGAAGTTCTACCTTCAGAGAAAGCATCAGATGGGAGGCTCTAGACAAGGTCTTTGGTGCGCGGTAAAAGACCCCACAAGACTGATGTCCAAGAATGCAATGGCATTCTTTGTGAGAAACGTCATTACAGACGCTCATAAGGTCTGTCCTGACGAACAGTTACAACTGTTGAGAGTTAAAGCTCATGAAGTGAGAGCTGTAGCGACGTCTCTCTCGTTTCATAAGAATATGTCACTTAAAAACATCATAGATACGACATTTTGGAGATGCAACTCAGTTTTTGCATCTCATTACTTGAAAGACGTTCGTGTGACATATGAGAAGTGTTTTTTCTCTAGGTCCTTTCGTATCGGCGGATACGATTCTGGGTACGGGAGCCGACACCACCAATCCTTAAATGTATATACTTTTCTTCTTTTTGGATATGGTCTGGAGTCTCTTCGAACAATGGAGGACTTGGTTTAGCACGGGCGGCCGTCTATGTTGTTCAGTAAGAGAATCTAATTTGTTCATCATCCCAATTAGATGAGTATAAATTTTTTTTTTTTTTTTTTTTGGAAAATTATGTAGTGTGCGTAGTGGTTTTGAGTTACGGTTGTTGTGACGAGTTCGGGGATAACTCGGAACAAAATCCTTAGTTCTAACATATGGTTAGGATCAGGTGGTCGGGATTGGTTGTGTGCTCCTTCATAAGGTGTATTGTCATATAAGTGGATCAGCACCCATTGACAAAGTCCTTTTAGGCTCTGCCGAGTAAGCGGATAAGACCCCATCGGCAGACCCACAAGAACTCTTGGCCATAGATCATATATCTCGCTAAAGTTTCTTGAGGTGATGCAGACTACTGGGCAAACACCCACGAAGTCTACCACCTATCAGGTAGGAACCAAGGTTTTAATTATACCTACAACATATGTTGTTTACCTGTCTATTCCATATAGTAGCTGTCTCTTACCCTCCACCGAAGGGTGCCAATCAGCTATGTATATATCTGACAGGTAAGTGGATTGTATGAAAATGATATTGTTATTATACAATAAAGTTTCATACATACTTACCTGGCAGATATATACAATTAAAGGCCCACCCAGCCTCCCCGCAGGAGACAGGTGGAAGAGAGAAAATATGATAGAAAACGGGGATGGTTCCTAGTCCTGCCGCCCAGGGCAGGCAGGTAGATCACCTGACCTACCTGTAGCGAGTGGCGCGAAATTTGAATTTCTGTCAGGGACGACGGAGTCTTAGCTATGTATATATCTGCCAGGTAAGTATGTATGAAACTTTATTGTATAATAACAATATCATATTTCCTTCTTTTCCTGAGGGAAAAGTCACATCTCTCTGTACCAACAATTAAAGGATACAGAAGTATGCTTTCGTCAGTCTTTAGAAACAGGGGTTAGATTGACGAATGATAAAGATTTGCACGATCTCATCCGCTCCTTTGAAACGTCGAAGTCAGTAGAACCTAGGGTTCCGAGCTGGAACTTAGATGTGGTTCTGAAGTTTCTGTCCTCGGAAAAGTTCGAACCACCTCATACGGCTTCATTCCGGGATATCACTAGAAAGTGCATATTCCTGCTATCTCTGGCTACGGCTAAAAGGGTCAGTGAGTTGCACGCCCTTGAGTCACGAGTCGGCTTCAAAGAAGATTCTGCTATTTGTTCATTCCAGACTCTTTTTCTTGCCAAAAATGAGAACCCTTCGAATCCCTGGCCCAGGAGTTTCGAGGTAAAAGGACTTACTAGCCTAGTAGGCAGAGAAATAGAAAGATCACTTTGTCCAGTTAGAGCACTGAAATTCTATCAGGACAGAAAGAAGCGGTTGGGAGGCTCACAACATGGTCTATGGTGCTCGGTGAAAGACCCCAAGAGACCTATGTCTAAAAATGCTTTGGCCTTCTTTATTAGAAGTGTAATTACCGAGGCTCATAAGAACTGCCCAGATGACTCTTTTAATCTATTAAGAGTAAGAGCTCATGAGGTAAGGGCAATCGCGACATCTATTGCGTTCCAAAGAAATATGTCACTTAAAAATATTTTGGACGCAACCTATTGGAGATGCAACTCAGTATTTGCATCTCATTACTTAAAAGATGTGCGAGTGACGTATGAGAAATGTTTTTCTCTAGGTCCGTTTGTGTCAGCACAGACGGTTCTGGGTAAAGGAGAGAGCACCGATCCTTAAATATGTGTACGTAACCCTCTTGTCGGATGTGTTCTTGTGTTTCCTGTGCATGGGAGTGTCAGATGTCGCACTGGCGGCCTTCACTTCTCTTCATTAGGAAATCGAGTGACAGCTGACTATTAGAGGGGTACAAAAATTTTTATTTTTATTTTGTATGTATGATTATCGAATTTGTGGTTGTTTGCTAAGAGTTTGGGGATGACTCTTAACAATCTTAGAACTAACACGGGTTAGGATCGGGTGATCGGGATCGGTTGTGTGCTCCTTAAAGAAGGCGTGTTGTCATATAAGCGGATTAGCACCCTTGACAAATGCCAGTTAGGCTCTGCCGAGTAAGTGGATAAGACCCCATCGACAGACCAGCAAGAACTCTTGGCCACAGATCACTATCTCGCTAAGGCTCTCGAGGTGAAGCAGACTCCTGGGCAGTAGCCACGAAGTCTTCCATCTAATAAGGTAGGAACCAAGGTCTATTTATACCTACAACATATGTTGTTTACCTGTCTAGTCAGTAAGTTAGCTGTCTCTTGCCCTCCACCAAAGGGTGTCAATCAGCTATGTATATATCTGACAGGTAAGTTGAATGTATGAAAATGATATTGTTATGATACAATAAAGTTTCATGCATACTTACCTGGCAGATATATACGATTGAAGACCCACCCAGCCTCCCCGCAGGAAACAGGTGGAAGAGAGAATCTGATTAGAAAACGGGAATGGTTCCTAGTCCTGCCACCCAGAGCAGGGCGGTAGATCACCTGACCCTGTAGCGAGTGCCGCAAAATTTGAATTTCTGTCGGGGACGACGGAGTCGATAGCTATGTACATATCTGCCAGGTAAGTATGTATGAAACTTTATTGTATCATAACAATATCATATTGAATGTCAATCATGAAATAAGGCAATTCAATTAAAATTATTGCATATTTTTGAAAGACTTTTGTAAAAAAACACTACAGTAAGCATACAGGCAGTCCCCGGTTATCGGCAGGGTGCTGATAAGCGAAACCCACCATTAACCAAAACGGTGATTTATGGCGCCAAGTTTCGGTTAGTGGTGCCTCTGTTAGGTATGTTATGGTAACCGAAACTTGGCCCATTATGGTGCCATAAATCACTGAATTTTATGGCACAAGACAAGCCCCATAAAACTGGATCGCCATTAACTGAGCCCGCCATTAATCGGGGACTGCCTTTTGTAGGTATCAAGTAAAATACAATGTATATTTTACCAGCACTTTATTGTATTTTGGTTTTGAGTGGTTGGTAATTATCTGTGTGTTTTCACATGAGTGTTTTATCAATTACGTAGCTGAAAGCTTCCTTACCTGGCAGTCAAAAATTCAAATTTTGGCAGCGGTGCTGCCATCGTTAATGAAGGTGAACGGGACTCATCCACTCTCGCCACTTTCGGGAATACCTGGTACTGCTTACTGCTGAGCAAAAAATTAGCCCTCCTACTCTACACATACTCCTGTCCAGGTGTCCCATACTCCACCGTTGCTAGCCTTGAGTCCAAAATGGATAAGAAGTTTGAATTTTTAGCAGTCTGTAATTGGTTTAGGTACAGTAGTACCTCGAGATACGAAAGGCTCAACTTACGAAACACTCGAGATACGAAAGCTAACACGAAAAATTTTACTGCTCTACATACGAAAAGTTTTCAAGATACGAAAGGTTTCTGAAAGTCCGAGATTCGCCCCATAACAATTTTGAAACTTGCGCCGCACGCTGCCATCTTAGTTATAGTAGACTCGCCACCATCCTCCTGCTCTCCCATTGGTTCCTGATGCTAGCCAAGCCATGAGATCCTTCTCTCTAATTGGACAGCATCCCTCCCATCATGCATCTTCTATACGTACGTGTTGGCGTGCCTTAGCTCAGCCACTCCGCACCTGAAACTTTACCATACGCAATCGGCATTCGTTCGGTCCAACGATTTCGTTTAGTAACGTAAATTAGTTAGAGATTTCGTTGCAGTACATATTATCGTGTTGTGCGAAGACTGTATTGTGTAACTTTACGTAAATTAACGTACAAGATTAACGTAGCCATGGGTCCCAAGAAAGTTGAAATTCACGGAAAGAAGTGCATGCTGTCTTTGGAGACAAAGATGGAGATCATAAAGAAGTACGAAGCTGGTATGCGATTGAGTGTGATCGTAAAGGAATACGGTCGTAATCCGTCGACAATAGGCACCATCCTTAAACAGAAGGATGCCATCAAAGCAACTACACCGTCGAAGGGCATCACTATTTTGTCCAGCAAGAGGAGCCATGTGCACGACGAGATGGAACGGCTGCTCCTCGTCTGGATGAAAGACAAAGAAATCGCTGGCGATACAGTAACGGAGACGGCAATCGCTCACAAGGCCAGTGCTATTTTCGGCGATTTGATTGCGCAGGCGGAAGAAGACGGAGGGGAAGGGACTTCAACGCCAACCCCAGAGTTCAAGGCTTCGCATGGCTGGTTCGAGAAATTCCATAAACGGACTGGCATCCATTCGGTGGTGCGTCATGGGGAGGCTGCCAGCTCGGACACGAAAGCGGCCGAAGCCTTTAAAAAGACGTTGGACGAGATGATGACCAAGGAAGGCTACAGTTCTCAGCAAGTCTTCAACTGTGATGAGACTGGTCTTTTTTGGAAAAAAATGCCTCGTCGGACATACATCACGGAGGAAGAGAAGAAGCTACCCGGGCATAAGCCTATGAAAGACAGGCTTACGCTCGCACTTTGTTCGAACGCCAGTGGGGATTGCAAGGTGAAGTCCCTACTGGTGTATCACTCCGAGACTCCTCGAGCCTTCAAGGCCCACAAAGTGTTGAAGGAGAAGCTTCCAGTGATGTGGAGGGCTAATACAAAAGCCTGGGTAACGAGGCTTTTCTTCACCGAGTGGGTAAATCTGTGTTTCGGCCCGACTGTGAAAAGTTTTTTGCAAGAGAAGCGCTTCCCCCTGAAATGTCTGCTGGTGTTGGACAATGCCCCTCCCCACCCTCCTGGCCTCGAGGAAGATATCCTAGCGGAATATTCCTTCGTTAAGATTCTTTTTCTTTCGCCCAACACCACCCCTTTCCTCCAGCCCATGGACCAGCAAGTGATAGCGAACTTTAAGAAGCTGTACACGAAACATCTTTTCAAAAGATGTTTCGACATCACTGATACCACAAACCTCACCTTGCGTGAATGTTGGAAGGAGCATTTCGACATTGTCATTTGCATCCGACTCATCGACCAAGCTTGGCAGGAGGTTTCGAGGCGAACCTTGAATTCCTCGTGGAAGAAACTCTGGCCTGATGCCGTATCTGCCCGAGAATTCGAGGGATTCGACGTGGGCGAAGCTGGTGCTGCTGAGTCCGAAACAGTTGACGATACCGAAACTGTTTTGCAACCAGATCTTGACGAGATCGTTGCACTCAGCAGGTCCATGGGGCTGGTTGTCGACGAGGACGACATCAACGACCTTCTCGAGGAGCACCAAGAGGAGCTTACGACGGATGACCTGAAGGAGTTGGAGGCCATGCAACATAACGTCCTTCAAGACGAGTTCTCTAGCAGTGGCGATGAAGAGGAGGAGGAGCCTATGACAACGGCAGAAATTGAGGATGTCTTAGCCGCTTTTCATGAAGTGCAATTGTTTATCGAAAAAAGACACCCTGAAAAGGCTCACACAGGTCGTATGCTTGCGCAGTTCGATGACGTTTGTCTGAGTAGTTTCAGGAACATTGTGAAAAGTAGGCAGAAGCAATCTTCCTTGGATCGTTATTTTTTAAAGAGGCCTTCCGCATTAGCAGGAGTAAGCAAAAAGGAAGAACCAAGTGATCCAAAAAACAGAAAGTTGAAAGCAAAAACAAAAAGGAAGAACCAAGTGATGAAAAAACAGAACGTTGAAAGTGGTGATGAAGTTGAAATTCTGTAAAAAAAAAAAAAAAAAAAAAAGCCTACGTAAAAGTAAAAAAAAAAGTTAAAAATAAAAAAAAAGAAAAAAAATTTAATTTTTAGATTTTTGTAAGTTAGCTAAGTGTTACAGTTTTGTTAATGTGTTTCGTAAATTTTAGTTTTATAGTTTTCCTTAAATTTTTTATGTGTTTTCGTAAAGTTAAGTGTACGTACGTACGCACGTTATCTGCCGTTTGTCCTCCTCCTCCTCTGCCGCCACTTTCGGAGATAGCCTCACTCGAAAGGTAAGCTTCCACATTTTACGTTACAGTAATAATATTTCTTGTACACTAATAGTATACACTTTATTTACATGTTTTGCATTTTTAGTCTTAATTTAGGTATTGAATGGTCCAAATTGTTGTAGTATTTCATTGTTTATAGGTCAATTCAGCTTTATTATGAAATTTAATGGGGTGATTTTGGAGGGCTTGGAACGGATTAGCCATTTTACATGTAAAATGTGTTCCAAGATACGAAAAACTCATTATACGAAGGCCGCCTCGGAATGGATTAATTTCATATCTCGAGGTACCACTGTATATTTTTTGTGCTTTTGTCGAGAAATCGAATAGTGCCAATGCAAACGAAGTGCCTGGTGTCAGTGTTGTGCCTAAGGGGGTGGCTGTCAGTTCTCCTAGGTGAAGGTCACTGTCCCGCTCCCCAACACCCGGGAGAATACATACTGGAAGTCAAAGGGAGACTGGGGAGGTTTGCCCATGGGCAATCATTGACTCCATTGAAACTGTCGACTCACAAGTTTCAACTAATTGCCATTGGAAAGGCATTGATGTGTGAAGTGTGCTTTTCATCTGATTCAGAAGTGTTGTCGCTGGAAAAGAAGTGACATCATCAATGTCTAGAGGTTTCTCATCCTCTCAAGAGGCATGCTTCTTTCACAGATTGTTCGACTCCTTCGGTTAAGAAGCATAAGGAGCCAGTAAGTAGTCCACAACCATCCTGTAGCTTTGCACCTGATGCTTTTGTTCATGGATCAGATCAGTCGTCAGAGAGTCGAGGTCATGCTGGTGACAGATTCTGGCTCCAAGGTGCCCACATCATCAGACTTGCTCTCTTGCTGTTGACTCTCCCAGGAGCTTGTTGACGTGTCTCGTCTCTTTTGCCGCCTCTGGCGTGCGATACCTCGGTAGTCAGTTGATCTTTGACTAAGAGGAGTTGTTCAACTTATACAGCTTTGACATCTACGCCCTCTGCACTGAAAGATGTCATTAGGGCCATGTAGGCAACAGCTTCAAGAATTAATGGGTTTTCTCAAGACATTGCTGTGTTGCCAGTGTCATTGGAAGAAGGGGAACCAGACTCAAAGCCTTCGTGAGCATACTCAAGCCTCATGGAGAATTTTATACTCATCCTCTCCACCTTTGACTTTTGTAATGGACAGGAAGACAGTCAAGAGTGGATTACCAAAGTTGGTGTTATCATAGTCCGCCAGGAAGGTGTTGAAGGAGGTAAACAAGTGGTTGGCTATCAAGCGAGAATTAGGGAAAGCATCTTTTGCCTATCCACTATTGAAATTTCTCAATAAGAAGTATTACCGCTTTTACACAACTGGAGAGGTTCCTTCCCTGGGAGTTTCTGCCTTCTCCCAGGGGGATTTCTCCAGTCTGGTAGATGCTAATAGGAGGTCAGCTTTCGCTGTGGCAGAAGTGATGTTTTTGACACCAGACTTCGACCATCTTGTGACGAATTTTTTTGTTTAAAAGTCCTGGAAGATTTTAAGTGTCCTGAACTGGACAATTGGAGCACTGGCCAGAAGGATTGAGGAGTACCATTCTTTAGATGAAGAGTTTGTGTCGGACAGGACAAGACAGTGAGAGATGGCTCGGGAGAGTTAGCTTCTCTTTTCACATTGGGGATTCTCAAGAAGAGGGAATTGTGGTGCTCAGCTTTGCTTTTCTCACCTCTGAATAAGTTGCATCTCTTCCTGGGGGAGACTACAACAGCTGCTTTCGGATCTCGAAAAGAAGTTGACAAGCGATCTCTTGACTCAATCTACAAGGTGCCTGAAGAAGACTCCACCTACAAGAGCTGTTGAAGGAGACTACACCTATAGGAGCTAAGTCGTTTCCACTACAGAAGCACCTCTTTCGGGGAGGCAAGATCTAAGTAATCCAGAAGTCCTTTACACACGCACCAGTAGGAGCAAGATTCCATCTCTTCTTTAAAGAGTGGAGCCAGGGAGGAGCAGAACCGTGGGTCGTTCAAGTGCTTCGGGAAGGTTACTCCATCCCCTTCCAAGAAAACCCAGCACTGTCCAGTGTTCCCATCGCATTGACATCATACTTGAAGGGAAGAGGGAGCTTTGGCTTTGGGCAGAGAAATGGAGATTCTGATCAGGAAGCAAGCAATATAGGAGGTAAAGAACTTGAGCACAAAAGGGTTTTACAACACACTTTTCGTAGTCCCCAAGGCATCAGGGGCTGGAGGCCCATAGACATCAGCGCCTTGAAGCTTTGTTTGTTGAAGGCAAAATTTTGCATGAAAACAAGTCTTTCTTTTATGTTAGCTGTCTAGGCAGACAACTGGATAGTGACCCTTGACATGGAAGATGCGTACTTCCATGTCCCTATTCACCAGTCGTCCAGGAAATTTTTGAGGTTAATTTTCAAATGAAGAATTTTTCAGTTCAGAGCCCTCTGTTTCAGGCTGTCAAGTGCCCCTCAAGTCTTAACTACTCAGATCCTTGCTCCCTAAGGAAAATGGCTCCATTTGATGGGAATTGATGCATCAATTTATTTAGATGACTGACTCCTGAGATCCAAGTCGATTCGTCAGTTTTTGAAGGACTTAGACAAGATGTTATGCCTAACTCGACAGTTAAGCATACATACTAATAAATCCAAAGAAATTGCAAATGACTCCAACTATGAGGATTCTCTATCTATGGATGATTCTCTACTCTAGCTTTTCAGGCTTTTCTCTCCCCAAAGAGTTCTTAGTTTGGGCATCTTGCTCAGCCCTGGAGTGGATGAGTTTACTAGGGATTCTAACATTGGTGGAGTCATTCATAACATTAGGTCGTCTCCACATACACATCTCCAATACTTCCTAAAGGCGAGTGGGAGTTGGAAGAATCAACTAGACTCATTTGTTTTTCCAATTACAGGCAGTCCCCAGTTTTCAGTAGACTCGGTTAATGGCAATCCGGTCTAGAGCGCCATAGTTTCGGTTATCAGCACCTTATAGTATATGGCGCCATAACATACTAATACCCAACAGAGGCGCAATTAACTGAATCTCAGTGCTATAAATTGCCCGAGTTTCGGTTAATGGTGGTTCTTGCTTATCAGCACCCTGCCGAGAATGGAACCCCTCCCTGATAACCGGGGACTGCCTGTACGTAGGAAATAGAAGTTGATCTACAGTGGTAGCTGTTGCTGAATGTAGATGTTCGGCGTTTGACCACTCTCCACCCGATCTATGCATGCGTTGCCAGATACCACAAGATTCCTTGCTTTCATCTACTTTTTTACCGGATCCAGCTAGGCGCTAGAAATTATCCTATTGTTAAGACCTCAGGTTTTTAGCTATGAAAAATACAAATTGTCTTAGAAAATTTGTCATATTTTGTTAGGTAAAACTCAAGAAAAACCCACTAAAAATGGTTATACCTGGTGTTTTTAATAGTCTTATTGCAAAAAGTGCATTTTATGATGAAATTGATTAAAAACCAGGAATGTGTGGATGTTTCTCTTGGAAAAATACACGAATAGGCAAATTTTCTCTTGATAATAGGGTATATATTCCAGAGAAATCCACGAAGACGCGAGTCCGCAAATCTGGAGGTGCACTGTGGGCATTGCTTAAGGGTCTTTGCAATGGCCCTTTGACTGCTAACTTCAAACTGTTCCATTCATTTAACTGTACAAGACTCACTCATGAGTTCTTGATGTCCCGTGAAAATCCTCCGTTTTGCGAGAACTGTACTGTGCCTTCAACTGTGAAACATTTGCCGATTGAATATCCCAGATTTAGGAACTTGAGACATAGGTTCCTGTCTTGGGGACGTGACAGAGAAGGTAATTTTATTTTAGCTACAATTCTTGGAAAGGATTGTAATATAGAGCAGTTTTATATCTTTATGTGGGAGGTTGGCCTCCTCAATAAAATTTAGATTATACGTAGATTGTCTATGTAAGAATTTATACGTTTGAACAAATATATTTATATACATATAGTTTTAGATATTTTTATATGAAATTTATATTAAATTTAATTTTCTTCTATTTAAATTTATTTCAGTGTCAATAACCAAGATGTTTTGACGCCAGGTTTAATAGACACAATCAATCAATCAATTCCACCCTCACTAACAATCTTTCATAGTCCAACTATGAGGTTTTCCTCCTGTTACACCTTTCAAACCTTCTTACTGTCATTTTCCCTTTCAGCGCTGTTTATAAAAGTTTTTATTGCATTTTGAGTCTCTCTAGTGATAGGAATACTCTGGGGAATGACTTAAGACAAACTAGTCAAACTGTCACAATCTATCATTGCAGCATTAGTGAAATAATGATTTTTACTGTACTTAATGAATGGCTATAAAAAAACTATGCTGATTTTATAGGATATCCCATAACTTATAACCTAAATTTTATACTTTTAAAAATTGATTTTTTATAGGTGTGCTCAGTGTTTTCGACCATTTCCTGATGACATTTTCTATGAATTTGAAGGACGAAAATACTGCGAACATGATTTTCAAGTTTTGTTTGCTCCATGCTGTGGCAAATGCAGTAAGTTGAACCTGTTAAAGTTTATATTGGTTTTTATAATTATTATCAATTATTATTATTATTATTATTAATTAATTAATAGATTTGACAGTTCAGTACAGGCACACAATCCTTTCTCTGAAATCCTTGGGGCCAGATGCGTTTTGTTTTTTGGAATTTTTCAGATTTTGAAACTGTGGGTTCAGGAGCATAATTAAAATTACTACTGCTGCAAAAACATATATTTTTAAAAAATTTTCATGTTTTATTCTTTATAGTTATTTATTCATCATAGTTTATTATTATTTATATACTGCTTAATGAATGTGATACAATTAAGACCATATGTTCACTAGCATATTTTTAACAAAAACATTCTGTAAAATGCAAAAATATACCTACAGTAAGTAAAAAATTGTAAATCAACTTGTGAATTTTAACAATAAGTAAGACTATAAAATACATTTCATCATATTGATCTTGGAGAGAGTTGTTCTGTATTGTCACTGACATCATCATTATCAGCTTGCAGTTGTACATTTTGGATGGTTTGGGAATAGGATTCGTAAGTAATGATGCATCGCTACAACACACTGTATGTGATTTTTCATGCCTTTTGTTGTCATGAGTAAATATTTATATAAAAAAAATGATCATGGCAACTTTCAAACTTAGCACTGTCCACAACATACGTCTATAAATAGGACAGAAGGAGAGGGCTGTCATTGGTTAACGGATCTCCATGGCAACCAGCCAGCCAATCAGGTGTTAGCAGTGTTCTGTCTTAAAAGAATGTTTGCTCGCGTGAAGCTGACGATGACGTAAGTGTATAGAATGCATTCCTTCTCATTACTTTGACTGGAATATTGTTGGTTCACAGATTCTTCAAAAACACAATTTTGTTTTTGCTTCAGAAGATATTTACTAACACTGTGTTGACGTACCTTCAAAACAAAATTCCACTTTTTAATTTCTTGAGGAATTTTAATCCATTTATGTTTACCTGGTGGGTTACACCCTTCATAGTCCATGTGAGTGACAACAACAAAATTTGTTTGCTTGTTTGTAGTCTTCCAAAGATGTACGGACAACAATTAAATGTACGTCTTCCAAAGATGTATTACCTACATTACAAATTTTTAAAACATGAACGCACACAAACAGTGTCTGCATATGTGCTAATACCCATTGGTTAAAGAGACTCAAATTAGCAGTATCTTTTCTTGAGATTATTTAGGACTAAGGGTCAGAGGTCAATGTACAATTATTTTATTATCTTGCTATTTTTTTTTTTTTATCTTGGATTTTGTGAGGTAATTCTTGGGATTTAGTCAGAAAAAGTATTTGAGTAGCACCACACACCCAAATGACTCAAACAAGTTGTTAGCACACCAACCCACCAACTTTATGAGTTGACATTCTAGTTTCCACAAAATGTTTTGGGTTTTTAGAATTTCAGATAAAGGGTTGTGTACCTGTACTTTCCATTTTCTACTATGGGAAAAGTTCCATATTGTGGATATTCAAATTGTTCTTTTCTTTGAGCAACTTGTACCGCTTTACACTATTCAAGTTAGCATTCTCTTTTATTAAAGGTCTCAGCCATTTCCTTTAGACACTTGAGTTTGAGTGTATTCTTCTTCTTTGTGTTTTTCTTGATATTTATTAAAAATTTAGTAGTAACTTTCTTGGATATGTCAGTCTTTTTATGCGTTTTTTAAACTTGCAGATGAATTCATCATTGGTCGAGTAATTAAGGCTATGAACTTCAACTGGCATCCTCAGTGCTTTACATGTGAACTTTGTGACAAGGAGTTAGCTGACTTAGGATTCATCCGTAATGCTGGAAGAGCTCTCTGTCATGAGTGTAATGCTCGCGTGAAGGCAGAATCACAAGGAAAGTACATGTGCCACAGATGCCAGTAAGTAGAGGCTATTTTTCAAGTCGAACTGTATTTTTTAACAATTTAAGGAAACACGGGCACAAATCAACCAGCTTGGAAGGAGAGCAAAAGCGTTAGTGTCTACTTTCCAAGGCAGTTAATGAGAATACTAGCATTTCACGGAGTGTGGTGCACGGTCTGTGACCAGCTCTCACCTCGTACGTGCAGGAATTGCCAGATCTCACAGATTACTTGCTATACGATCTTAGAATGTTTTCAACCGGTTTCCAGCTGGCACTAAAGATTTATCCTATTGTTAAGACCTCAGGTTTGTTAGCTATGAAAAATACAAATTGATTAAAAATTTGTCATTTTACTTTAACACCAGTAACATTACCTTTTTTCCTTGAGAAATTATGTTATATGATAGTTTGTCATATTCAGTCAGACCCAACTACATTATTTTACACTTTCAGCTCAACAATTGATGGACAACCTTTGCGTTGGCGTGGAGACACTTTCCATCCTTATCACTTCAACTGTGCTGCCTGTGGTATTGAGTTGACTGCTGATGCACGAGAGGTGAAGAGTAGGCCTGGCTATACTGCCAATGATATGGTAAGATGAATTCTCACCACCAAGGTTTGTATTAATGATTAATTTCAAGAACTGAAGTATTGTCTGATATCCTTTAGCAAATTCGTGAACGGCAAATTTGCAGGTCCTTAATACAAAACTACAAGTAACTGACAGTAATACTGAAGTAAGTTCTAATGAAAATGAGGTCAGTTGTATGGATTATAGTTAAATATATTCTTGTTCTTATTTTCCGGTTATATCACCGGATTTTGGTAGTTACACAACCATCGGAACGCATTCATAGCCTTTTAGCAGGATGAGTCTTGTCCTTTGTTTAATTCAGATTATCATCAGACCGGATATTTATATTCTCCAGGAATAGTCCTTGAATGTAACTCCATTCAGTTAGGCCTAATACTTTTGCATGTAAGTTTTACTTACTCAGCTTATGCTATGTGCAAGTCGTTAGTTAATAATTGCCTTAAGTAATCATGATTTTACATCATTCCTTTAGGTCTTTTTGTTGGGTTCCTGCTCATGTGAACATATCAGGAAACGAAGAGGCAGACAAGCTAGCCAAATCAGCTGCGCAAACTTTGATACCAAGAAAATGCCCTGTTCCATATCGTGATACATTCTATGATATATGGAAATCCATCCAGCATTTATGGGTAGTTCAGTGGGACAGAGTAGGCCCCAATAAAATGAAAGAAAATTACTAGTCAGACACACCCTTGGAAATATGACCTAATACCAAGGAAGGGGGGAGGTTGTATTGTGTAGATTACGTCTTGGCCATACGCGTTTAACTCATGGCTATCTGATGGATGGGGAGCATGAGCCCATTCTGTGACGATTGCTTAGTTCCGCTAAAAACCGTTAGGCATTTGCTGGTTGAGTGTACCCAGTCTGGTGGAACTTAGGAATCGTTTTTTAGTTATAGTAGTGAAGCAGGGGGTAATTATAGCATGGCAAAACTGTTGGGAGAAAGCGCATGTATTTATAACATTATCTCTTTTATCAAAGAAGCTGGTCTTCTCAAATATATCTGACAGCTGTGCTGTCTTAGTATATACATATTCTTTTCTTTTTAATAATTTTACGGTTGTGATTAATCACAATTCTTTTTATCGGAATATTATTTTTACTTTTATCAGAAATTTATTTTATTTTCTTAAATCAAATTTATACGTATGTCTCTCATAAAGATAAAGGTATTTTGAATGTTGTATAATATATTATAAAAGTTAAAAGATCACATTTAGTATTCGGTGTCGGTGACCCTGGTAGTTGTGACGCCAGATAACTCTCAATCAATCAATCAATCATTCCTTTAGGCCAAGCTTTTGTGTTTAAATTTTGTTTATCTGCCATTGGTCATTAGCCTGACACTGGTAAATAATTACCTGAAAATAATTCTCGAATGTTATTCCATTCTTGTATCTTAGAACCTTTGCATTTATTATTTACTTACCGGGATTAGGCTACGTGCAAGTCACCAGTTTGTAATTACCTTTAAAAGTAATTCATGAAGGTTATATAATTCCCTTAGGTTATACCTTCCTTTAGGGATTTTGTTTACCAGCCATAGGCTATTAGTTACAAGCTGCTGGTAAATATAGTTACCTCAAAGTAATATGTGAACGTTGAGACATTCTTTTAGGCCATAAGTTTGCATTAGGCCAATACATTTTGTTTTGTTTACTGTGCTTGGGACACTCATCACTTACCTTTGCAGAGACTGAAAGTGAGGAGGTTGAAAGTATTAAGGAGAGAACGATCTTAATGTTTGGCTACAGGGGCTTTGGGAGAGAAGGCTTACATGGCCTCGGCGTACGGAGGTATTTCCTAGCGTCACGCAATTGTGAATGTTTCACATTTTAACCAATAGCCTCGAGCTCTCTTGGCACACTGGAGCACAGGTGGCCACTTGAGTCGTGTAAACTGGAGCACAGGCCACTTGAGTCAATTAGTGGGGCACATAATCGGTTACTGATTGTGATTACTTTCATTCATGATAATTTTTATAATTATTTCTTGTTGAGTAATCTGTTATTCATAAATTTTCTTTTATATCAGTCGAATTTGCTTTGAGACTAATATGAAAACGTTTGGTGATATAAACATATGTATGTAGAATTGAATAATGAAAGTTTGGAACGTGATAAATGCGTAAATAAAGGTATAAGCCATGAAGGAAAGTGAAATACTGGAGTAGCTGCAAGAACTTTCGACTTAACGTCCTTTAATTAGCAGACTGACTGACATACATGAGAAACTGAGAGGAAAAGGAAGGGTCATGTAAGTGACAGATAGGGACTATAAGGAGATTAGTACCTAGAATCCAACACACCTGGAGAATTAGTAACCTTCCCAAACGAACAGAAACATGGGCACAATTTGAGAGGTTTACAAAAAGATTAGGTCCAACTACTCAGACACATGGATAATATAGGGCAGCAACTGACCACATTCAAACCTTTGGTAAACTTGTTCACAAAACATATTAATCATACATATACAAAGAAAATATCTATAAGGCAACTAATTTGTATTTAAGTCTTTGATTGTTACATATACAAAGAAAATATCTACAAGGCAACAAATTTTTATTTAAGTCTGTGATTATATCTTTGAGGTCATTCTTAAACATGTTACAAATAAAAGGTTCAAAATGAAACAGGCCACAACTATCATTAAAATTACAATGGGAAGTAAGCTGTATTATGGCAGATTCTAAAAGATTTGGTGATAAGACATCTTTTGATCGAGTTAAAGTTGACCAAGGTCAAATTTTTTCTATTTATCGTTATTTATATGAAAATATTTCAAAACTGATAAAAGCTGCAACCTTGGGTTGTTTTTTATTGTATTCTACATGAAATTTCGCACATTTTCATATATAAAACTCTATGTAACGGCTAATATAAAATGGTGCAAAAATTATGTCAAAGTGACGAAATAATTTCCGAGATATGTCTCTGATGCTTTTTAGTGCAAGAAGAAAGAAAATCGCGCTTGCGCGCCTGGGTAACAATTGTAAACAAAACAACAGCTTGATCCGTGAACTCCCAGCATCCCTCAAGGTGCGTGATTCAAAAGTTTTCGCCAAGTAGGCCTATAACTATTTTTCCGTGAATTTAAAAAAAAAATATTTTGTGTCGACCTACCATACGTCGGTTAGGCACCCGACAGACAATTTTCGTCGACGTTCAATACGTCCAATAGGCGTTTAATGGTTAACAGTTCTTGTTACCAAGTATGAACAGGTTTTTGTTCCAAGTGAGTCATTCTGTTGGAGTCACATTAAGAATAAAGCTGTACCTTTTAGGTTAACCCAATTATTATACTACGTACTTCATTGTTGAATATTTTATTAATTGTCAACATAATTTCATTTGTAGAATAGTGCATGCATATCATATTACTTAGCCTAAAATCTTTTCAATTGTTCTCATTATTGATACAAGTACTTTTTTCTTGTAGAATGAGTTGTATTGCCTACGATGTCATGACAAAATGGGTATACCAATTTGTGGAGCCTGCCGACGCCCCATTGAAGAACGTGTGGTTACTGCATTAGGCAAGCACTGGCATGTGGAACATTTTGTGTGTGCTAAATGTGAAAAACCATTCATGGGTAATCGTCATTACGAACGGAAAGGTCTTGCCTACTGTGAAACTCATTACCATGAGTTGTTTGGAAACCTGTGCTTTGTTTGTAATGCTGTCATTTATGGTGATGGTGAGTGTTTAGACTATATTGAATGTTTTGTAAGGAAAATTCTATAAAGTACAGGCATCCATTGCTGTATAATTGGGTTATATTCCTCAGAAACCAATTAAATGGTGATTGATCGTACTGTTAGCAATATAACATATATTTAATTTTTTTAATATATAAAAAAAATTATCCTTAAAATCCATCAAGTCAGCTGTTAGATATTTATGAATAATACATGTAGCTGCATGTATTCAAATATTCAAACACAATAAATTGTTGTAAATAAAACTTTATATTGAAATGAAAAGTGAAAAAGGAAAGAAAATTGAGCAAGCAAAGAAATGACTGAACACACATTTTAGTGAAATGTAGTTAGGCAAGTTGGAAGCATGTGCAAGTTCAATGAACACAGATGAGATGAGGAGTCCTCCTTTCAGAGTTTAATGATACCTGTTTATCACCAATTTTTTTCTTTGGACTGTTTCCCTCACTTTCCCCAAATTGATTTCAGCTTGAACTTGGAGGACATTTCTTTTAGAACCTGGCAACTATTATGCAACACTTTCCACTTTGCAGTGATGAAACTATCACAATCAATTACCAAATTGTCAGAATTTATTTCACAGTACAGTGTACAGGTTTAAACTGTGTGCTGAAGTAAGTTATGTTTACGTGGTAGTATCTTGAGCATGGAAGTAAACTACACTTAAGTTTTACAAATGGTACTAAACAATTAACAAAAAACAGCATATTGCTTCAGGAATATTAGGGGACCTCGCATAGTTTTTCGGGTAGGGAAAACTTACCCACTATACACGTTGGTTGGATAGTGATGGATGCCTATGTATACTCATTCCTTTATTTATACATCACTAAATTTTAGTGACTTCAGTTAAGCATTTTGTCTTTTTATGTTAATATACTATCTCAAGCTAAGTACAAGATTTTAAAAGTTTTTTGTCTAATATATATAGCTGTATGTATATATATTTCTTTTCCAGTGGTGATGGCCCTGAATAAGGCTTGGTGTACTCATCATTTTGCCTGTTCTCTTTGTGACACCAAAATGAACCAGAAAACTAAATTCTTTGAATTTGACCAGAAGCCGGTAGGTTTTTCCTCGTTATAATTGATTTGGTTATTTTAATAACTTTGGACAATATTTATTAGTACTTCAGCCCAGTCAGTTAGGTTTGGTAGATATCCTGTGAATATTGTGGAACAATTATAGAAAAGAACTAATTTTAAGGCTGTTTTAATTTTGTGTGAATTGTTTTCATCTGCTTCTCCAGATTTGCAAGAAATGCTATGAAAGGTTCCCTCAGGAGTTGAAGAAGCGTCTGAAACGGCAACACGAGGTTCAGGCTCGTGGTGGAAGGCCAATACAGAACTAATTTACATGAGGAGGCAAAACCCTACTGGAAATTTGAATGGAAAAAGTTTGTTATAGCTTATTCACTTTACCAAGTATGCTATTTTCTTGCTTTAATGGCATTTTATTCATTTCCTTTTGCCAATAATCCTGTAATGGAATTCCACAAGCTACTTTTTTCAGAGAACAAATCTGGCAAAGTTGCTGTAATAGTATTTTTATGGCTAATTTGTCCATGAAATCTAATTTTAAGATAATTCATTTACTGTCAATGGCTTTAACACTGAAGGTTTCTGTGTAATGAACAAAATAATCATCACTTACCAAAGTTAATAGTAGTTCTAACAGGACTTACATGTAGTGTGCATGTGAGAACTTGTGCAACTGTAATAATATTCAGTATTTATATTTTTTGTTGTTCATGCTGTTGTGGGTACAAAAAGTTTTGTACTAACAAACGTTATCAGCAGATACATATACAGGTGTTCAGCTCTGTGTAAAAGAGAAATTTTACAATGACTACTGTAATTAAAACAATAGGAAAAATGTAAAGTAATGAAATAACCACATCTGGTTCTCGATAATTGGGTATATTTACAGACCTGATAATTAGTTTTATTTACAAACTTAAGTTACAGTATGTATGAAGAATCTCAAATCAGAAAAACAATTGGGACTGTTCTTTTATGGATGTATGAAATAACATTCTTAATGTCTAAAATAGTTTTCCCAAATTTTTAGACTTTTTCTTAATGTTTAATTTATTACATGGGGTGTTAATTATAATTTAGCTATTAATCTTTTCAGAGTTATGTGCCAAAGTATGACTGTTACAGTATACGTACTATAGTTATTTATACCGTGTTGTTATAAGATAGACTGAAGAATTTATACGAAACCCAAGGCAAGCCAAATCATTGAAACGAAAGATTTTGTGTTGAGGACACTGGTTCTTGCAGTAAAGACAGTTAATAGAGTTACAGATGGTGTGATCTTAGGAAATGTGTCATGTTTTAATGTTTTGAAGCTTTAATTATAGAATTTAGGACTTGCTAAGTTATTAGTTCCAAAAGTCAAGTCAGTCATTAATCATTGATTTATGCTAATGTTCTAAGATCAGTAGTGTTCCATTGGCAAATTTATTTCAAATATTAATACTCTCGAGGCAATTATTTATACAAATTTTACCACTTTAATCTAAGGTAGTGGTAATAATGTTTAGTACCTCATTGCCAGAGTTGCATGTAAGACATGTCTGTAATGGAGGGGATTTTAATGACTTGACAAGCACAAAAATTCCAGAAGAGGATTCTTGATATATTTACATAGATATGTATCTTTGAATGGCATGCTTAATGTAGGTAACTTATCATATTTCACCTTTAATGCAACAAGAAGGTTTTTCATATCACTGCCATGACTGCACACTTGAGATGGAATTAAAACCAAGGAGCAGAGCCAATGGGCTGTACTGTGTTGTCTTAAAAAAACTATCTGCATGACCTTACAAGCTGGAAGATGTATCGTGCATTTGTTCTGTTATAATGCAACAACTATATGTCTAAAAGCACAAATGTAGCCATTTGTTAGGTATGAAGCATGATCCTCAACCTTGTTTCATATTCACAAATATTATACCCTCTATCCAGGAAATTCTTATACCACACCAAATGGAATGGTTTTACCTTGAGGGCTTAGTGTAAGTTCAAACATGTACTGTAAAGTTTTTACATGAGCTGGGATAAAGCTAAAGGTAACAATATTATGCTGTAAATGAACAGGACATGAGAGACAAACTTGCCTGCGTAAGGGTCCCATCAACTAATGACTTAATGGGGTCTGGTTCCCTCTCTCCCATATAATATATACTGTCCTTATGGAAACTAGTGCTTCTTTTATTGTAGTTTGGTCATTTGGAATATTCTCCGATTTTTCAGGCTCTTAGACTCTTTGACTCTGAAAGATTGGTGCTGCATAGCTCAATAGTCATTTTAATGTTTCTGTGGATATATTTATATATATAAAAGATTTATTAGCATACCATTTTCTAACTTAAATAGTGATGACAGTTTCCATAAATAATGGATATATTTAGTTAAAAAAAATTTCAAAGGTGATTAATGCTTGTATTGTTGAGTTTATAGGGGTCCAATTCTATGAATAAATCCAGTGAAAATCCAAGTTTGCTTTTGGTAGAAGTTATCAAGGGATGTGCTAGGTAGAATCTCACTTTTCACTGAATTCTGATCTTGGAGCTCACTGAAACTTGCTTTTTGTATGTGGACTGTTATGTGTTAGTGAAGAGTTCATTGTTTGTTCTTGGCTTTCTTTGCCTGACTGATTCTTTAAAATTATTGTGTTATGGTATTGCAAAGCACCCAAGTCTTTAGGGCTCAGAGGTCTGGTTAAAATAATCTTTTATCCTATCCTATCATGTAGGTTGAATGTATCTAGGTGCATTGGTGCCACTGTCACTTTTAACTTGTGTAAAATTAAATCTGATGATTCAGTCTCATGTAACATTAAATATCAGACTGAAAATTTGTTTTGAGGTATAATAATAAATGTTCCTTAACATGGCTTTATGATAAAGGTTTTATACTAAAATACAGTATGCAGGTTATAGAGTTTGCAAGTTGGATACAGGGTACATTTTTATTTTAAAACTGTTAATGGCAATTTGGCAATAAAGTGTGAAGTGAAGAATAATATTTTAAACCCAAATGTCAGCAGTTTTAAATGTACTATTAATTATTATTTTCTTGATATCATGTACCAGCAGTGAAGTGTACCTTAGATAAAAACACTGTGCCTTAAAATCGCCTTTAGAAATTGATGGGAATTTAGTGCAAATTTTATGCAATTTCTTGTGAATGGAAATTTATTTGAAATACTTTAAATTACAACAATAACATTTGTGTTCTTTGAGCTATGGTGCTTTCTTTATGTATGTATGTAATCAAAGAATTGTTTTATCATATGATGAATTTAATGTTTTGATCAGTTTATTTTAACTATGTGGTTAATATCACTAATTAAGTATTGCAATGGAAATAATCAAGTCAGTAACTAATTCTTAATCAATATAATCATAATAGGTGCAATAAATTTAGATGTAAATCATGTTTTATTTCCCATTTTTGCTTTTGGTGAGAAGATTGAACATCATTTTGGTTTTCATCTCTCGTTATTATTTTTTGCTCTTTTTAATGCAAGCAAAAAAGGGTACTCGGAGCTACAGCAGTCCCCTGGCTACTGGTTGCCCCCTCAGCTTTTCTCTGGTCGAGTGGGCCAAGTGTTCTTCATTGCATAGGCCTGTTTAGGTCCTTTTCTGAGTCTTATTCTGGTCAGAGAGCAACCATTAGTCCCCCTGCTACTGGTTGGCACCCAGCGTTTCTCTGGTCTAGTGGGGCAAGTGTTCTTCAATGTCTAGTCTTGTTTAGGTCCTTTTCGGAGTCATCTTCTGGGCCAGAGAGCAACCAGCAGTCCCCCGGGTACTGGTTGCTCCCCAGCGTTCGTCTGGTCTAGTGGGCCAAGGTGTTCTTCAAGGCCTAGGCTTTTTTAGGTCCTTTTCGGAGTCGTCTTCTGACCCAGAGAGCAACCAGCAGTCCCCTGGCTACTGGTTCCCCCCCCAGTGTTTGTCTAGTCTAGTGGGCCAAGTGTTTTTCAAGGCCTAGTCTTGTTTAGGTCCTTTTCGGAGTCTTATTCTGGGTCAGAGAGCAACCAGTAGCGGGAGTCAGGCTACTTTTATTTCAGCTCATTGTTTAAGGGGTCAGAAATTTAAAGTTATTAAAGAAAACCTTGAATTGATCATGGATTTAATGGCCCAAAGACTTATCAAGTTAAGCTGATTGAAGTAAATATTAAATTTAGTGATGATTTTCACACAGTTCAAGTTATGTGCATCCCAGAAATAAACATTAATTTGAAATATCCAGGTTTAAGTAAGATTGTAAATAGTTTTATTAATGCTGGGTATATATTAGCTGATGAAGAACTCATTGATAACTCTGAAGAAATAATGAATATTGATTTCGTTTTGGGAGCCAATGCTGTTCATTGTATCATGGCAAAGACTGTGAGGTTTGGTCTTTGTGATCCTTCTGTGTATCTCCAAACAGGGCTGGGAGTCATGCTAACAGGGGATATGGAGAGGATGTTTAATAATTTACCTTATCTTTCTGTTCATGCAAATAAGCTAATGAGCTTGTGTTCTAATGTTGGAGAAGTTGGGGATCCTGGGGCTGAATTATCGTTGGATGGTTTGGGATATTCAATGGTGTCGTGCAGTGATGCACAGGGACAAGGTGACCTTGTGGGAAGCAGTTCCAATGTTTGCATTAGTAGTGATTGTATTCTTGAAGATGAGGAACTTGATAGAGCTGCTGTTAGAGTTCTGGAAGAACATTGTATTAATATTTTGCATAAGGATAGCATAGATTTGTGTGATGACACGGTTGAAATAAATGAAGGCTTGATTAAATATTTGCTCAATAATACTATCCGTAACACTGATGGTAGGTTGATTATGCCTTTCTTGTGGAATGGCAGAGTTGCTCATCTTTTGGGAAGGAATTTTAACCTTGCTAAACAAATTTTGAGTTCTAATTTACGGAAACTCCTAAAAAATGAGGAGTATCTCAAGTTAATGGATGATAATGTCAAGATGCAAGAAAGTCAGGGCATCATTGAAAAAATTCCAAATCTTGATCAGTTTATTCAGGAACATCCAGAACATAGTTTTATGGCTCATATGGGTGTTTATAAGTTGAGTCGTGAAACCACCAAATGTAGGATGGTATTTTTGTCAAATTTGTGTGAGAAGAGACCAAATGGATCTTCAATTAGTCATAACCAGGCAATGTGGCCGGGTCCTTGTATTAACCAGAAACTTTCTATAGCATTGCTGCATTTAAGATTTGACCAGCATTTGCTTTGTTTTGATCTTAAACAGGCTTTTTTGCAGATAGCTTTAAATGAAGTTGATCAGAATAAACTTTTGTTTCTTTGGTTTAAGAATGTTAGTAAGGGAGACTTTACTCTTAAGGTGTGTACAAGAATATGAGGTTAAGTTTTGGACTAAGATGTAGTCCAACATTGTTAGTGGTTGCTCTCTATAAAATTCTGATGATTGATGTTGAACATGATTCTGAACCAGTTAGAGAATTAAAGAAGCTAATATATGCTTTGATGTACATGGATAAGGGTGCTGTGACTGCGAATGATTATGGTAACTTGAAGTTTGCCTTTGATCATTTGCACCATATAAATTTGAACTACAACAGTTTGTTACTAACAACCAGAACATACAAGATGAAATTAATGACATTTTGCCTGAAAATGTTCCAGATATAGTTAAATTGTTTTGGTTGAGATGGAACAGACAAGCTGATAGCCTTTTGACACAAAAGCTAAATCTTGAAATTTCAACTGATACTAAGAGACTTGTTCTCAAATCTATTGCTTCAAATTTCGACCCCCTATTATATTAATGGTCCCATTTTGAATAGGGCTCGTATTTTCATGCATGAATTGCAAACAGATAAGCTACTTGGTTGGGACACTAAGCTTCCCGAGAATAAAGTCCGTGAGTGGCGTAATATTGTAAAGCAGCTGAATTCAACTCCTGAATTATCTATTCCTAGAGTAATTGGAGATAGGAATGGATGTTATAGATTGATTGCTTATACTGACAGTAGTAAACTAATGTATGGAGTAGTTGTCTTTATTCAGGATACTGAGACAAAGCAGGCAAGTTTTGTATTGGCTAAAAACAGAATTGTAAATAAGCAGTTAGAAGGTAAAAGTATTCCATCATTAGAATTTCAGGCCATTTTTCTTGGAACAAAAACATTGATTGAATTGAAGAGAGAGTTGTCTGGTCCTTTGAATGTGAAGCCTGTCAATATTTGTGAGTTGGTATTATGCACAGATAGTTTAGTTTCTTTGAGTTGGATTAATGGTTATGTAACTAAGTTGGAAAAAATGAACAAAAGCAGCACTTTCATATTTAAATCGTTTAAATCAGATAAGTAAACTCTGTGAAGAAAACCCTGTGAAATACAAATTTGTCAGTGGAGTTATGAATCCTGCTGACTGCATCACAAGATGTGTTTCTTTTAAGCAACTGTTGAAAACTACTTACTTTACTCTGCCCCCGAATCTTGCTGATGAATGTTTGGCAGCTGAAGTTAATAAACCTGAAATCATGGAGGTCATTGTTCCTAACCCTGTAGCAAAGGCTGACCCAATCAATGTTATGATTGGTATTGCTCCCTCTGATTGCAAGGCAGAAACTGGAAATCGAGGAGAGCATTTGATACCTTTGGATAGATTTTCTGACTTTAAACGTCTTGTCAGAGTAAACTTGTGTGTTTTGAAGTTTATTCATAACATCAAACTTAAATTGAAGGTTAATAATCCTGATAGGTTTGGGAATTTTAACTACCCTGAAGTAAATTAATGTTATTAGGGTGGAACAAGGTCTTGGATTTCCTGAAGTTTTTGCTTATTTTGAAAGTGGTGATAAACGGTTTATGGCTGTTCCAAATATTGTGGCTCAACTGAATATCTATATGGATAAATTTGGTATTTTACGAGTTAGATGTAAAGTCCCAAAATGGAAACAGGATAATTACTTGCATTTTCCTAATCTCTTGCACAAAGATAGTAAATTAACTAATTTGATTGTTTTGGATATGCATAAGAAGTTTGGTCATTCGGGACTGTAGTATGCATTGTTATAAGAAATGAGAAAAAAGTTCTGGATTCCTCATTATTTCTCGGTAGTTAAGAATATCCTCAAGGGTTGCATTCAATATAAAAGATTTAATGGACGAACGGTTAAACTGAATCAGAGTAGTTCTCGTGAATTTAGAATTAATCCTCCTAAAATTCCATTTAGTTATATTTTTGTTGATCATTTGGGACCATTTTATGTTAAAGTAAATGGTAAGAAAAGTAAAGTATGGCCTTTGTGTTTGACTTGCTTATGGACGAGAGCAATTAATTTGAAACTTTGTTTAGATCTCTCAACCAAGGAATTTTTACGCTCTCTTCAGATGCATTGCTTTGAATATGGTATCCCACAGTTAGTTTTGTCTGATTTGGGTTCACAGATAGTTGCTGGCGCAAATTTAATCATCAATTTTTTTAACGATTCTGAAGTTCAAAGCTATTTCCATCAAAACAATGTGAAGCCAATAAAGTTTGAACAGTACTTCAAAGGATGCAACAAATTGGGAGGGTTGGTGGAAACTTGTGTTAAACTCACTAAAAAGTTGCTCTACAGTTCTATACATAAACATGTATTGGATTTAAGAGATTTTGAGTTTTTTGTTGGTCAGACTGTATATTTACTTAACAAGCGTCCCATTGCTTTCAAGGAAGCCCTTAGATACTATGGGTGATGAGATTCCTGATCCTATAACACCAGAAATTTTGATACATGGACGAAGTTTGCCTTCTGTTAGTATTATTCCTGAGTTACATGATGTTGATGATGATCCTGCTTGGCTTGCCAAAGGAAATAATGTGGGTAATATTGTAGATGGTTATCGGGAACTTGGGAAAGTTAGACAGAAGTTAATTGATCTGTATCACTCTGAATTTGTTAAAGATTTGATTTATCAGGCTACTAATGATAAGGATATGTATAGACCCGTCACACATAATAAGCTTAAAGTTGGAGATGTGGTGCTCTTAAAAGAGTCTAATATGAAACCGGTCAGTTATCCAATGGGTGTTGTGAGGGATGTTGTTGTTAATGATATAAATGAAGTTACAGGTGCAGTAGTGTTGAAGGGAGCTACTAGAGAACTTGTAAGACGTCATGTTACGTCTCTTATTCCAATTTTGAGTTGCTGCGAAACTGATGATCTGGGTAATATTGATATATGTGATAGGAACCCATTAGTTGTAAATAAGGTTAAAAGAAAAGCTGCGGTTGATAGTATGGCTAAAACTAAGGCTATCCTTTCAGACATGAATAATTAAGATTTGGTGATGGTTTTTAATTTTTCCTTGATTCAAATTTGTTGTATAAAATTAAAACATTTGAATCCCCCCCCCCCCCCCCTTGGAGTGTGAAATAAATTTCATTCCATGATTTTGAATTTATTATTGCCTTTATAGATATTTAATGTATTATTATTTTTCCTCTAGCCTTTTTTGCTATTTATTTAAAAACATTAGAAGGCAAGGGAGTCTAGAGGTTGTTTATGTCAATAGATGGCTCTGCTGTCCAGTTTTACTTTATCTTCCAGTTTGAAGATCCTTGGAGAAAAATCAGCAGAGTATTTACCTTGAGGAAAACTTGATGGAGGAAAGGCAGTCGTTTAACAACTCTCATTATATAAAGTGTAGAGCAGTTATTGGCCATGGACTTGTATTAACTACTCATCATCATTTTACATAATTTGGCTGTTTTTTTTTTTCAAAGGAGAATTTATCAAGGATTTTATAACCAGCCATGGAGTGAGTTAATTTCTTCGTCCCGCTCTGCGACAACGATTTATTACGATATATATATATATATATATATATATATATATATATAGATATATATATAATATATATATATATATATTAATATATATTTATATTATAATATAAATATCATAAATATAATATCTATATATATATATATATTAATATATATATAATATATAATATATATAGATATATATATATTGAAAAAACAGATAATCTAGACATGTACAGCAAGTTATCCCTACATAATTATTACCCGATTTTCTCTGATTTGTCTTCTAAAGAGAATGGAATATTTTATTGGGTGACAGTTATTTTTTAATAATTTTTTTCACTCGCTTTCTTAACATTTTTTTTTTCTTACAATTTTTCGTTCACAGGACCATTATAAGCGATGGACAAAATTGTCCCTGAACCCTGAACGTTTCTAGGTATGTTTATTTACACAAAACGGTGTGTATAGCTTAGGTACTTGATCACATCCTGAATTATTCATGCAGACATTTTTTAGTCATTTTTACAATTTGTAGTTCATACCAATGCCGCTTAGGTTAAAAGGAAAATTTCATAAGACGGTGGTAAGAACAGCAATGCTGTATTTTACGGAAACAGCAAGCATGAGAAAAACAGAGCAGAAGAAGATGGATGTGGCAGAAATGAGAATGCTTAGGTAGATGTCTGGGGTGACAAGAGAGGATAGGATCAGAAATGACTACATAAGGGGGTCGACTAAGGTGGTGGAAATATCAAAGAAAGGGCAGGAGGGGAGGCTGAGATGGTATGGACACCTGTTGAGGAGAGATGAGGACCACGCTGGGAGACATACTATGGGGGTGGAGGTGCAAGGGAGAAGAAGAAGAGGGAGACCAAGAAAGAGATGGAAGGACTGTGTGAGAGGAGAATTACATGAGAAGGGAATTGATGAGGCAGAAGCGCAGGATAGAAATAGATGGAAACGGCTCATCCGAAACGGCGACCCCATATAAAAATGGGAACAAGCTGGGAAGAAGAAGACCAATGGACAAAATTGTCAATAAGCCAATCTAAAAAATTTTTGCATTGTTGTTTCAGAATACGTTTATTGAGACAAAACCGTTGAAAACTGTTAATTAACTAAAATTCGATAATTCCTCGAAATCCGGTGTTTGGCGCGCCCCTGTAAGGACCAGAGATTAAGACAGGTAGCTGGATACTGATGATTTATTTACAGACAAACTGGGTTGACATAGACAGGTTCGGAAAGATAAGTAGTACAGACTCGCACCGTGAACAGAAATGACTCTGAGACAGTACATTTGTGTTTTCTTACAAACATACATTTAAATATATTAAGGCGTACAAATAATGGAATTGCATGTGTTATACATCGGCGGAAAGGCCGCGGAACGCTCTATCGGATGGAAGTAAGAACAACGCGACTTGATGATTGGATACAATGAAAATAGGGAAAAAGCGTTGCCCTTACAAATACTCCCCACCAAGACAATGATTATGGAATAATTATTGAATGAAAAAATATCTTGGAGGCAGGAGGCGACCCCGTGTCCTTGTGACACTTGTTGTGGGGCGTCATCGAGTGTAGAGTCCTTCGGTTTTGCTGACTGACAGTATGCCTCCCCTGGCGATTGCCTGGGGGGTTCCACTGTCTGGTGGGGCGACCAAGACTGTGAGAGAGCTGCATTGTGTTTGGTGGTGGTGTGGGATGGGCCGTGGGGACCCCCAGGTGTGGCAGCGGCGTAGGTTGGGCTGAGGAAGTCGCCAGCGCGGCAGCGGTGTCCCGAGGGCAGAGCGGAACCACAGGTGAGCAGTGGCATCAGCAGGTCGAGGAAACCCACAGGTAGCGGCGTCGGCAGGTAGGGGAGGCTCACAGGCTTGGCAGCGGTGTCGGTGGGCTGAGGAGGACAACAGGTGACAGCATCAGAAAGGGTGAGCAGGTCTACAGGCGTGGCATCGACGTCAGGGAGGCCGAGCGAGCCCCAGGAGCGACGGCAGCGTCGAGGGTTTGAAAAGGCCCACAGGCAGCGACGTCAGGGAGGCCGAGCGAGCCCCAGGAGCGACGGCAGCGTCGAGGGTTTGAAAAGGCCCACAGGCATCGACGTCAGGGAGGCCGAGCGAGCCCCAGGAGCGACGGCAGCGTCGAGGGTTTGGAAAACGGCATCACGGCAGACGACGTCAGGTGCCGAGCAGCCCACATGTGGCGCGTCTTGGCAGCGACGTCGGGTGGGTAAAGCAGGTCCCTGGGTGTAGCAGCGGCATTGGCAGGCAGGGGAGGCCCACAGGCAGCAAGTCAGGGGGGCCGAGCAGGTCCACATGTGCGGCAGCGATGTCTGGTGGGTAAAGCAGGTCCCTGGGTGTAGCAACGGCGTCGGCAGGCAGGGGAGGCCCACAGGCAGTGACATCAGGGGGGCCGAGCAGGTCCACATGTGCGGCAGCGATGTCTGGTGGGTAAAGCAGGACCCTGGGTGTAACAATGGCGTCGCCAGGCAGGGGAGGCCCACAGGCAGTGACATCAGGGGGGCCGAGCAGGCCCACATGTGCGGCAGCGACGTCGGGTGGGTAAAGCAGGACCCTGGGTGTAGCAGCGGTGTCGGGAGTTTGTCTGGGGACTCGCAGGTGTGGCAATGGCGCTGGGATAAGAACCGAGGAGGGCCGCAGGTTCAGTGGGTCGAGAAGATATCTGGTGTCCCCCGGGTGAGGCAAAGGAGGCCGCGACGTCAGATGGATATTTCTGAACCGCCGCCTGAATTTTGTGTTGGCTGACCAGCACCCAGCTACCCGTCCTCGAAAAATAAACGGCAAAACATTCTGGGAAGCAGTGCCGTGATTAGTCCGTTAATGGCGTTGGTGTCGTCCTCGCAATGGAGTTTTCAGAGACCTAAACTGTGGCACCGTATTGAGTCCGTTAAAGGTTCTCTGAAGGTGAGCAGCCGTAATTAGTCCATTAAAGGCTGGGCCTAAACTGCTGTGTCACCAACTCCGGGAGGTCATTAGTTGTGAGGACCAGAGATTAAGACAGGTAGCTGTATACTGATGATTTATTTACTGTTGTTGTTGTTGTTGATTAAGCTGGCCTTATGCCAGCACAGGCGTTTGCTCAAGAGCAGACCGTAGGTCATTTGAATATTTGCAGGTGGAAAGGTGATTTTTAAAGGATATGAGGTGAGCCTTTATTTATGATCTCAATGGTATATGAAGGTGAAATGGTATGATTTGCAAGTGAAAGGAAAGGTGAACAGGCATTTATTTACAGACAAACTGGGTTGACATAGACAGGTGTGGACGGATAAGTAGTACAGACTCGCACCATGAACAGAAATAACTCTGAGACAGTACATTTGTTTTCTTACAAACATACATTTAAATATATTAAGGTGTACAAATAATGGAATTGCATGTGTTATACATCGGCGGAAAGGCCGCGGAACGCTCTATCGGATGGAAGTAAGAACAACGTGACTTGATGATTGGATACAATGAAAATAGGGAAAAAGCGTTGCCCTTACACCCCTGTATGTATATACTATGTATGTATGCATGCATGTGTGTATGAATTAAAACAGTGCGTTGTCTCATTCTGACACTCGTATCAAGACCACCGAGATACTGGTGGCCTTGCTCGTATACGGTTGTAGAATTAACGAAACGCCTTTTTAGAAATATCAATTTCCATCCAGTCCCAAAGGACATCATTTTCTATGTGACAGAGGGTTAAAAGTGAATAAAACAGAGGTTTTGGTGAGCAGTAGAGAAGATAGAGGCAGACCTTACCTTACAGAACTTACATCTTGTTCGGGTTGCCCCAGGTCCCTCAGTGTAGGCACCTCTAATGTCTAACAGAGAGTTGCTAGTACATCTTCCGGTATATTTTGCATTTTCCAATCTTGGATGGTCTGGGATGCAACTTAGATATTTGTCGAGCTTATTCTTAAACACATCTACGCTCACTCCTGATATATTACTCAGATGAGCTGGCAACGCATTGAATAGACGCTGCATTATCGATGCTGGTGCGTAGTGGATTAATGTCCTGTGTGCTTTCCTTATTTTTCCTGGTATAGTTTTGGGCACTATTAATCTACCTCTGCTTGCTATTTCTGATATTTTTAGCTCCATGATGTTTTCGGCTATTCCTTCTATCTGTTTCCATGCCTGAATTATCATGTAGCGTTCTCTTCTCCTTTCTAGACTATATAATTTTAAGGATTGTAGTCTTTCCCAGTAGTCAAGGTCCTTAACTTCTATTCTAGCTGTAAAGGACCTTTGTACACTTCCTATTTGTGCAATATCCTTTTGATAGTGTGGGTACCATATTATATTGCAATATTCAAGTGGACTACGAACATATGTTTTACAAAGCATAATCATGTGTTCAGCTTTTCTTGTTTTGAAGTGCCGTAACAATATTTCCATTTTTGCTTTACATTTTGCCAATAGAATTGCTATTTGATCATTGCATAACATATTCCTATTCATCATCACACCAAGGTCTTTAACTGCTTCCT
>NC_087200.1:185761259-185838759 GCF_015104395.2 Macrobrachium nipponense | reverse complement strand
AGTACTAGACAAAAATATTACTGCAATTTGGATCGCTCAAAGACGAGACAGACCTATTTCTCGTAGTTTTGATGTCCAATTATTTTAACGATTTCTTTAGGTGAATGTATCCGCTATAGTAGATTCACATTAACCGTACATTTGATGTCTAGGCCAGTCCCTTACGACGTTCCTGATAGCCTATTGATAAGCCAATCACAGGGCTGGAAACTCTCAGTCTCACTCGAGAGTTCACATAGGTAGGATGTACGTTCCACCTCTCCTGAGGGATGAGTCTTGCCTCAGGAGATGTGGAACATAAATCCTGCCTATGTGATTGGTTTATAAACAGCCAACCAGGAGCGTCGTAAGGGACTGGCCTAGACATCAGATGCACGGTTGATGTGAATCTACTATAGCCATTTTGGTGACGAAGCAAAAGATATCGATAGTTTAGCTGGACAGTCCAGATTTTACGGGTTTCCTTTGAGAAGGAACAAGAAAAACCTTTTGATAACCTCGTTGAATATCGTACGACGTGAATAATCTCGGTTATTTTCATAGCCTTGTTATGAAGCACATGATAATGAGCCAGCCAAATCACAGTGGAGGAGACTTCCTCTATCAAGTACACAAAACATAATTAGGAAGAAGGGATACGAAGTACTCCAATCAAAATTAGGACGAATCCACCACTAAATATGAATAATACATTGAAAATGATATCTCTATAAAGAGGGAAACAATTTATAATGCTTACAATACCGATTTTCGATTATCGTCACTTTAAGAAATTAATAGGAAAGATAAAAACTTTGTAAAAGTATTATATCCTCATTAAAGATAATGGAACCGACAAAAAATAAATAATTCTATTAAAGAAAACATACCACCTTAAAATGAGGAAAGTTTCTAAAGACGCAGATGATTACTATCAAATATCATGCATCCCATATTCTATTAAAATTCAATACTTGACGAGGAACATAATGAAATAATTCAGAGGGGAATATTCTCATGCAGACTAAATGAATCTGCTGGTGATTTGCGAAGCGGAGGCGAAAAAATAGACATCCATTGGACGAGATTCTAAATCTCAGTTGCAATGTTTCTAAAGCCTGAAATGTTATGGGGGACGTCAAACCCAGACGCTGATATTATTACGGTTTCACGAGTATTTTTGTATTAAATAGAAATGGCGTGATGATTATTAAGTTTTTACTGAAATGAGAAAGGTCGAATATTTACGTAGGTATATACACGTGCATTTATATATATACACATATATATATGTGCGTACACGCACACACACACACACACACACACATATATATATATATATATATATATATATATATATCTATATATATATAAAACGTGCGTACACACACACACACACACATACATATATATATATATATATATATATATATATATATATATATATATATATATATATATATGCTTAAAAAATCACAGTAGATGCACGTGACTTCATAAATAAGCGAATACCACGGGAAATGATAGACAGGAATCCAAGCGCTTTCGTCTTTATTCAGACATCGTCAAGGAGCTACTAAAAGTACAATCGGAGAGGAAGGCCTCAGGTACAAACAAGATCAGGAATCCGATGGTTAATTATCAAAAGGGTAAAAATTAAAAAATTAAAAGGGATAATCCAGGATTATCGGATATCACACGGTCACAAACTTAAACAGATTCTGACCCTAACCGAAATTACAAAGTATCTTTACAGTCCAAAACATAGTAAAAACTGAATATATTAATAGATAAATATAAGCACAAATTAATATATTCAGTTTTTACATGTTTTGCACTGTAAAGATACTTGTAATTTCGGTTCAGGGTCAGAATCTGTTTAAGTTTGTGACCGTGTGATATCCGATAATCCTTGGATTATCCCTTTTAATTTTTACCCCCCTTTTGATAATTAACCATCTGGTATTCCTGATCTTGTTTGTACCTGAGGCCTTCCTCTCCGATTGTACTTTTAGTAGCTCCTTGACGATGTCTGAATAAAGAGAAAGCGCTTGGATTCCTGTCTATCATTTCCCGTGGTATTCGCTTATATATATATATATATATATATATATATATATATATATATATATATATATATATATATATATATATATATAAAACACGCACACACACACATTTACGTATATTTAATTTACAATATGGGTGCTTTTTAGTAAAATGTGCATAAGTAAATAATATTCTTAATTATTTTCACATATAAACCGATGTCTTCATGAAACAGTATCTCTCAATTGATTATATATGGAAGGGATTTTTAGCTTCAGCAATACTGTATAGTTAATTATTATCCTTTAGTATCGGTTTCAGTGCATAAACAGAACGTTAGGCGTTTTCATTGCCAAAACAGACTCAATAAACCACTCATGCAAGTCTCACAGACTTCGTAAATACTGGGAAATTTATGAGTACGTGTTTGCAGGAACCTTCCAGTCTGTAAATGGATAACCCATCAAATGAAAACATAAACTCATGATATAATAACGTTTTGTTTTCGTGCGTAATTCACATTCAGCTTCGCCTAATATTAATCAACGCATATTCATGCAAATACCTGTGCTAGAAATAGTCACACTTCGATGTTAAATTCATGAAAAAGAATAGCTGTTGTGATGTTAATGACGTACTATTACGAAGGTGGATCACAAAAAAAAAAACCCTCACCACTAACAATGCCATAAGATTCTTCACTCAATAATGCCAATCTAATCAAAGCAGATGTGCCGAAAGAAAAGTTGTAGTGACGTACTATGACGAAGTTAAATCATAAAAAGAAAGCTAAAAATGCCTTAAGATTATCCATCAATAATGCAAATCTAACATTAAACATCAATCAAAACAAAACATGCTTCAGAAACTGCTACAAATCAATGTCAAGATCCCAAGAAAAAAGTTTCAAAGTCGCAGCTGAACGAGAATCTTGCACAGCTTCGCTTGTACAAGAATGACCACTCTTATCATCTTTTTATTCCTGGAACGCTGAAAGAGCTCAAGCAATGGGCATTTCTCTTCCGTCAAAGGAATGCACGAAGACTTCTGAAAGGTGCCTTTGAGGCAGTAGGCTGACATTGTTCCAGATCACACGCTTTGGAGGCCTCTCATGCTTGAAGAAGACAAGCTGAAGAGCTGCTAGATGATGATGCTACAAAAGGTGCGAGAGAGAGAGAGAGAGAGAGAGAGAGAGAGAGAGAGAGAGAGGAGAGCTAGTGAACCAGACTTTATCTTTGCAAAAATATATAAAGATTCCTTCTCTCTCTCTCTCTCAATAAGTAACAGAATCAACGACAGTTGTGATGATCAATAGAAATTGAAATAACGGAAGGAGAAAAAAGTAAGAGTATTACAAGAGGAAGAAACAAGAAATGAAGGGTAACAGATTAACAGGTTAAAAGAGGAAGTAGAAGGAAAGCCGGAGGTACGTAATAAACAAGAGAAAGGAGAAACACACTAAAAGAAATATTAATGAACTTGAAAAAAAAAGAGGCTCAAGGAAAGGAAGACGTGAAGGAAGGAAATAATAAGAAATAAAAAAAGAAGAAAACTGGTGGATATCTCATCAAATTTGGAGGTAGGTAAGAACGATATCTCATGAATGTAAACACATAAACACTGCCAATAAATATAAATGTGCAAAGATGAATAATAAAGAGAATGGACAGAAATGCACGAAAGAAAAGAAAGAATGATAGGAGTCCAAAAACAGAATAAGAGAATGCGGCTTTTGGAGGTTGTAACAAGAGACGTGAGGAGGATAGAGAGAGAGAGAGAGAGAGAGAGAGAGAGAGAGAGAGAGAGAGAGAGAGAGAAAGATTGTTCTTGGAATCAGAATTTAAGGGAAAGCACAAGAGGGAAAACAAGACTTCTGGGAATTCGGGAATATCCTAATATGGAATCAACTGATTATCACTCATAACGTTGCTTAAAGTGAATGGAGAGACATAATGTAAAAATGAAGTTACAATTCAACATTATCTCTCTCTCTCTTTCTCTCTCATGTTGATTCATTCAATCAGTGTTCTGAAAATGATTGCTACCATTGAACAACATACGATGTTGTTCAATTGCAGAATCTGAATTGCAATTGTAATCTCGGTATATTATCAATTTCATTATAATAAAACATCTAAGTCAGTATAGTCTAATCTACTAATGTCTAGCATACCATGTCCAAAAGGTTCTGAGATCTAAAAGCTCGTTATTCATTGCTTTAGGTATTTTAATCCTCCTTTATTTCCTTCCAAGTCAAACATCCAAAGTCTATATGAGGTTTGGTTACGTTGGGCAGAATGTTTGTTTTTTAATTTCGTGACTATTACGAACTGTGATATGATATGATATATATATATATATATATATATATATATATATATATATATATATATATATATTTGTGTGTGTAATATATGAAGGTGCCCATATGATCGAAGATCAGTAGCAGTACAGTAGCTCTTAAAGACTTTAACAAACGTTATAATAGACCTGGCAGAGGAGTTGAAAACCGCTGCCACTTTTCCGTGTCAACAATATGAATTTTTTTTTTTTTTTTTTGAATAGTTAAATAATGTACAGGAGGATCTTTTTAAATGGCTGTAAGTGAATTTTAACTTACATAGTAAGGAAATTTGAGAAAGGCTGCATTGGAAGTGACCGTGAGTCGCTCAGAACGACTAAAAGGATTTGGCTGACAATAGCTATGACGTCTTCGCAGATCTGGTCCACGTATGGTTCCAAAGGCCTATGTGGTATATTCGTTGATTTAGAAGAGGAACAATACCAACCATTCGAACCTGGTAAGACTTAAGTTGACCGTTAAAAATCGGTGAAGCCATTCAGCCATTCATTTAGACAGAGAAAACAATAACAGACTCCGAGTAACTGCCCATCCCACTCTCCTGACGGTAGCCTTAGCTAAACTTGGCATCCTGGCATAATCCACTCATACAAAACACCAGATCTGCCCTATGAACCAAAGACAGTTGACCATCCCTAGCTGAAAACATGGTCATGAACAAAATAGCACATTGCCACTCTTTTCTTATTAGCTGGCAAGACCATAAAACTCACGTGAATACTGAGTGCCCCTTCCGTAAATTTAACCTAAAGTATCAGATCTCACCTTCCAAGAAGAGAGGATTCCCTTTAACAGTGGAACACAGGATGGATGACTAAAACACTTAAACAGCTTTTGAATTCATTTAAAATACTGTCACATTATTTATAAAGACAGTCTTCTAATTAGAAAGTATAATGTTTCTTATACTACCACGAAATGAAGAAACTTGACTAAAAAGCTTCATCTTATACACCATACAATAAAAAAACAATGCAATAAGATGGGTGAACGATTCCACAGAGTAGGCATTGTCTTCGGAATCGTAACACTAGCGCCACCTAGCCTTCAGAGGCGGTAAGTGTTGAAAAATAAGAGTAAAACTACAAAAAATACAAACAAAGAGACAATGAAAGAGGAGAGAGGTTAATGAACAGGAAAGGAGAAAGAAGGATAATGTAAACATATCTAAAAATAAGCAGCTTCATAAGTGTATCCAGAAGTTGTATGGAAAGGCAGACCCATATGGTACCTACCCTCAGGCGTGGATCTAGATCACACTACCGTTGTTTGGGGGCAAAGAAAACCGTGATTTCGAATAATGTAGTTCAGGAGATAAAGACCAAGTGACGGTGCTTGCATCTGGAAGCAAGAACAATATCCCATGCGAGGTAAGACAAAAGATAAGTATACGTCAAAAATGCCTTCATCTCTGGTGGAAACTGGAATCCTTATCATCAAGACGCAAGTTTTCAGCAGCATCTAAAGGTCCCTTTTTTTAGCGCCTTGGATACAAGGACAGGGGATGGAGTGGACACCCAAAACAATTTCAAACAGGCAGAGACAATGGTTGCCGGGAGCCCTGGAGTCATGTTTAAAAGTGGCTGCAGGAGAATGAGTGAAAGGAGGAATAATGAGAAAAATGAAGCCAAAAAGAAAGAAGCTTTTGTAGTGCACATAAATGCGATTTATTACAGAGAATCGTACTTGTCAATATTATGAATGCTTAGATTAATGATAGTTTATGGCAAATGTCTGTCGAAGGTTACATTCGAACGGCAACTAAAAATATGAAGAATTCTTTCGTCAGTGCGTCATGCAAAAATAAGTCTGGTGAATCAATAAGGTGTAAGAGCATTAATCCTCTTTTGGTAAGGCAGCACACCTAGTGGAAACCAGGTTAAACTAGTCTGAGCTTATTAAATTCTCTTTTGAAGCAGTTTGAAGTAGCCTCTAGATTGCCTGCAAACTTTGCTTTTAATGACTTGCAGAGTCGTTGTCGACGGTACTAAACCAATACTGGTTTGAATTCGGTTTTATCGTTTCGTACCGTCAGTTCTTGTAGACTTTTAAAGGCAATCGATGCCTGGGACCATTTTCTATATATTCCATTTATTGTCCGATCGTATGAGTGCTTTTTTTTTCTCGCTTACTCGCAAAGTAAGCCTACAAACTACTTTGTTGTTGTTGTTTGGGGGAGGGGGATGGGGAAAGCCTAAAAAGGTCTGAAAAAGGTGTTCCGCGTTCTGTTAGAGATACAAGAATTTTAGGATAGGATATTTAAAATTTAGCTATTAGAATGAAAATTAAAAAAAAAATAAATAATATGCATGTTAAACAGTACACAAAAATTATTTCTTATGAAATATAGCGTATCTATTTTGATTTTTTTTTTGTTTTGGTGAAACAAGTTTCTATTTGACTGTAGATTTTAGCACTTTTTTTAATTACGTTAAAATTAAGGGCTATAATGTTTAGAACTTTTGCGTGGAAGGAAATTCTTGTACGCGTATTTACATACGCAAAACCAAATGAATACGAACGAGTCTTACGAGCTTCAGTGACTTTGCCACTCTGTCTTGTTCATTCTTTGAAGAGCGGCTGATTGTGACGTCATTGTTTGTAAACAATCTCTGCCCCGGGGCGGGGGAGAGAGATAAAACAATAAATTTCGCCATAGAACTACTTTACGAAATTGAGGAATAAGAGCAAATGGGGGAAGGGGCGGGGGTGGGGGGCGGTGAAGAATAAGTGGTATGATCGTCTCTCTCTCTCTCTCTCTCTTTCTCTCTCTCTCTTCCTTCCTTCCTTCCTCTTTCACTCACTGTAGCTCCGATGCCTCTTTTGAATCATTCCGACGACACATATCACTTGAAAGCTCTTCGCAGCGCTGCTTCTAGAGGGGGAAATCCAAACGTGATTTCAGCCAATGAACGGCCCCATTGGATTAAGAATACAGTGTGCCGAGTTGAAGAAGAAGGAAATATTTATGATTTCCTCGTTCAAGAACTTGCTGGAAAAGGCCCAAATGTTTCCTTTATTTCCTTGCAGGGGAAAGGACATTTGGAAGGAGAGACGGAATGGAATATAAAACCTAAGGTAAAAGCCAAGCGCTGGGACCTACTATGAGTTCATTTAGCGTTGAAAGGGAAACTGAGAGTGGAAATGTTTGAAAGGTGTAGCAGGAAGAAAACGTCAAAGCAGTTGCACTAGGAAACAACTGTTAGGAGAGGTAGGAAAATACGATGGAAGGCAGGCAATAAGGACGGAGGTGCAATAAGAGGAATGGAAGGGGATGCAGCTTGGGGTCGAAAGGACGTCGCAAAGAACCTCAGATAATACCTACAGTGTACCACGTGAGGGGCACTGATGGGACTAACCCACTTTGGAGTTGGAAAGGATAAAGTTAATCCTTTTTTCGTAGCACAGGATAAAAGGAAACTAGAAAGGGAAATTAAAGAAGAAAAGGTGGAACTTGCCACGTCAATAACCATAGAATATTCTGCTGTAGAAGCAAATAACTAACAATAACTATCATCATTCAGAAGATGATACCCTTCCATATTTCATACTGAACAGGCCCACCTAAGGGGCCACTGACTTGAAATTCAAGCTTCCAAAGAATATGGCGTTCATCGGAGAGTAACAAATAAGTAACAAATAATTCGTGAGTATCACAAGGACTTAAAAATGGATCGCCACAAAGCTGATTAAATCAAGAGATTTGTTTTTTCTCTGATTTGGCCGCGATGAAGTTTCTTCCTGGCTTGTCTAGTCATTAAGTTAATGGCCTCGGCTGAGGAATTAAGTGGCAGAGAATGGCCACTTGATAACTGGTCTGGGGTATGTTATGTACGCTTTTGAGAGAGAGAGAGAGAGAGAGAGAGAGAGAGAGAGAGAGAGTGAGAGAGAGAGAGTTACAAGGAGTTACACGGATTAGGATGTCTCAAAGACTTGTTAGTCCATCTGAGGAGACATTGTGTGCTCACTTATCTGTAGGAGCACGTTTTACTGTGCATTCACTGTGTCCAATTGATTTTGTCTAGCTTTCTTTTAAACTCTTCCACACTGTTGCTGTTCACAACTACAGGTGGCAGTTTATTCCATGTGTCACATATCTTGTATGTAAAGAAGTTCCTACAATGAGATGTGTTGTATCTCTCAAGTTCTAGTTTCCATCCATTATTTATGTCTGGTTTTCGTTTAACGTGAATAGGTTACTGTCTACTTTTGTTATTCCTTTCAGTATTTTTAATGTTTCTATTTGTTGTCCTCGCAATCGTCGCGTTTCTAAGCCATACATGTTCAGGCTCTCTAGTCGTCTTTGGTAACCTATTTGCCTGATGGATGGAATTAACTTTGTGGCTCTTGCTTGTACTCCTTCTAATCTATTTATGTCCTTTCAATATGGGGTCTAACTAATGATGTGTAGAGCTGCACCACCTTTTCCTTATTTCTGTTTTTGAACTGCCTCTTTGTGTCCTACTAGTTTCTGTGCCTTCTTTTCAGCTTTTATGCACTGTTTTGTGGATTTTAAATCCTTGGTAATAATGACTCCAAGGTTCTCCTCTTGTTCTACACTACTTATGACATTCCCAAGCAGCATGTAGCTGGCATGGGGGTTGTTTCTTCCTATTTGTAACACTTTACACTTATCTACGTTAAAAGGCATTTGCCATTTTTTACCACTTTCCTATTTTCATTAGATCATTTCTTAAACTTTCCAATATATCTGGGTCTGCTGAATTTACACCTAGTTTGATGTCACTACAAATTTGGATATCCTGCTAGTTAAGCCTATATCAATGTCATTAATGTAAATAAAAAAACAAGAGAGGGCCAAGGACAGAACCCTGGGGAACTCCGCTTGTTACATCTGCCCATTCCGATTCTTCACCATTTATTACGACTCTGTTTTCTATAAGTTAGCCAGTCTTCGATCCAGTCTGCTGTTTCTCCTACAATTCCTAAAGCTCAGTTTCTCGTGTGGGACTTTGTCAAAGGTCTTTTGGAAAACTAAGAAGAGTATATCTGTTACTTTACTACTGTCATAAATACCAAGCATGTTATGAAAAAACTCCAAGAGGTTTGATAGGCATGAACTGTTTTGTCTGAAACCGTGTTGGCTGTTTAACAATAAGTTGTTTCTATCACTGTGATCCACAATTTGATCTGCAATTATGGACTCAAAAATCTTGCAAACGACCAAAGTTAAGCAGATTGGTCTATAATTTCCCGACTCTTCTCTTGGACCTTTTTTGTAAACTGGGGGCACATTACCTAGCTTCCATCCTTTTGGTGCCTTTATTTGTTCAGCACTTTTCCTGTAGAGTTTATATAGGTGAGGGACTATCTCCTCTTTTAGCTCTAATTTCTCTTGGATGAATCCCATCCGGGCCAGGAGATTTGAACTTGTTGAGCTTGTCTATTTTGATTTGAATGTCCTCTTCTGTAAATATTATTTTGGCCAACCGTTCTGTCCCTTCATATTTAATAACAGGTTCCGGTATTGAGGTAGTATTTTCAATTGTGAATACACAAGTAAAAAAGTTATTCAGTCACTCTGCTTTTTTCAAGTCTGTGTTCACCAGGTTACCTCTATTGTCCCTTGAGGGACCTGTGCTATTTTTTATTGGTTTCCTACTGTTAACATGGGCAAAGAATTCTTTAGGGTTTTCTTTACAGACTGATGCAACTTCCTGATAAATAAATATATAAATGGAGAGCAATGGAAAGTGTAAAGGGTTTAATATTAATTCCCAAGAGAAAGAGAGAGAGAGAGAGAGAGAGAGAGAGAGAGAGAGAGAGAGAGAGAGAGAGAGAGAGAGAGAATGGAAAGCGTAAAGGGTTAAATATTACGTCAAAAATATTTTCCGTTTAGTCCGTTGGCTAAGAGAGAGAGATTTTGCAGAGTTATACTCCTCGTTGGAATGAGAATATTAATTGAGACGCTTTCTCTCTCTCTCTCTTTTCTAAGTATGAAATCATGGTATACTACATTTTTAACTCAGCAGAATCGAATGGTTCTCGCTGTCCTTCTTCCAAACCTACGGCCATAACGCAGACGAACTAGACCTTGATGCAGAGTAAACCTTACACAGTACAATGGGATGTTCCTTGTCTTTTAATGTTATTTTTTGGGGGGGCTAAAAAAAAGTTTATCTCTTGCGATGTTTTTCTACAGGAGAAAACCAGAACAAAACTTACCTTTTGTTATTTTTCTATGATTGATTTAATGTTATTTATTTTATTAATTTAATTTTTCCTTACAGTCGTGCCTTTGCCTCTCCTTTGAGCGTGGTTATGGAACAAGGTGGGGTGAGGGGGTTTGTTGCAGGATGGGAGAGAGGGGGTGGGTATACTACTGAGAAGGAAAACTAGACTGATATAAAAATGGGAACTCCAAAAGCGTAATATTATTCCGAATATCTTCAGCCTATTTCGTAACCATATCTCGACCCTTATTAACAGCCATGATACATATAACGAATACACAATCTACTTATGAAGCCTTTTCCGTTATCATTCTAGAGTAAGAGCAGTAGCCTTCCAGCTCTTAAATGTTTCCATAATTTATCGAATCACTCTTCGCGACAGCTGAAATAACGAATAACTCCATCTGTCACTTTAACTGTTCAATTATGACGGAGCTGCGAGACCAGGCTTTCTTGCTGAGCGAGTTTCCATAGATATCGAATAACAAAGTGTTGATGCAAGCGATGCGATTTGAAATGTCACATTCATTCATCCAGACGCCTTTTCAATTTCGGTCTGCAAATGAGAACAGGTTATTTCCCTCTTTTAGTTGACGACAAACATCCAATCATCCCTAATGCTGGCGATGAGATTTGCAATACCCTTCGAAGGGGGTTTCTTGATCGTGCCAGGTTCAAACACTGACGGTCGAAATGAAACTCCCTCTCATTTTTGACCTTTCCGCCTTCTTCCCCGGGCCCCTACGCTCCCGAGGTCGGGAAATGAATGAAAATTACATTTTGCTAAACAAAAAATATAAGTTGTTGTTGTTGTTTTGCACATTCCCGCTGATAACAAATAGAAGCAAGCAGAGGGGAAGGCTTTCCGCTCGGGTGGAAGAATTGACGGAATTGTAGTAAGCACTGCAGCGGTATATTTTCTAGTTGGAAATATTACATCCCCTCTACGAGAGAGAGAGAGAGAGAGAGAGAGAGAGAGAGAGAGAGAGAGAGAGAGAGAGAGAGAATGTCAAGTCAATGACCCCTAAGTATTTGTTTCATATGAATAGGGTTCATCCTCTAAATAATACTAACAGTAACAATAATGATGAAAGAAACGGATATAATTCCTGTGTCAGCTGAACAGTGTCCAAGGGTAATTTCCTAATGATGCCACTCGCGCAAGGCTTACAACGAGAACATCTCTTTGTTTCCTCAAATATCACAGCATTTAGCAGGAAATTTGGAGAGAGAGAGAGAGAGAGAGAGAGAGAGAGAGAGAGAGGAGGAGAGAAGATAGAGAGAGAGAGAGAGAGAGAGAGAGAGAGAGAGAGAGAGAGATTAATTTTTTTTCAAACGGAGGTCATAACATAGTGTTATTCTCATTAAATATCCACATCGCATAAAATTTCTAAACACACATATATACACATACATACATACATACACACACACACACGCACATATATATAATTTAGACACATGAACATACAATGACATATTTCTAAACTTATGTTGCTCAGAAATTCGACAAAAAACATGGAAACGAAATAACATACACACAAGAAAAACACACAGAAGAATAATTCCAAAGACTGGAAAAGCATTTTGCAGTATGAAGTCATTTACCTTCAATGAAAACGGTCCAAAGGTCTCACCGAAGGGTAAAGGAAAAAGGTCGACAACCCTACTCAACCAAGTCAGGAAGATGACTGACTGAGCATTGACTGGTTCATTGATATGATGAACTGAGGTACAAAATTGGTCATAATCAGAAAGGAAAGGCGTTGTAAAATGACTATGTGATGAATATGGGAATTTGCTAATATGAAACGAAAAATCTAAAGTTATCTAGGTAAAATGAAAGAGAGGTTACTTAAAAACGTAGACTTATCTATTATCAAACTTATTATCATAAAAGAGGGAGAGAGACAGTATGAAGATAATTAATCATATGAAAAATAGCAGCAAAAAGGGAGCTATACACACCAAAAAATAAGGCAAAACTAGAAGAATAAAAGAAAGGACGTCTCAAAAAAGCGAAAACGAAACAAAAGAAAGCCATGACTGAGTGAGTTACAAGGGATGCGTAAAAACCTCCACTGGATGTGAAAACTCTCTCATTATACGGTTGACGAAAGCGACTCAATGAAGATGCCATCCTATTTGTCACCTGATTTTGAAGATGGCCGAGAATTCTAAGAAACAGGAAGAGGATCTTTCTCAATTTCAGCTTTTAAAAGCTCTTCTTCTTCTTCTTCTTCTTCTTGTTGATCACATCGCTTGTAGCGGTTAAATATTATAGAAGTGCTTTCCCGAAATCCAAGTCAAAAGTAGTCCTCCAGGCTTGTTGTGAGTGGCGCGGTGTGTTTAGGGGTTTTGATGTGCTGCTGATGAGCCTAATTTGCAGGTGTCTGAAGCTGCTAAATCTGTGGCGGTTATCTGTATAGGGCTCATCTACGATTCGGTAGTATAATGGGAATTTAGCAGTGAATATAGCCATGTTTATCTCTAGAGCCACCGTCTCATTCTCTGTCTGTCGGTATATGTATATGTACATATTATATATAGATATATATATATATATATATATATCTATATATATATATATATATCATATATACTATATATATATATATAATATTATATATAAATATATATATATATATATAATATATATATTTATATATATATAATATACACACACAAGCATGCAAACATGCCTACAGAGAGAGAGAGAGAGAGAGAGAGAGAGAGAGAGAGAGAGAGAGTCTTTACTTTTTGTCAACGTAGGAGAACTGTGACAATCGCATACGGCCAAGCGTACTGCTCTTATGAATATAAACCATACAAAGACGCTTGTGCCACTATATGTGGGAAGGAAAATAAATAAGAAAAAGATCATAAGAAAGAGATACAAAAGCAATGAATTAGTTCTTAAGTGCTTGATAAACATGCTCAAAGGGAAGACAGGTTGGAGGAGGCTGAAGAATGCCGCACAAGTTGATGCCGGGCCTTTCCTCGTTGGAATTACAATGACAGGTGTATTTTCCACAGGGGTGTTCACTTGTGTCAGGCCTCCTGTCAGCATAAACACTCCCTACACCGTAAGTGATTCCAGTGCAGGTGTACTTTCAAAAGGATCAAATGCTTTTGCTTGGATTTTATAGCATTTGCTTCACTTCCAAAGAATAAAACATAGCAAATGCTATTGGTAGTTGCAAGTGCTTACAGCTGATACTTATGTCCTAGCAAATGCTTAGAAATGATCAGCAATTGCTTCATTTTCTATGAATAAATCGTACCAATTGCTTATAAGCTTCGAATAGCTTACAAAAGTTTCAGGCAGCTCATGAGGTGCTTGACGCTCCTGTGAACCTCACATGCATGATGGCAGATAAACACACACACACACACACACACACACACACACACATATATATATATATATATATATTATATACATATATATTATATATATATATTATATATATATTATATATATATATATATATATATATCACTTTATCTGCGTTAATAAAACATTCTACCTAAACAGCAGATAAAAGAACCACTACTAAAGCAACAACTGCAACAGTTCTTAACTACTACCACAAGTACCACAAATACTTCCTACCATTTTCAAATGCCGATGTAGTAATTGTTAAGTAATATTGGAACTTATGCTGTCACATAATTAGTCGGCGTATGTGGTGTTTTAAAATCACTTATAGTAAGTATTCACATCCTCTAGTAGTAGCATGTATAAAGGCGGAAAAATAACACTCCTATTAATTTTTGAAAACACGATTTGGTTCGGAGTTAAGGATACCCAAAAGGCATTTATTTCACGAATTGTTTACATTTGTATTGTTCCATTTTGCATTCAAATTATACTCATTCTGCCTGAAACGAATGGTAATCAAAGCCAAACTAACCAGAAAACTCAATTTATATTTTTACCAGTTAGGAATACATGAGTAGCTATAGTAGATTCACATCAACCGTGCAGTGATGTCTAGGCCAATCCCTTACGACGCTCCTAATTGGTTGTTGATAAGCTATTCACAGGGCTGGAAACTCCCAGTCTCTCGAGAGAGTTCACATAGGCAGGATGTATGCTCCGCCTCTCCTTAGAAATACGTCTTTCAAACGTATCCCTCAGGAGAGATGGAACATACATCCTGCCCATGTGAACTCAAAAGAGAGACTGGGAGTTTCCTGCCCTGTGAATGGCTTATCAAGAGCCCATCAGGAGCGTCGTAAGGGACGGGCCTAGACATCAGATGCACGGTTGATGTGAATCTACTATAGTGGCCGGGTCTCCAAGCAAACGCTGGGAATCCATTTAGCAAAAGGTAGCAGACGGTGATCATTTTCAGTCAAAAGATTATAAGCAATTACTTTATGCCTAAGTAGGCTTTTGCTACCTTTTGCTACTCGAGCTTTTGCTTTTTCTAACCACGAATAATCTCATTGACAAGCAGGAATCTGAACTGGAATATAAAATTTATTTGTTTGTTTGTTTGTATGGTGTTTTAACGTTGCATGGAACCTGTGGTTATTCAGCATCGGGACCAACGGCTTTACGTGACTTCCGAACCACGTCGAGAGTGAACTTCTATCACCAGAAATACACATCTCTAACACCTCAATGGAATGCCTGAGAATCGTACTCGCGTCCACCGAGGCGGCAGGTCTAGACCATACCGATCACGCCACTGGGTCGCTCTATAAAATTAGGCCAAATACCAAGTGTTGGAACCCATGAGTTCATTCGGCGCTGAGAGGGAAGTAGAGGGCGGTTCAGGATTGAAAAGTGTACTTGAAAACCTGGCAGTTGCAATATGATGCAGCTGTTGGCAGAGGGTGGAAAAGAGATGGGAGAAAGAGAATATGAATGGAGGAATATTAAGTAACGAAATGGGTTGCAGCTAGAGGCCGAAGGGACGCTGCCAAGAACCTCAACAAACGCCTACAGCGAATGGCGTGAGGTGCACTGGCAGCAATAGTTTCAGGAACACTTTCCATTAAATTTTGATTTGATTTTATACATAGATTTTTGGCATTATGCCAAGCACTGCGGGAACTAAAGCCATTCAGCGCTGAAACGGAAATTGACAGTAAAAGGTTTGAAAGGTATAACAGGAGGAAAACCTCAAAGCAGTTGCACTATGAAACAATTGCTAGGAGAGGGTGGACAGTAAGATGGAAGAAAGAGAATATGAACTGAGGTACAGTAAACGGAATGAAAGTAGATATAGCTAGGAGCCGAAGGGACCTGCAAAGAACCTTAGGTAATGCCTACATTCCACCGAATGAGGTGCACTGACGGCACTAACCCCCTACGGGGATTTTCCATTAAAGTACTTTTCCATGTCAATTTCGGTGCGAGATCTCAAATGCCTTTAATGATGACAGTTTGAGGTTTACTCCCCCATTTAACCATACATTTTCCATACATCATCTACTTTATAAAATCCATTTCCAAAGTTATTTCTGGCGTTGCACTCGATTCTTCTTGCTTGATCTATTCAAGATTTGCTTTCCAGTTGAGTTATGCAGTCAAACGGTGTATAAGTGTACTGCAGACGTTCACGATCAAATTTCTCTGGAAGCCGCTAATGAAACTTGCGTCAGGTCTCAGGAGTCCAATGTGGAGGTAATGGGTGGCAATGAGGCATTAGGACAACTAGGTGAGTGAGTCTATAGTAGATTCACATCAACCTTGCATTTGACGTCTAAGGCCAGTCCCTTAAGACGCTCCTGATTGGCCGTTGATAAGCCAATCACAGGGCTGGATACTCTGTGACTGGCTTATCAACAGCCAATTATGAGCGTCGTAAGGGACTAGCCTAGACGTCAAATGCATGGTTGATGTGAATCTACTATAGTAGGTTTAGAAGAACAGATATTAGATATGCAGCGAGATGACGTAAGCTTTCATTCCCTTTGGTCAAATTTGTTTAACGAAACTAACTGCTGTAAATGAAGTATATAATAGTATTACTTATAATATATTACTCTTGCTCATCCCAGTAACATTGACAAGCATGGACAAAAGTACTATAATCCCAAGATATTCTACAATTAAATACAAGGGATTTCTTTCACTCCAGACCGATAGAAAATACCCAAGGAAGTTATGAATATAGAAAAATACTGCCCTTAGGGTATCGACCAGCGTCTGGGCCTATAAGTTATCGACAATATTCCCTCGATATTTCAGGAATAAACAATTTCCTTCCTCTCTATAAAACACGATTCCTTGTAATTTGAAGTATAACTAACTTTTCTCTTTTTAACCTTCCTTCCCCAAGATATTAATAAAAAAATATCTAAAAAAGAAAAAAGAAAAAAGCTAAATAGAAACTCATTAAGATATGGGCATGGTAAAACTCTGTTCCTAAGACGCCATACAGTTATTACGTAACCAGACGCTTCAGTTTCAGGCGCCCCCCACCCCCCTCTCTCTCTCTCTCTCTTCTCTTACGTCTTCAAGTATGTAATACGACCGACGACGTCGTGGCCTACAGCGTCGTAGACGAAGCAGACTGGATTTTCTCTTTTGCCTCGGGACTACTTACAGATGCTGGATCTTTCCTATAATAGATGGTGACCCCCCCAAGGGTTTACGGGGTCGTTGTATGGCAGGTGGGGGTGTCATTATATTTATGATTTTTACAGTTTTTTTTTTTTTTTTTTTTTTTTTTTTTTTTTACGGTCATCCCCGTCGGGCTTGTAGTATTAAACACACCGCAAAGGTGGGTAATATACCTACCGGACACCCTTGGGGATCATTGCCTAGGAAACATCCCTTTATATATATATATATATATAGATATATACATACATGCATATATATATATATATATATATATATATATATACTATACTATACATACATATATATATATATATATATATGTGTGTGTGTGTGTGTGTGTGTGTATATATATATACATATATATATATATATATATATATATATATATATATATATATATATATATATATTATATATTCGATAATGTTCAACTGACGATTTTAATTGAAGCTGAAGAGGGGATGCCTCGTAAATATCCTGTCAACGTCCGTGCTTTCTTATACTTTATACGATACGGAGGGGGAAGCGATTTTATGTATTGCCCACTTCAGTATCTATGTATGTCATCAATTACCCCAAACCTTTGAGAGAACCGTTCTAAATTTCTTACTACCGTCAGCAAATTGAAACCAAAGTGTCCCAGCATGAAGTCGTGCTTTTGTGTCTCTCTTGGAAACTTTTTTTTTTTTTTTTTTTTAATTTCCGTTAAAATTGTGAAATTGTGAAATTATTATGCAATTATCGGTCGGGAATTTACTGTCAATATATATACATTATAGTTATCAGTTACTTGATATGAATCATACCAAAGTTGAATAACAGTATGTTTCATTATAGGAATGGAACGGGATGTCAATTTTAGACCCCAAAGCAAAATGCTGGGATAATTTCCTTATAGTCTAGACACTGAGGTTTGCCTTTATGAAAGCAAGAGACTGATTATCAGACTCTGATTCCGTCACAAGAGCCGCCGAAGGAAAGCACTTTCGGTAATCTCCTTTAGTAAGTCGAGTCTTCATGCAACACGATCGTGTCAAGTCTCTCTCTCTCTCTCTCTCTCTCTCTCTCTCTCTCTCCTTCATTATACAAGTCCTTCAGCCTTGGTGTCATGTTGGACTTGAAGAGGGCCACTCGCGCTTCTTTAGGCTCGGCCAAACAAATTGCTTTCCGAAAAAACAAATGCACATCATAAAAGATGAAGGTTTGTTGTTAGGTCAGCGTGCATCAACCCCTTGGGGTATGCCAGTGCCGTGAAGTGTCTGAGACCAGGCAGGGGTTGTTCTTTGTGGGCGTCAAGAAAACCGACGACCAAATTCTTTCCAGCGTCAATGGGACATCGGTATGTGTCTGAATATTTCGTCCAAACAATAATGGCTAATTGCCTTAGGAGGTAGTACCAAACAAGATAACTTAGGCGCAACAAGGACCATACTCTGTTTTTTTCCATCTGTCCACCTGCCTGTGGTGTTTGCGTATGGTAACACTGAGTCCCGGGCTTTAGATAGTTACGCTATGTGTAAGTTTTAGGTAAATAAAAGGATATCTGGGTGTACATTTACAACTGAAAAGTGTTTTAATAATTTACTGTATGCGAATTACACCGTTAATATTCGAAATAGGATAGTTATTATTATTGAATGTAAGCTGAATGTAACTATCTAAAGCCCAGGACGCAGGGTTACCATACGCAAACACCACAGGCGGGTGGACAGATGAAAAAAAAACAGAGTATAATTACTTGTAAAAATGCATAAATAACAGCCTGTTCAGTGACAAAGAAACACCCCTAACTTAATATAATTTTGGTAACAGGAAAATTACTGGCAAATGGGATTTATTTGTTGACATGCAATTATTCTGGCACATTTATCGACCTTCACGCTAGTTAAATGGGTCACTGTTTATCGAATGGACGACAGTTTTAAATATGAAATGAATTCATCTCCCTATCAAACCTTCCCCTCAAATTTGCAATCCTTATATGACAGACTCCCGTCCCTCAAATCTGCAATCCTTATATGACAGACTCCCGTCCCTCAAATTTGCAATCCTTATATGACAGACTCCCGTCCCTCAAATTTACAATCCTTATATGATAGACTCCTGCCCCTCAAATTTGCAATCCTTATATGACAGACTCCTGTCCCTCAAATTTGCAATCCTTATATGACAGACTCCCGTCCCTCAAATTTACAATCCTTATATGACAGACTCCTGTCCCTCAAATTTACAATCCTTATAATATTATGACAGACTCCTGTCCCTCAAATTTACAATCCTTATATGACAGACTCGGAGACTCATTAGAAGTTGTGGCTACGAGAAATTAAAGTCAAGGAATATACAGCAAATCAATAAAAGAAAAATCTGAGTTTTTCTGATTCATCACCATCCATTAGCACCTCAAGAGGTTATTAAAGGGCGGGGAAAAGGCAAACAGCACTCTGGCCGTCAAATGTATCCTTCTAAGAGTCTTCTGGGTGGTATCTCCTTAGACGCAAATTGTTGACAGTCAGGAGGAAAAATAAATAAAATATTACTTTCGATTGATACAACCAGTTAATATAGTCTCACTTGGGACAAGATAATCTCGCCAATAAATAAATAAATAGATAAATAAATAAATAAATAAATAAATAAAACCTTCGTGGTTATGACTTCCATCTGATTAAGTAATGTCGAGAATATCATTATTCTGGTGTACCAGAAGGGAATGCAATTTCATTAGACACTCAGTCTTGTTGCTTAGAGAAACTGAATAGTTAAGAGAGTTCCGATTGAAGCTAATTTTCGTTGATGGAGTTAAAATCAATATAATCTAAATATATTTCTATTGAGATGATAAGTGGAATTACCTCAAAATTTGGACGTACAGCCACACAGAAACAGAAACATTCTTTAATGCTAAGTCGTTCTAAGTATAACTAATAAGCCTAAGATATATTGATGGTACTTTTATAACTGATTACTTGTCAGTTTTTGGTAACCAAGTACCACATAGTTATTTCATAGCGTTGACAGGAACTGAAATAGAAAATTATATTATATTCATATTATCATCATTATTATTATTCTAAAGACGAACCCTATTCATATGGAACAAGCCCCATGGGGCCATTGACTCGAAATTCAAGCTTCCAAAGAATATGGTGTTCATTAGGGAGAAGTAAGAGGAGGTAAAGGGGAAATACAGAGAAGAGATCTCGCTCATTCAGAAAAGATAAAGTAGTAAATCAATGAATAGACAAAATTGTATCAAAATTCAAGGAGGAGAGTAAGTAGGGTCTCTGACGATCATCGAAAATCGAGGACAGTTCCCTAAAGTTTACAGCACCTGAAAAGCTTGAGGGCACTTCTGTCCAAAATGTTTACACTAATAAAAAGAGGGCCATTCTGTACGTGACCTCTCGGAACAGTTTATGTTATTTGGAAGAAACCGACATTGCCGAGACCTTAAGAGCCGACACTTGCATTACCCCTGACGAGGGCTGAACTCGAGACAAGATGGCTGGCTTCGTTCGTTACGTCCGCAAATGATAATGAGCAAATAAACGAGAGTCGATTGTTTTCGATGAGATGAAACCATCCCTGTCTTTCCTCTGATTGTTATCCGTCTTCTTGTCTCCGTCTCTGTTTTTCCGAATTGGGAAATGAGCGCCCATTTATTTACTCTGTTGTGTAAACAATGTCTGCTCTTACCTCTCTCTAAAGCAAACACTACATGACATCACCTCTCTACCTCTCTCTTTCTCTCTCTCTCTCTCTCCTTCTCTTTCTTTCGCTTAATTATATTAAGTGGGTATGAGAACACTCGAGATATTTGCCTTGTTATCTGTATTGCTTGATGTCTTCCTTACTTTTTCACATTTGCTCCTCTGGGGTGATTCCTAATCGCGATATTTCTCTTGTGCTTGTGCCTATAACATCTCCATGTTTAACAAGATGATTTATGTGACTGTATGAATTATGCACACAGTATATGCATTCTAATTCTTATTTTAAAAACTTATTTTTAACGCTTATAAGCCTACACACACATGCAGGGTGTTTAGAAATTAGAGGCCCCCCTCTACAGCATGAACTAAAACTGATTTGGACAAAAACAAAAGTAATTCAGTGCAGGTATTTATTTAAGTTTCTCGAGTATTTAATATTTTGTGTGGCCTCCATCTGCCTGTACCACAGCCTGCATTCTTGAAGGGTATGATTTCAGCAAATTGCAAAAAAGCTGAGACTCAAACTCCATTTCCCTGATCACTTTGGTCACCTCTCTTTGCAGGTCGTCGAGGCTTGGTATACCATCATAGTTCACGCACTTCAACACGATCCTTCAAGATACTACCAATGTTTTCACACACATTAAGGTCAGGGGAGCTACCTGGAAATTCACTTGACGAGAATAAATCGATACCACTGTTTCGAAGTAGCTCCTGTGTCTGAATAGCCTTGAAACATGGTGCCTTATCATGCAAAAATATGACTTCTTCAACAGATAACACACTTTCAGGATCTTTGAAGTAAGCACAGTTTCTCTGAGGTATTCACCATTCCATGACTGTCCTTTTTCTTTGATGATCCACATTAACCGTTTGGCTGTGAAACAGAGAAAAATACCCAAACATTCAGGAAATTTCACAACTTGGCGATAGCACACGTCATCACTGATATCATCCAACTTTGCAGCCCAAATGATGTCATTTTTATGATTTGGTTTCCTGACTGTGTAAATGAAGAATTCATCTGATGCAGCAACATTGAGAAAGTCAGCTTCATCCCAGTCTTTAAGAAATAAACCACAAAACCATGCACGGTCTTCTCTCTGTTGCTGAGTGATGTTGGGCTTGCTGATAACATGAAATGGCTTGATACCAGATTTTTTCAACTCACAATATGCAGCACTATAACTTCTCCTCTTTCCCCTTTTTGTTTGTAGTTCAAGTTCCAATTTATGTAAAGACTTTCTTGGTCTACCTTCTGCCTCAGCCATGATGTCTTTTGACTCCTGAGAAAGGACTTCAGGCCTTCCAAGATACTCACTCTTTTCACAATGACAGTCATATGGATTTTTGTTCCAGTTTCTTTTAACAAAGGATTCATCTCTTTTAATGTATTTAGCTATCCAGGAACGTGAAATGAAGGATGTGCTAGCATCTCTGGCCTCTCTGAAGGTTATAGCCCAGATTCAGTCAATCCATCTGATTTCCTCCAAGTTGTTAGCCATGTCTGTATCTAACTCCATCACTCAGTCTGAAAATACAAGAAATGTAAAATGAAAAATAGAGTAATAGAAACTTAAGATAATGTACTTGGAGATAGACTACAGCAGAAAACTTCATAACTTTCCATTTGTTCTGTGGAGGGGGGCCTCTTATTTCGAAACACCTAGTACACATATTTATACATACATACATACATACACACACACACACACACACATATATATATATATATATATATATATATATATATATATATATACACACACACTAGCTGACCAACACAGCATTGCCCGGGTAATCTCTGAATGACAACCAATAAACTCTCTCTCTCTCTCTCTTATTCCTGTTAAGATAGTTGCTTCATTTACATTGCCCAGCATTTTTGACACTACATTTCACCACTTCTCGCCCCCCATTCCTATCCGGGCTGAACTTGGACTTGAAGGGCATCAGGAGTGTCTCTATTCATCCCAGCAACCTCAAAAACTATGGATTACACTCTAATATCTGTAGTTTTCGGTTATTTCTAAATGTCTTCACCTTCCCACCCTTCTCATGCCCCCTTTCCTATCAGCGCTGAACCTGGACTTGAAGGGCATTGAGACTGTCACTATTCATGTCAGTGACCTCAAAAACTAGGGATTAGACACTAATATCTGTATTTTTTGGTTATTTTTATGTCACCACTTTCTCACCCCTTTTCAATCCCCCCTTCCTATTTAGGCTAAACTTGGACTTGAAGGGCTTCAGTTCACTATTCAACTCAGCAACCTCGAAAACTATGGATTAGACACTAATATCTCTTGTTTTCTGTTATTTTTAACCCCCTCCTACCCCCTTATCAACTCCCTTCCTATCAGGGCCAAACTTGGATTGAGGGCATCGGGACTGTCCGTCATCATCTCTGTGACCTCAAGAAACTATGGATTAGGCACTTAATATCTGTAATTTTTATTATTTTTACATGTCACCCTCTTCCCACCCCCTTCTAACCCCCCTTCCCAATTGAGTCTGAATTTGAATTTAAAGGGCATCGGGAGCATCACTATTCTTTCCAGCGACCTCAAAAACTATGGATTAGACACTAATATCTGTTGTTTTCGGCTATTTTCACATGTCACCCCCTTCCCATTACCTCTTCCTATCAGAGCTGAACTTCGACTCAAAGGGCATCCAGAATGTCACTCTACATTTTACCGACCGTGAAAACTATGGGTTAGACGCTGATATCTTGTCGTTTACTGTAATCTTTACATCAACCCTTTCTCACCCCCATCCCTGTTGGGATTGAACTTGGACTTAAAGGTCATCGGGAGTGTCGCTATTCTTCTCAACCTCGAAAACTATGGATTAGACACCAATATCTGTTGTTTTTGGCAACTTTTACATTTCACCACATTTCCACACACATCCTTTACCCAACCAATGGTCTGATTTTAATTCTGTTTTCTGTATTTAAAATCTCATCAAAATCGGTCAAGAGATGTGGATTTGCATAGCGTTCATACAAACACACAAACCCACAAACAGATATTTTCTCGTTTCTATGATATATATTATATATATATAGATATATAATATATTATATCTGATATATATATATATATACACATATATATATAACATATATATATATATGATATATATACATATATATATATATATATATTAAAATACATAAAGATTTTATATATATATATTAATAATATATTATCGTATCTATTAGATATAGATATAGTAAAAATATTTATGTATATAATATATATATATATATATATATATATATATATATATATATATATATTTATATATATATTGTAAGGTTCAGTGCTTTTTTTTTTGTCTGGAACAATCGCTCTCTCATTGTTCCTTTGTTGAAGGTGCCCTCCTTACCCAGTAGTGCTTGTTTTTCTTTGTAAGAGGTAACGTTTGCACCTTGCATTTTTATTAACTTTAGTCAGATAGCGGCGAGTATGGATCTCGACAGCATAGCAGCTTGGAGAATTTTGGAACTGAAGGTATTTCGCTACCTGTGGCCCTCTGCAGACTTGCTGTTGCCTTGACTCTGGCGATCATCTGTGTGTTTTTGGAGATGTTCCTGTTGGCCGTCATAGGGCGGGTTTTTCGATGATCGTGCAGCAGTTCAATGGCGTTCGTCCTCTTGGACCCTTCGTGGTCTTGACATCTGTGTAGATTGTCGTGGTGTTTTTGTACTGCACGAGGGTATGTTAAATGTAATTCTCCAGGTAATGTTGTATGGTTACCTTATAATTTTACACAAGTAATTTGGTATTCATGCTGCTTAATTTGTTATATTGTTGCCCCTTTAGCTATTGGTATTTATGCTGTTCAAATATTTCAATGTGTGCATTTGTGCTGCTTAACTATTTCCATTTTATATGTATTTATGCTGCTTAAGTGTTTACATGTGTGTAATGTATGAAGTTTGCTGTACCATTATATTATTTTAGCTGTTAGTGCATTTGTTTATGGTGTCGTGATTTTTGTTTTGTTATTGATGTAGCTAAAGTACTTAAAAAGTGTTAACTGCAATTTGATATGTTTACTGTTTATTATGATGTTTATTCAAGTAACCTTTATTTTTGCTGCATCAATTATCGACTAGTTTGCTATTGAATTCAATTTGGTAATGTATCTATTTTTGGACCAGACGTGACTCACTTGTATATATGTGAATAATTTAGGTTAATAAAGTAGTTTTAAGGTAATTTTGCAGTTTTGCTGGAGTCCTTTTCCCGTTGTTGCCTCTGCCCCTGCCAGTCTTTCCAGACCCATTATCAAGTTTCTTAATTTCATTTGTTGTATCTGTATGGAGATCATGGCTGACTATAACAATATATATATATATATATATATATATATATATTATATATATATATATATGTATATATATATGTATGTATATATATAAGATGCTTTTGTGCCTGTAAGATCTTAAAAAAGAATATCTTGCATTTAATTTAGATTATGAATATCGCTGTTGCATTATCTAGGATGTTGGCTTTTTGAGACAACCATCGATGCCATGATTTTTATTTCTTTTGAGAAGTCAATAGTTTTTTTTTTTTTTACTGAATAAAAGCTCATTTTGGTACAAATTTGCTTTGTTTATTGATTCCATTACTTATTCTTATACATAAAGGTAATCTATCTACATAGTCGATCATCTCAAGCTGTTATGCAGGATTCCGCCCTTACCTTTTTAGTTTTTTGCAAAAAAAAAAAAAAAAAAAAAAAAAAAAAAAAAAAAAAAAAACAATTGACATGGCCTTGTCTGTCTGTCCACATTTTTTCTGTCCCCCCTCAGATCTTAAAAACTATTGAGGCTAGAGTGCTGCAGATTGCTAGGCTGATCATCCACCCTCCAATCATCAAACATACCAAATTGCAGCCCTCTAGCCTCGGCAGTTATCTCGCGTCTGGCAACGCTAAACGGCAGGCTACCACCTGGCCGTGGCTGAATGCTTCATAGGCCGAGGCTTACATAGCATTATACAGAGACCACCGAAAACTGCACAGAAAACTCGATTGCGCCGAAGTTACGGCGCTTTTTTAAATGTTTATTCTTTTCATAACGTTTTCTCGACCGATCTCAGTCCCTATCAGAGCACGAAGGGAAGAAACTGAAATGGCTTCCATCAGAATTTGAATTGAAAAAGCTTCAACACTCGAGACTGATCCCATTACCAAATCCAGAGCTAAACTACTTTCAATTCTACTATTTAAATATGTAGAGATGTTTCCATTACTTTCAGGGAACTTCACGGCGGCCTCAAATGGAAGTCATTCGGAAGTTTCGTTTGATAAAAGGCTTATAAAGTTCTCAGTTCCAGGGGTCCTTTATTCCTCACACTGTTAGACTGTGGAACAGAATCCCTGAGGATGCTGCGCAATTGGAACTTTTATAAAAGTTCTACCAAAAAACAAATTTCTTTGTATTTATAATTACATTTTTCGTCTATTCATTCATCAATTTTTTTTTTACATATTTTTTCTTTTCTATTAAGTCATCTCTTCTTTCTGTACTTCCTATCACCTTCTATTACTTGTTTTACATGAATAACAATAGTCTTTGGAAGCTTAGATATCAAGTCAGTGGTTCCTGTACAGATTTATCTTTAAATATATGTAGTTACATATGTATAACTGTGCAACTGTTTCCCCATTTCAAGACTCATGCTACAATGAGCATTCTTGGATAATAATAATAATAATAATAATAATAATAATAATAATAATAATAATAATAATAATAATAATTTATTCAAAGTAATGGGTACTTCAGCAGCGTTACGCTTGTAAAGATTTTTCTCTATTTTTCGAATAGCGGCTTTGTCAGTACTACTTAAAACCTTGCACGCGTTTCGAGTAAGTTGGAGGTCAGATCACGCCTTGTTCTGATTGATTTTGTAACATTTTAAAAGACTTTAAAGAAAATTAAAAGACAAAATTGACTTTTTCAATTTCGACAGAAGGTTTCGATTTGAGAAAATCAACGTATTCAATGTGAGTGACTTTTCTTCTCATTTTCCATTTCAGCCTTTCGCTGAAGATCTGAAGTGTCGAAAGTGAATTTATTCAGTTACTCGAGGTTACCGTAAAATCAGTGATTTTTTCATCGACTTCATCTGTCAGCAAAGTATCCAGTGTGTTTTTCTAACCATACCACCTGAATGGAGAGAGATAGAGAGATAGAGAAGAGAGAGAGAGAGAGAGAGAGAGAGAGAGAGAGAGAGCACAGACAGTCAATGCAGGTACCTCAGATGATAATAATAATATAACAAATGCACACTCAACGTTTTATCAGAAAAACGGACGATTTATTTACGGAATAAAGAGAGGGATGAGTTTTCCACTAAGTTTTCCGTTTTTATCGTTTATGTGACGAGGAAAACTATGATGCGGCAACAACCAGCCAAAGGGAATGAAGTCGACGCTTTACCTGACTAGAGGAGAATACGAAACGCTGCCCAAGGCTGGAATAGGTTATTGCTTTATGGAATATCTCGTGACGGTGATGAACTCAGAAGCAACCGTAGGATAATCGTATGTGATCCTAGGATGGCTTGAATGTACTGGGAGTGGAAATTTATATCATAGGATGTCTTTACCTAAATACTCTCGTCTTGACATTGCGACTGAAATATTCAACTTCAATTCGTTTTCGTTGGTTCCCTCTGCATTCATTGTCTGTACGAATAATTTCTCTCTCTCTCTCTCTCCCTCTCTCTTTATCATCTTCGTTTCTGCTTCATACTGCAATAAGAAATTTATTTTATTTCTAGTTCATTTTCCTTTGTTCCCCTTACAATAACTATTTGCACAATCTCTCTCTCTCTCTGTTTCTCTCTTAGTTTCTGCTTCACACTGTAACAAGACACTTCCTTACTTTCAAATACTAAACATTTAAGTAAACTCACATGTGGAATTGCATGTAACCACTAAGCGAGTTCCAAAGCTACTTACGAAATCTATTAAGATGACATGCGATTAATTTCCATCAATTTATCACTGATCTTTTTATGGGGTTTTGTCTCTGGTGAATCTACGATATGAATTCGTATTTATAATTGTCAGCAACGCGTTATAAATAATTTGTCAACGGATACTCTGACGACACATAATTAAAAAGTAGAAACTTTATTAACTGACTCCGGTCAATTATTACCGAGAATAACATAATTAGAAACTTTATTAAATCCGGCTAATTATTACAGAGAATAGTCTCGCTTTGAGTTACTGAGGCAACTGCATTATTAACATTATCAACTTATGTCTAAAGCAATTTTCCTTGTACTTTTTATTTATACACCTTTCTATTTATTAATTAAATTATTTATTTATCTTTGCTTTCTCATATCCAATCTCTTCTCTCAGTGTCTCTTGTTACCTCCTGTTACTTCTTTTAAATCAACACCGTATTCTTGGGGAGCTTGAATTTCGAGTCCTTGGCCCCTGTGAATAATAATAATAATAATAATAATAATAATAATAATAATAATAATAATAATAATAATAATAATAATAATAATAATCAGGCGTAAAAATGTCTTTTCGATGAAAATAAATTACCTGCACGCACCCTACTTGAAGTGAAAAAAGATAAAATAATAATCAAAATAATAAGAAAACACACAAAAAAGAATTAGGAAGAGTGGATATATGGCAGTGGCGGTGTCTCAATTGTCAGCGGTTCTAATCCCCCACGGAGGGTCGAAGATACCTTTCTTAGTACAGTTCATTATTATTTACCGGTAGAAGTTAGGCTCTAACCTGATCTGCCACGAAGCTAATTTGTTGCAAACTTGTTCGAAGGAGAAGAATTTTTTTTTTTTCATGTTACAAGAACACGTTTGTCAGGTTACTGTGGTTAAATGTAGTCTACTTCTCTCTCTCTCTCTAACGTCAGTTCGTTCCAAAATTTTTGAGTCCATAATTGTAGATCAAATTGTGGATCACACTGATAGAAACAACCTGTTGTTAATCAGTCAGCATGACTTCAGGCAAAACAGATCCTGCCTATCTAACCTCTTAAAGTTTTTCCATGACATGCTTGGTATTTACGACAGTAGTAAAGCAATAGATATACTCTACTTAGATTTCCAAAAGGCCTTTGACAAAGTTCCACATAAGAAACTAATGACAAAGGTTAGAGCTCTAGGAACTGTAGGGAAAATAGCAGACTGGATCGAAGTCTGGCTAAATAATAGAAAACAGAGAGTCGTAATAAACGGTGAAGAATCAGAATGGGCAGATGTAACAAGCGGAGTTCCTCAGGGTTCTGACCTTGGCCCGCTCTTGTTTTTTATTTACAATAATGATACTGATGTAGGCTTAACTAGCAGGATAGCCAAATTTGCAGACAACACTAAACTAGGTGTAAATGCAGCAGACCCAAGTACAAAGGAAAGCTTAAGAAATGACCTAAGGAAAATAGAGTGGTCAAAAAGATGGCAAATGCCTTTAAACTTGGACAAATTTAAAGTGTTACAAATAGGAGCGAACAACCCTCATGCCAACTACATGCTGCTTGGGAATGACATAAATAATGTAGAACGAGAAGAGGACCTTGGAGTTATTATTACCAAGGGCTTAAAATCCACAAAACAATGCATAAAAGCTGAAAAGAAGGCACAGAAACTAGTGGGATACATAAAGAGGCAATTCAAGTACAGAAACAATGAAACGGTGCTGAAGCTCTACACATCAATAGTTAGACCTCATATTGAATATGCGGTACAGTTTTGGTCACCAACACTAGGAAAGGACATAAAGAGACTAGAAGGGGTACAGGCAAGAGCCACAAAGTTAATTTCATCCATCATGCAAATAGGTAACCGACGACGACTACTGAACCTGAACATGTATGACTTAGAAACACGACGATTGCAAGGACAACAAATAGAAACATTCAAAATACTGGAATGGATAGAAACTAGAACTGAAGAGATACAACACATCCAATTGTGGGAACTTCTTCACATACAAGATATGTGACACGTGGAATAAACTGCCATCAGAAGAAAGCTAGACAAAATCATTAGGACTCTGTGAATGCACAGTAAAATCTGCTCCTAGATATAAGTGAACACACGATGTTTCTTCGGATGGACTACAAAGTCTTTGAGACATTGTAATCCTTAACTCCCTTATAACTCTCTCTCTCTCTCTCTCTCTCTCTCTCTCTCTCTCTCTCTCTCTCTCTCTCTCTCTCTCGCCTCTCCTTACGATTGTTTGTTAATGCAAATACGATTGGATGCAAATTAATATGCACACTCAAACATATATATATATATTTATATATATATATATATACATATATATAAGTTATATATATATATATGTATATATATATATATATATATATATATATAATATATATATATATATATTGTGTTTCAACAGCAAAAGCTCAGGTAAAATTTCTTAAATGTATATATTTTTGAGGCCAGTGCTATAATAAAATAATAATAATAATAATAATAATAATAATAATAATAATAATAATAATAATAATAATAATAACTAGCATAACTGAAAGAATAAAAGAAGAATAAAACCAGTTTCCCCACCTATACGACATTCAACATCAAGGTTTAAAAGGGTCAAACCATCTTGCAAGCTGTTTTGTTCCTGTGTAAAAAACAAAGTAGTACCGTATTCCCTCCGGGGGCCTGGGGTGGGGGGGGTTTAACTTTTAATTAAAAAAAGCCCCTGTGGCTGCTTCAAAAGACAGTGGTGGGCTGTAATCTCCTCTGACGTCTCTCTCTTTTTTTTTTTTTATTTATATCTATTTTTTTGTATTTTTGCCGTATTTTCCCTTACTCGGGGAGTAAGCCTACCAACTAGTTTGTTGTTGTTTTTGTTGTTGTTGTGGGGAAAGGAGAGGTCTTTGGAAGAACCTAAAAAGGTGTTTCACGTTTAGTTAAAGATACAGGAATTTTAGGATAGGATATTTATGATTGATTCATTAGAATGAAAACCTAAAAAACTAACAATGTGCATATTAAATATTTCAGAAACATTATATATATTTACAATAAAATTTAGCGTATTTATTTTAATTTTTGTTGGTGAAACAAGACTCTATTCATCTGTAGAGTTCAACACGTTTTATTTTACGTTAATTAACTAAGTTAGGAATCTAACGTTTACAACTTATGCGTCAGAGGAGAATCTTGCAGACGTCCCAAGTGAGCTGGAGGTCGGGTCACGCCTTGTTTCTTCAATTCATATTTAATCTCGTAAAATTTCTTCAGGAAGATATCTTCGGTTGGAAAGAAAAAAAGACCGACTGAAAGGAATTTGGTAATGAATATATTTATAATACTGTCTAAAATAATTAAATTTAATCTAATAGAATTAAATTCAATTTAATTCAATTCAGTTTCTTAGAATTTCTTCAGCACGACGAGTTAATATCGTAGAAAAGACAGGCTGAGCAACAAGAAATCTAAAGCAAAAATGTTGTTATATATATATATATTAACATAACGAATCTTGACATTTTTCAGGCCCCATTTTTTCTGGTAAAATAATTCTGAAATTTTCCTCTAAAATACTATAAATAATCTGTACTATTTCGCAGAAAATGCACCAACAACCAAATATTGCAAATGACTTCAACAACATACATTTCATAAATTAAACGAGTTTCCACATGATTTTCTGAAAACGTTTATTATTTACTCTTCCTTAAAACCGTCTCGGGGTTTTTTGCTTCCGGTAGAAAAATCTCACAAAGTGTGACATCATGACTAAGAACGGTTCATTTTTCCAGAGGATTGAATTAAAAATGGAGTATGAGAGAGAGAGAGAGAGAGAGAGAGAGAGAGAGAGAGAGAGAGAGAGAGAGAATCATCTCAGGAAAATCTTCTCTTTTCGAGATAGAAAATTAAATCTAATCATATATATATATATATTATATATATATATAATATATATATATATATATGGGTATTTATACCTTAGATATATATATATATATATATATATATATATATATAGAGAGAGAGAAGAGAGAGAGAGAAGAGAGAGAGAGAGAGAGAGAGAAAGTTTCTTACAAAAAATAAATCTAATGGAAAAGTTACATAGATCTAAACCTATCCATTCATTCATTTGGTCATAGCTATCTGCCAACCACTCTCCTAATCGAAAGGAAACGAATAGTCTACACGACAAATCGACAAAGCAAGAGAGTCGATCGTCTGAAAAGGTCGAGCAGGTAGCCTCTCTCTCTCTCTCTCTCTCTCTCTCTCTCTCTCTCTCTCTCTCTCTCTCTCTCTCTCTCAAGTAGCAAAGCGCTAAACAGACGATTCTCAGAGACAGCCTAAGACGCCACCTGGTTTCTGGAGAGCCCAATAAATTTCCCTTAAGAGAGAGAGAGAGAGAGAGAGAGAGAGAGGAAAGTAGTGACACTGGACATTGGAGTATTGATTTGTAATTCAAATTTCCTTCCCTCACTGTACTTCACTTCTTCATTATTCATTTTGTGACGCCAGTTTTCGTAGCTTTCACCAACCAATCAATCAATTATTCTTCATTCATTGTCACAAGACTAGCTCTCTCCCTCTCTTTCTCTCTCTCTCTATCTCTCTTTTTCTCTCTAGATATGTATATTTATATATATATATAATATATATATATATATATATATACAAATTATATATATTTATATATATATATATATATATATATATATATATATATATATATATAAAATATACAAACACACACACACACACACACACACACACACACACACATATATATATATATATATATATATATATATATATATATATATAGAGAGAGAGAGAGAGAGAGAGAGAGAGTACGCTCATTCCTCTCTCTCTCTCTCTCTCTCCCTCATATTCACGAGAATACAGTTAAGTGAAATATTCTTCTGTTCTTATCAGCAAGGTTAAAGGTGAAGCCGCGGTGCCAGAGAACCTTCGATCAATCCGTCACTCAATCAATGAACCGCTTTTGACGTCGACATCTGAGCTAGCCAGGAGTTACAAGGATCAGGATGTCTCAAAGACTTATTAGTGCATCCGAGGAGACATCATGTGTTCACTTATCCCCAGGAGGATGTTTTACAATTCATTTACAGTGTTATAATGATTTTGTCTAGCTCTCTTTTGAACTCTTCCACACTGAGAGAGAGAGAGAGAGAGAGAGAGAGAGAGAGGCATGGAAACACTCGTGTTAAAAAACGGCGAACAGTGACAAACTTTGAATGAAGTCAATTATGAAGAGATATAAATGAAGTCTTCTCTTGAACAGCTGATGGAAAAAAACAATAAGACCCTCACTCTGGAGTTCTACACGCACAATAATGAAATCATTATTGTTTCTGTGTTTATCTGTTTTCTTTGTCTTCCAATATTACTATCAGCAGTTACTGAGAGGACAATGGAGGAAGAAGTAATGAAAATGATTTACATTTGGCCAAACATTTCCCAATTTCAAGATATATGAAGACTCCTAAAAAGAAAAGAGAAAACCTCGACTGAAGATCAGAGCAACCGCAAGAAACCTTTCTTGAGGCGACGGCAGGTAAGATGGGCAATGAAAAATAAGCTACCTCCCTGAATGTGCTTTTTTCAAAAACTATTATTATATTACATAACACGCCAAGTCACACGCCAGAATAGCCCTTATATTTTCATTAGATCGGGAGGAGTTAATCTGATCTTTCTGTGACGATGATCACAAAAACTATTTCCTTTTCTAGAAGAGGCAATTAAGTTTATTGTGGGAGCTGGAGTTCATTTACTATCATTGTCTCACACGATCTCAAGGATGAATAAATATAATATATATATATACATATATATATATTATATATATATATTATATATATATATATATATAATATATATTATATCTACTCATGAACACTATTCCTATCTTTACTGATCTAAACCTGATGTAAATAAAATGAGAAAGCATTCCCCGCGGTTGCGGTGAAAGAATACTAACACCGTAGATCCTGCGTGTCGTAAAAGTCGACTAAAAGGACAGCTGCTGCCTTGCAGTCTTACTTTCTTGTAAAAGGCTAGGCCCACCGCCAATAACTATGGAAACTGCTGCCTTGCAGTCTTACTTTCTTGTAAAAGGCTAGGCCCACCGCCAATAACTATGGAAACTGCTGTCTTGCAGTCTTACTTTCTTGTAAAAGGCTAGGCCCACCGCCAATAAACTGGAACTACTTCTGGCAAAGTCTTACTTTCTGTGGCTTAGGCCCACGCCAATAACATGGAAACTACTGTCTTGCAGTCTTACTTTCTTGTAAAAGGCTAGGCCCACCGCCAATAACTATGGAAACTGCTGTCTTGCAGTCTTACTTTCTTGTAAAAGGCTAGGCCCACCGCCAATAACTATGGAAACTGCTGTCTTGCAGTCTTACTTTCTTGTAAAAGGCTAGGCCCACTGCCAATAACTATGGAAACTGCTGTCTTGCAGTCTTACTTTCTTGTAAAAAGCTAGGCCCACCGCCAATAACTATGGAAACTGCCGCCTTACAGTCTTACTTTCTTGTAAAAGGCTAGGCCCACCGCCAATAACTATGGAAACTGCTGCCTTACAGTCTTACTTTCTTGTAAAAGGCTAGGCCCGCCGTAAATAACTGTAAAAACTGCTGCCTTGCAGTCTTACTTTCTTGTAAGGCTAGGCCCACCGCCAATAACTATGGAAACTGCTGTCTTGCAGTCTTACTTTCTTGTAAGGCTAGGCCCACTGTCAATAACTGTAGAAACTGCTGTCTTGCAGTCTTACTTTCTTGTAAGGCTAGGCCCACCGTCAATAACTGTAGAAACTGCTGCCTTGCAGTCTTGATTTCTAGTAAAAGGCTAGGTCCACTGCCAATAACTATGGAAACTGCTGTCTTGCAGTCTTACTTTCTAGTAAAAGGCTAGGCCCACAGCCAATAACTATGGAAACTGCTGTCTTGCAGTCTTACTTTCTAGTAAAAGGCTAGGCCTACTGCCAATAACAATGGAAACTGCTGTCTTGCAGTCTTTAACTTTCTAGTAAAAGGCTAGTCCCACTGCCAATAACTGTAGAAACTGCTGCCTTTCAGTCTTACTTTCTAGTAAAAGGCTAGGCCTACTGCCATTAACTATGGAAACTATTGTCTTGCAGTCTTACTTTTTTGTAATAGACAAGGCCCATCGTCAATAACTGTAGAAACTGCTGCCTTCCAGTCTTGATTTTTAGCAAAGGGCTAGGCCCACCGCCAATAACTATGGAAACTGCTATCTTGCAGTCTTACTTTCTAGAAAAAGGCTAGGCCCACCGCCAGTAACTATGGAAACTGCTGTCTTGCAGTCTTACTTTCTAGTAAAAGGCTAGGCCCACCGCCAATAACTATGGAAACTGCTGTCTTGCAGTCTTAATTTCTAGTAAAAGGCTAGGCCTACTGCCAATAACTGTGGAAACTGCTGCCTTGCAGTCTTACTTTCTAGTAAAACGCTAGGCCTACTGCCATTAACTATGGAAAATACTGTCTTACAGTCTTACTTTCAAGTAAAAGGCGAGGCCCACCGCGATTAACTGTGAATCCTGCCGCCTTGCAGTCTTACTTTCTAGTAAAAGGCTAGGCCCACCGCCAATAACTATGGAAACTGCTGTCTTACAGTCTTACTTTCTAGTAAAGGGCTAGCCCCACCGCCAATAATGTGGCTGATTACAGCAAGGGCACGCGGTAGTAAAATCCCCTTCGCCAAACAATAAACCATGTCTGATGTTGTAAGGAAAAAGGAGCATCTGGCAACCGACCCCTTATTGTAGGGGTAACGGACTCACGGTGGGAAAGAAGACGAAGTAAATAAAATGAGAAAGCGAGGCAACAGGTTTATCCAAAATAACATTTTAAGACAGAATATAGATACGAGACAAGGAGTCAAATATTGATGATACTAATTTGAAAAAGGTTACTATTCATGTGACTGGATGGAATGGGATGGAATATAAAATTTAGGCCAAAGACAAACGTTAGGACCCATGAGGAGGCCATTCAGCGCTGAAATGGAAACTGTCAAAGGTGTGACTGGAGGAAAACCTCAAAGCAGTTGCACAAACATATAACTGTTAGGAGAGGGTGGAAAGTAAGACGGAAGAAAGAGAATATGAATGGGGGTACAGTAAAATGAAAGAAAAGGTTGCACCTACTATGAGATTCAGGGCTTCTGTAACACGGTTTTTTTGGCAATAACTTTTTATCTATGCATTTCATAAATATAACCCTTATTCAGATTACACATTATATCTACACATAAATTTTGACTGTATTCTGCATTACGTAGGTTGAATAAATTTAGTACTTATAATGTAAAAGTGACTTTTTTGAAGACGGGCCAACTTACTCAGAGAAAAGGTTTCGAACACACTCGTTACGTAACTTATGACAGCATTTCTTCCCTCTTTCTCGATGGATGATTGGCTATACGTAACGAAGGCTATACCTCTGACAACAATGAGAAAAATTTAAATACAAGCAAAGCAGTACACCTTTATGAACTCTGAATCCTCTCCACTGATAATTGTCATAATGAACAAACCCACAAAATATGTTAATAAATATAAAAACACTTCGATTATTAGTATAACTCCCAAAATAAGTGTCCTAAGAAATTATAATCTATTTTATAGGTCACAATCAGATTGACAAGATGTAGGGAATAGTTGGTAATTTTCAAAGACATAGTAGACAAGCTTGATTTGATAACTGCTGTATCCAACGTCAAGCAATTTTTATTTATCGACTATCTAACTATTTACTAAAAGAAAAAAAAAAAAAAAAAAATAAAAAAAAAAAAATAGACGGTACCGTATTTTGGCTTTTAACCCTTCACCACAATTTATCGTCAGAATGATGACTTCATGAGGCTCCACCCACTTTGGCCTCGTTATAATTCAGGATAACAATGAAGGCTATCTTGGACATTGTTGTATTAGAAAATCTAACTTCTGGCTATAAAAACTCATTTCTCGAGTAGTGCTAAATGATCCTCAGGGATCCCAGCAGTTGGCCTAAACGTTTAATTCATGTATATTGCTGCTATTTCTAATTTTGCGGCACTACTACTACAGTAGTATTATTATGCTAGCACAGATACCCCACCCACATCTATGTATCGTTCCGCCATTCATAAAGTCTTTATATCCAACATGGTCGTACAGACTAAAGAAGAAGAAAAAAATTATATCGGATGATCCGTTGGTCTGCTGGAGATTTTAGCACATATAAGCTTGTATTTACTTTGGATAAAAAATCTTATTTTAAAAAAATAAATTATTATAAAAACAAAAATAGTTATATAAAGACTGTTTACATACAATCTCTCTCTTTCGCTCTCTCTCTTGGTGGCATAGTGAATAGTTAATGGAAATGTTCAAAATCCTGAATGACATTACAAGTATTATAATCACGTTACGCTAAATACATATCAGACCATAAACATTGGATTTAAACTAGAAACTGAATAATTACCTATTCAGGCTATAGTAAGTATGGCCACGGGCTTTCTCTTGACTGTATAAAGTTACAAGTCGTAAGACAAATGCAGTTTTGCAACCACGGGGACAATTCCAAATCCTCTTAGCCATTCTTGACTACTATGGGTTTCAGAGCCGATGGAATAAGGTGAATGGGTTTCTGTCTGGTGGATGGGCGGGGCAACATTTCGTAAAACGATGTTTACCTTGCTTACGTAATGAATGTTTTTCGACTCTTGGCTCGCAATCATTGGCCATGGCGTTGGCTAGATCATTTTTACTCTATAAAAATTAAAACTATCGGGTTTAGGTTATTGATAATGCTGACAAAATTTGTGTGTAGTTGTAAAATATACATATGTCAACTTTCAGCTACATCCGATGCTTTGACAAGGAGCAAAATCCAAAAATCCGTGTTACAGAGGCCCTGAATTTCATAGTAGGAGCCGAAGGTATGCTGCAAAGAACCTTGGGTAATGCCTACAGTGCACCGTGTGAGGTGCACTATGTAAATCGGACTTTCACAGCTCACACTGAGGATGTCTATAGAAACTGGAGTAAAGTATGAATATAATATTCATGAAAAAAAGTGTACAGCAACATTTTCCTTAATTTTTATCTATTCAGCTTATTTTCAATAATTTACTCCGTGAGAGAGAGAGAGAGAGAGAGAGAGAGAGAAAACTTAAAATATTTTATTGCGAGTATAGCTTTAATGAGGAGAGAGAGAGAAGAGAGAGAGAGAGAGAGAGAGAGAGAGAGAGAGAGAGAGGACGTAATCTTAAAATATTTTATACCGAGTATAGCTTTAATGAGAGAGAGAGAGAGAGAGAAGAGAGGAGGACGAGAGGAGGAAGGAGACTGGAGAGAGAGAGAATCTTAAAAAAAAACTTTTTCGCGACGCGATTGTAAAACATCAAAATGAAAGGATTTTCAAAATCAAAACATCTCCCCCTGGTGAAATCACTTACAGAAATCAGTCCTGCTCCGAGACTTATAATTCCCTCCATTCCTGGAAATTCACGACCAGAAATAAAAAAAAAAAATTGCAAACTGAGAACAATTCTTTTTAGAACCGTTGGTAGCCAATAACCTGACAAGCTTTTATCATTCCGGTGAAATTAGTTTAAAAATATTGTAAATTAAACCAAGTTTCAAGTTTAATATTCCGTTTTTAAGTGTCTTTTTCTGATTCCGTCATGTTCTGTATTTTTCTTATATTACTGCAATCTTTTCTTAGCTGCAGGAATTAGAAGTGTGGATGAATATTTCTAACAGTGCATTCACATATATATGATTTTCTGTTGCAATTTGAGACGAGTGTATCACTTGAGAACGATGCTATGCGGAATTTTGTATAAACTGAATGAAATGCAATCGTAAAATTAACGACTTCCAAACAAAAATAACATTGTCACTTATGATGATATGACCTTACATTTTTTTCCAAGTTGAAGCTAAAGCTGTCTTTTTTTCAGTTGCCCAATTTATGCAATAAAAATAAATTCTCTCGTCTTTACGTATAAAATCGCCAAGACATTGTTTTCATCATTACTATAGTTATTTTTCAGTGTTTTACGGTGATCATGAAGATAAAAAAAAAAAAAGGAATTTTGCTCCAAACCTACCAATTCTTTTTTTTTTTTTTTTTTTTTTTTTTTTTTGAATTTCCAACAATTTCCAGCAATAAACAATAATACACAATAAATATTAGTAATCGTAAGAAACCTGTGAATAATGATAACTGAAATAAGTAATGGTGGTTGATGCAAAAAAAAAAAAAAAAAAATGAAAAACAAATCCGAAAATCAAAATTCATAATCATCAACAAAAATGAATGATGTCAATAATTAACGAAACAAACTTCTGAAAATGATTAATGATGCATTAAAAAACTATAATTAATAGAGGAAAAGCACTAAGACGATGGACAACGGCTTAAAATAATTTTACTTACCAAATTTTGGGTGATTCTCTCTCGTTGATTAATTATTTTTGTAGTGTAGACAGTTACATTAATCCGTAGACAGGCAGGTACTTTTTCACTCTGGGTCTTTAGCTCCTCTTGGTCAAGGCGAGAAACACCTGTTCCAGCCGATCTCCCACCATCAACAGCTTCCATGAGCCACTTATATATATATGTGTTCCAGGCATCTTTCTTCACAGGGCGAAAACCGATATAATAACCGACCGGGATCCACCCAGTCAAGGTATTTTTCATACGTTGCCTTGGTGATGAGGTGAGACTCCAGATATAACCGGGTGCTTATGGGTATAGTGGCTGGATGGAACAAACTCTTATTTGTTGGGGTTTGAGCCTCTCAGGTCCTTGACTGGTCTTCCTCGCTAAGGCCGCGTCCACACGGTCGAGCTTTGGTCGACGAACTTTGTCCGATGTGACGTCAGAACTTTGCTGTATTTTCTCCGCTTCTGACGTCACATCGAACAAAGTTATTCGAGCAAAGCTCGGCCGTGTGGACGGGCCTTTAGACAACTTTTCCAGAGTAAATTAGATCCACACAGTGGTTGCACATGAACTGAATGGAACACAGCTTTGCAGAGAGTTACTGCTTTCCCCTCAAGGCCACAGAGTAGCTGAAAGCTCACTTCTTGCTTTCTTTGGTCTTAAATAGCTTCCTCTTGAGGCTTCCATGTGGATGTTTCTGTGAAGGCATCCTGTCTGCAAGTTGTAGTTCTCGACTGACCAATGTACCTTGGAAGTCACATTTATCACCGCATAACCCACTTTGGAAAAAAAATCGTTTTTGCAGTTGCAAGGGGTCCTGACCATCTTGGTAAGAACAGTTCTCTTGATACCAGTCTTCTTCGCAAATCTCTGGTAGCAGAGGCAAAGGCTCTTTTACATTTTGGTATCACTACCCAGGTTTATGGTCTGTTAACACCTGTGTCTCTCTTTTTCCTATTGTACCGTTTTTTTATGCCTCATCAGCTGAAAGTTCAACAGTTGTGGCACTGGGACTCAGTTTAAAAGTTATCATAAAAACTATCATAAGGATGTGCCCAGTCGTTATGTTTGACGTCAATGTCACTATAATCATAATATAATATAATCTTCTTACCAGTTGGTTCCCATTTTTATATGGGGGTTGCTGTTTCGGATGAGCCGCTTCCATCTATTTCTATCCTGCGCTTCTGCCTCATCAATTCCCTTCTCATGTAAGTCTCCTGTCACAGTCCTTCCATCTCTTTCTTGGTCTCCCTCTTCTTCTTCCTTGAACCTCCATCCCCATCGTATGTCTCCCAGCGTGGTACTCATCTCTCCTCAACAGGTGTCCATACCATCTCAGCTTTCCCTCCTGCACTTTCTTTGATATTTCCACCACCTTAGCCGACCCCCTTATGTAGTTATTCCTGATCCTATCCTCTCTTGTCACCCCAGGCATCCACCGAAGTATTCTCATTTCTGTCACACCCATCTTCTCCGTACCATACTGCATAACTTCTCTTTAATATCGCTGCTTTCCTCTTGACCACCACCTATGAAGCCACTACCTCGCTCAGTAATAACACTACCGTCCATTCATCACTATGTCATAGAAACCACCAACACTCACAGAAAAGGTAATTGTCCTTTTTGCTTTATTCTCACAATACCCAGGGGCAACCAGGCCACAACGCACACTTCCATACAATCTACGCTGCCTTAAACTCATTGTATAGGTAATCTGACCACTCAGCGATTTATTAATATCGACGATAATCGCGATAAAGCAGTTTATTTACGGAACCATCACGTCTATCTAAAGGCGACTGAATATTCCGAGCGCTAATTGGCTCTCACGCGACAACAACGAAAGCGCTGATTGGCTGGTCTGCCGCTCGTCTAATGACATTTGTCTCGATGGGAGACTTCCCCTTAGAAATATGAGCTCAATGAAAAAATTAATCGAATTTAGTCTCCAGAAACACGGTATGAAATCGCTGGTGTTAGGAGGAAAACGTTCTGCGTTATAAGCGATTTTCGACCATGATGGAGGCTCCGTATTGAATTATTCTTGATGCTGGACCTCCTTGAATGCTTGAGGAAGGATTCGTATTTATTCTTGAATTTTGCTGGAAGTGGAGCAGAACATGTTTCTCGAGTGATGGAATCAAATACATTTTGGGTGATGTAGGAAGTAGGGTGAATTATTATCAGATACTACAGCGTACACTAGACTATTGTATCTATGATTAGTTCCTCGCTGGACGAGTGATTTTCCCGCTCGGCTGCCAATTCGGTGGTCCGAAGTTCGAATCCCGGCTCGGCCAACGCGGAATCAGAGGAATTTATTTCTGGTGATAGAAATTCATTTCTCGATATAATGTGGTTCGGATCCCACAATAAGCTGTAAGTCCCGTTGCTAGGTGACCAATTGGTTCCTAGCCACGTAAAAATATCTAATCCTTCGGGCCAGCCCTAGGAGAGCTGTTAGTCAGCTCAGTGGTCTGGTAAAACTAAGATATACTTAACTTTGTATCTATGATTATTATGGAGCGTTTAGTTTGACTGCATAAATGTGTGACCATTAGAAGTACGAAGTTTTGCTTAGCTATAATTTCTTCGCTGCCATAATATGATTAACCACAACAAATTATATTTGTATTTGTATAACTGAATCTGTGGTATTCGGATTTACGAATGACGCTACTAGAATTCATGGAAAAACTTTGTAAATGCATCGGTGTATGTGTGAAGCTACACTAGATTGGCGACGATGAGTCATTTGCCGTCGTCTGCTCGTATCTACTTCAAAAATATATGTAATTTTTCGGGGTTAATTTGGTTGATTATTACTGAATCCGTAATAATCAACCTTACTTATTGTCACCATTCAATCAATAATGATGGGTATTACGATTCACTAATAAATAACAATTATCACGCTTCGCTGGATCAGTAATAATCGGATTTTTAAAATCAAGTGTTAATGATTTAGTGATGATCGGATTGGCGGAGTCTCACGAGTAATCAAATCAATGATAATTGAATGTAATCTTTTTTTCTGATAGCAGATTTACGGATTATTATTGTTGGGGACTTTCGACCACTGTGACGTCATGGCCTCCCACAGGAAGCCAATTCTAGACGCGAAGTTCACAATTATAACATTGTGTTTTCCATGACACAGGGATCACTTCCACGCACTCCCGGATATGAATACCTGGAGAGAAAGGAATACAGAGACGTGAGGAGAAATGAGAAAATGATTTGACAAAGGAATCAAGAATATAGAATGATGGAAAGCGCTCGAGATTTGTCAAAGGAGAATAGGTGGATGTGAAACATGCATTCCAGAGTTAAATACTAACGTAAGAGAGAGAGAGAGAGAGAGAGAGAGAGAGAGAGAGAGAGAGAGAGAGAGAGAGAGATTCCATTTATTGGTAGAAGTCATTCCATTATTGACTAGCAGACCCATCTTTCATTTCCAAAATGGACTCTATCTATGCACGCAGGAGAAAATATTTTTGCTTTATTTTTATTTGTGCATTTACTTCCATTTCCATCAGGTGGAAACTGATGTCTAGCAAGCTTTTATTCACAACACCTATTTGCAATTTTGAGAAAGAAGCTTCCGACGTCTCCTCATTAGCATTCACGGAGAGCTTAGACCTAAGCTTGTAAAATATTCCTTCAGAGCTCTTTATTAAGCGCACATACCAAAGTCCTTTCGTCCACGGATCCTCGACGAAAATCCCGTAGGATTAACAAAGGCCGAGGATGTTGTCCTCAAGTTTTCGTAAGAGGATTTCTCGTCGGCGTTTACACCTTATTCCAGGGCACTGACGTTATCTTTATCTTTATTTTCCATGATTCAGAAGCTGAACCCTATTCACGTGGAACAAGCTCACCACAGGGGCCACTGACTTGAAATTCAAGCTTCCAAAGAGTGTGGTGTTCATTTGGAAGAAATGAAGAAAGCAGAGATCAGTTAGTAGTAAAGAAGAAGTAAATTAACAAATTAATAAATAAATTGATAAAAATATAAGTGTATTATAATATACAGTGTTGCTCCAGGGTAGTAATGCATTGGATTTTCGCTTGAACGTTTGATGTGATGAGGAACAAATAATAGAAATGATAAAAATAATTACACATTTCCATTATTCAAAATCCGGCACTCCTTAAAGAAAACGGTAGCGTTAATGACTAAATACTATATATCTGAAGCATTTGCCGAGATGCTACAGATGTTTCCCACCTACGTGGCCGCGCACAAAGCCTTAATTTAATTGAGTGCGTGTCAGCATTCTGTTATGATAAGTAAACGCTTGTTTGTTTTAAAGGTCCAGTCACGAACTAAAGCTTTCATTCACTCGAAAGGTAAACATACGGATATCGAAGTTATATACACAAAACTCTAGATAACAGAGACACAATAAATGCAAATTATCTGGCGTGAAGTAGATTGAGTTTTCTGTATAACCGTTATAGCGTATAATTAAGGTCAACGAAAACAGACCTTCTGTGGTCTCGTTATAATGCTATATGAACCGCGGCCCATGAACTTTTACCACAGCCCGGTGGTGGCCTATCCTATATCGCTGCCAGAAGCAAGATTATGACTTACTTTAAACTTAAATAAAAATAAAACTACTGAGGCCAGAGGGCTGCAATTTAGTATGTGTTATGATTGGAGGGTGGATAATCAACGTTCCAATTTGCAGCCCTCTAACCTCAGTAGTCTTTAAGATCTGAGGGCGGACAGAAAAAGTGCGGAAAGAAAAAATTGAGGACGGACGGACGGACAAAGCCGGCACAATAGTTTTTTTTCAGAAAACTAAAAACGCTTATTCATAAGGCAATTGAGTATTTCTCAACTATTGACCAAGGACATCAACGTTTAAGGGAAACATAAGAGTCTTCCTTGTGAAAAGCAATGACCACCACTGACCTGAACTGACATCATATATGTCAAGAATAATTCACATCAGAGATTACGCACCAAAGAGTCAGAGATATATTGTGAAAGTACTTCTCAATTACTGGCCACCTAGTACATCTGTGCTTATAGTTCAACATGACAGTCTCCCTCACGAGAAATTATAAACGCTAGTGATCTGAACTGACAACATCTCAAGTAATTATTTTCATTAGAGATTTATCTCTCAAGTAATTTTACCCATCAGAGATCTGGCTCTGACTATTATCAGAGATCTGCTACTGATCAACATTTCAAGTCGTTATTCATATTAGTGATCTGTCAGTCATAAGCTTCAAAGTTGTCCTTCAAATCATGGCGTGATACTATCTCCAGCTTTCTCTGGGCACGTGCATGATTTTTCCTTCATGCTGAAGTCGTAAACATTATATTTCTTACTTAACATAAATAAAAATGCATTGAAATCTACGGTCAAATAGACCCTTGTTTCACCAATGAAAATAATTGTTCTGTACTGTTTAACATGCACGTTATCTATTTTTTTACATTTTGATTCTAATAAATAAATCATATATATCCTATCCTAAAATTCCTGTATCTTTAACTCAACGTGAAAGACCTTTTTAGGCTCTTCCAAAGACCTTTCCTATTCCCCCAACACGAACAAAAACAACAAAGTAGTCTGTAGGGTTACTCCTCGAGTAAGCGACTAGGAAGGTTACATAGTGACAAAAAAAAAAAAAGAGAGAAAAAAAAAAAACGGGAGACAACGTTGGTTAGGAAGAACTAGTGTCAGCAGAGCGCAACGGAAAAGTTGCACTGTTTGCATAGATAGCAGGTCAAAGGAGGTGGGCCAAGGATGCTTTTAGGCAGAGGATCCTATGACAAAGAATCGAACTGAGGACAAATGGAAGTTTTTTCCCGCTGCGCATTTACAGGGGAAAGTTTGGAGATTCAATAGAATATAATAGACATGGGGATAGATAGATAGAGAGAGAGAGAGAGAGAGAGAGAGAGAGAGAGAGAGAGAGATACGAAAAAACTAAGTATGTGAGATGCTTTGAATGAATGATATCATATTGTGTGTATGTGTGTGTTAGAGAGAGAGAGTGATCATTCACAGTGTCCTTCTAATGATTTTATCTAGCTTTCTTTTAAACTCCTCCACACTGTTGCTGTTCACAACTTCTGGTGGCAGTTTATTCCATGTGTCACATATCTTGTATGTAAGAAGTTCCCATAATGGGATGTGTTGTATCTCTTCAGTTCTAGTTTCCATCCATTATTTATGTCTGGTTTTCGTTTAACGTAAATAGGTTACTGTCTACTTTTGTTATTCCTTTCAGTATTTTAAATGTTTCTATTGGTTGTCCTCGCAATCGTCGTGTTTCTAAGCCATACATGTTCAGGTTCTCTAGTCGTCTTTGGTAACCTATTTGCCTGATGGATGGAATTAACTTTGTGGCTCTTGCTTGTACCCCTTCTAATCTATTTATGTCCTTTCTTAGTGTTGGTGACCAAAACTGTACTGCATATTCAATATGAGGTCTAACTATTGATGTGTAGAGCTTCAGCACCGTTTCCTTGTTTCTGTATTTGTACTGCCTCTTTATGTATCCCATTAGTTTCTATGCCTTCTTTTCTGGTTCTCCTCTCTGTTCCACACTATTATTTTATGTCATTCCCTAGCAGCTTGTAGCAGGCTTGAGGGTTGTTTGTTCCTATTTGTAACACTTTACACTTACCCAAGTTAAAAGGCATTTGCCATCTTTTTGACCACTCCTATTTTCATTAGATCATTTCTTAAACTTTCCACTGTATCTGGGTCTGGTGCATTTACACCTAGTTTGGTGTCATCTACAAATTTGGCTACCCTGTTAGTTGAGACTACATCAATGCTATTAATGTAAATAAAAAAAACAAGAAAGGGACAAGGACAGAACCCTGGGGAACTCCGCTTGTTACATCTGTCCATTCTGATTATTCACCGTTTATCATGACTCTCTGTTTTTTTATATTAATCAGCCAGTCTTCGATCCAGTCTGCTATTTCTACTACAATTCCAAAAGCTCTATCTATTGTCATTAGTTTTTTGTGGAGAGAGAGAGAGAGAGAGAGAGAGAGAGAGAGAGAGAGAGAGAGAGAGAGAGATTGAAAAAGCGAGCAATGCGAGATGCTTGGGATGAATAATATCATATTGTGTGTGTGTTTGTGTGTACATGTATTTGTGTGCTAGAGGGGAGAGAGAGAGAGAGAGAGAGAGAGAGAGAGAGAGGGAAGAGAGAGAGAGAGAGAGAGAGAGAGAGGAGAGAGAGAGCCGCCGAGGGAAAATTTCGACACAGCTCAACCTTGATGGGAGATCACAAGGTCCAAAACCTCTTCTCTTGAGGGCACTTGTGAATAATTTTCTTTGTTTACAGTTATTCCACTTCCCACTGTTATTGACACATTCATTGGGATTTCTCCGCCCTCCTTTTCGTCCTCTTCTCCTTCTTCGTTGCTGTTGTTGTTATTATTATTGTTACCATTATCATTTCCCCAGTCATCATACATGTGCCTGTTCTCTTTTCAAGGTCTGTAAGTGGGAGATGACGACACTTGAGTTATAGCATCATTTGTTTATGTAACCATACATGCATGGGGAGAGAGAGAGAGAGAGAGAGAGAGAGAGAGAGAGAGAGAGAGAGAGAGAGAGAGAGAGAAGCTACACGGTGGAATAAAACATCCCTTAGATGCGCCACAAAGACTACTAGTCTTTCCAGGCTGTGGCTACCAGGAATCCCCGTGACCTCCTACGTTGCTTTGATTGAAAAATAGCACACATCCTTCGCCCATCCCGTCGGCTTTATGAGTTCCTGAAACTCCGCGTTTCATAAAACGAGAACCCAGAATGAACAGCCAAGTTGACGGGAATAGTTCGGCGGTGCTTATCCCGCAATAACAAAAAAAAAAAAAAAAAAAAAAAAAAAAAAAAAATGAAAGTTAATGAAGTCTGACGTCCAAAGAAGTTTCGCGTCAACAATTCTGCATTGTTATGGGCGACTGGAGAAGGTTATTCCTGCGATTCTTGGAGGCGAAGACGATCGTTGCAGCAGTTGTAAATGGATTGTCAACAGTTCGAAGATCCGTCGCTCTTTTGAAGTGTGTTTGCGTGTGTTCTAATATGTACACAGTAGGGTTTCCATAAAGTCACGGTGCGATTTGAAATACTCGTAGCTTCGTCACCATACGTGATAGAATTAATCTGTAAAACGGATAAGAGAGCTTGAAGTGTCTAGTTTTCTGTTCGTTTTATCCAATATTCTTGACAATTTCTGAAACCTAAAAAGACCTTCTTTTTCAGAACTGCTGTCGTCCCATGGCGCCACCAGAAGAGAACGCAAGCTGGGTTCTTTGGTTGGCTGAACTAAAATATACTGTCGCTGTACGAAGGTTTACACACAAAAAAAAAAAAAAAAAACAAAAAAAAAAAAAAACCGAGTTTTCTGTCCGGTGGTGGCCTCAGCCACGGCCCCTAAAAATCTTAGCCGGGATCCATGAAACTCAGCCTCAGTCCGGTGGTGGCCTATGTTGTTGGTACCTACAGCGCTGCCAGAAGTACGATTATGGCTAAGTCTAATCTTAAATGAAATGAAACCTACTGAGGCTAGAGGGCTGCAATTTGGTACATTTAATGATTGGAGGGTGAATGATCAACATGCCAATTTGCAGCCCTCTAGTCTCAGAAGTTTTTAAGATCAGAGGGCGGGCGGAAAGACAAAGCTATCACAATAGTTTTCTTCTACAGAAAAGTAAAAGTACCACACAGGAATTGCACTTCCAGGTGGATGAAGAAATTTAAGGAAACAGGTTCTGTTACTAATTAATCACTGTCTGGTAAACCATGCGCTGATAAAGGAACTGTAACATCTGTAGAAAATCCAGAAAGAGTCTCAGACGAGCATCTTTGGAGAAGAGGCTTTCAAAATCTACTGTGCATAAGATTCTGCGGAAAAAAAAACTTGAAATGAAAGCTCACAAAATCTAAATGCATCCAAAATAATCAAAATGATGTTAAATATCTACGGTCTGTCCGATGATGTCATTCACTTTATATCTTAAGCGGTCAAAATAACATACTTATAAAGCAAGAACGGTTGACATATGCAATAATTATCACCTTTTTTTTTTTTTTTTTGTTTTTTTGGCCCACGCAGCTTTTTCACCATAGACAGGATGTCATTCACGCACCCCCCTCCCCCCTTTACAAAGCTAGCGGAGAGAAAGTCCAGTGTGACTGCGGCCCAATGTCACTGCGTTTTGTGCGGTCCTAGCTCCAGTTTGAGCCTGCCAATCTGTGGTCACAATCCCACCCCCGAAACACTGAAATTCGCCCCCTATGGGAGATTCACCCCCGGTTTAGAGCCACAGACATTAAGAACCACTGATATAGAGTATGTAGAAACTATTTTGGAGGAATTCGTGTAAATTGTGAATAAGTCAAAGGTTCTGAGATCTTCGGAATTCTCTCCTTGCTTCCGTTTTTCCCAATTCTTGTATTTGTTGCTATAAGAAGCAGAATATCTATCGGATCTTTTCATTGTCTTCTTAAAGGAGAGAGAGAGAGAGAGAGAGAGAGAGAGAGAGAGAGAGAGAGAGATAACGTTCCCTCGAAATGGTATTTACAATTCCATCAGTTCCTCAGGTAAGAAAATTAATTTGCGAAAATCACTGTTTAATTAGGAATGCATTTAACGCTTAGGAAATAAAATTATTTTTTATTTGGCCTGAAATCATGCCCACTGCTTTTTTTCACCCACTCTTTCTCTGTATTTCTGATTACCATTATATATATAAGTATATATAGGTATATATACTTATATCTATATATACATTTACTTACATACACACACATACAAATTAATATATATATATATATATATATATATATATATATATATATATATTTTCTTTTTGTTTACATATTTATCTACATACATGCATATATATATATATATATTTATATATATATATACTATATATATCTATATATATATATATATATGTATGTACGTATTTATGTATAAACTTATGTGTATATTTTGTTTCCGTTTTTACTCAAAAAACCAAAAAAATAACACCGAAAAACATTTTCGTTTATCCTGACTTCACTTGATAAAAACAAAAGTAGAAAAACGACGGGAATTTCATCTTCGCCAAAAAAAAAAAAAAAAAAAAAAAATAGAAAAAAAAAAATAAAAAAGGAACGTATAAACAACATATTTGAATATAAGTCCAAAAGACTAAACTCAAATAAAGGAATTTGCTCACATTATAAAAATTTTCCAAGTCTTTCTCGAAACCAAAAATCATTAAAACAGGTTTTTTTTCTGTTTATCTTTCCTTTGTCGTTGATAGTTTAGTTTAAAAAAAGTTTTTGTGTATCTTTTTATGTTTGGTCTGATGAACTACTAAAATGTTCGTGCTGTGGTTTCAACTGTAGACAAATCCCGACACTATAGACGTTACGTAACGTACAAAAGCCTAAGACTTCTTCATTCCCGATACTTATACAGAGACCATAGGAGAAGGAATGGAGTGGGAAGTTGCATCTCTGAAAAATGCAGGGATATACTTTATGCAGTGTCATGTAGAGAGGAACAGGGAGTCTTTCCATTTTTATGTTTGTGTATGGAAACCTCATTTGCTTATCGTGAGTATTCTACTTTTTTCGCTTACTCGGGAAGTAATCCTATAAACTCCTTTGTTGTTATTGTTGTTCTTGCTGTTGTTGTTCTTGTTGGGGGGGGGGGGGGGGCGGTAGGAAAGCCGTATGGAAGAGCCTAAAATGGTCTGAAAAAAGTGTTTCACACTGAGCTAAAGATACAGGAATTTTAGGATAGGATATTTATTATTTATTTATTAGAGTGAATATGTCAAAAATAAATAATGTGCATGTTAAACAGTACAGAAATATTATTTCTAATGGAATATAGCGTATTTATTTTAATTTTCGTTGGCGAAACGACGCGCTATTTGACCTTAGATTTGAGCACGTTTTAATTTATCAAGTTAGGAATATAATGTTTGCAACTTATGAGGGAGGGGAAATCTTGTACGGGTCCCAAGTAAGCTGGAGGTCAGATCACGCCTTGTTTTTCGTGAGGCTCTTTAAAAACGAAATATTTCTGTACCCCAAACGGTGGTTTGCAGTCATGATAAGCAGTACTACGATTTGTTTTATAAATGTCACTGTTGTTATAATTACTGTATCGCCATAACTAACTTCACCGTGTCTTTTGAATTACATTCAATTCTGGCTCATTTTAGTTTGCCTTTCTTCTTCCTTTTATAGATTAACCTATCTTTCTTCTTTTTATAATGGTCGTTATAACTATATTGTTCACTCCAGTCTTTTATTCTTCTCAATTCTTCCTCACTCCTTCCTCTTATCCGTACTCTCTTCACATTTTTCTTATCTCCCTTTCCTTATTTCCTCCCCTGGGATCATCCATCCCTTCCTACCCCCACTTCAAAAGCTGACATAGCGACAAAATGATATATCAATAATGAGGAATAATGTAAGATAGACCTGAAATAAACATCAAATTCTCTGTGACGCAGAAATATCGAAGTAATGGAACAAATAGATAAAATAGGAAAGACCGGGTTTTTTAAGCATTATTATTTATTATTGGCTGCAGCTCCACAATAATATAGCTACGTTCATCCTCAGTCAAGCGGAACCTAGTACAAGGTTCGAAAGCTTTGAATATATATTAAAGGCGATCAGCTCTCACATGTTATATTATGGTGGACCTGCAACCATTATCATCATCATCTTCGACACGGAAAAGTGTGCCCATTATTATCATTATTATTACTATGGAGATGTACCCTGTTCATATGGAACAAGCCCACCTCAGGGGCCACTTGGTTTGAAATATTAGCTTCCAAAGAATACGGTGCTCCAGTGGCGGATCTAGAACTCTTTTATTGGTGGGGCGGCACATAAAATGATAACTTGAGTATTTATCTATCTATCTATCTCTCCATCTGCTTTTTTGATACATCTATCGCCCTTTCTCCGTGAGTGAATAATCTATCTATCTAGCTATATATATATTTTTCTATCTTTTATAATATAAAATCTCGCCCTTTGAGTGCAAAATCTATCTATCTATTATCTATCTATCTATCTATCTATCTATCTATCTATCTATCTATCTATCTATATATATATATTATAGGATATATTAACAGTGAAGGGCGTCGCCCCCCCCCCCCCCTAGCTTTAACATTTGGTATGCGTTTTAGCCATAGCGTTAAGCGAACTGGTAACCCTCAGTCTCTTCTCTCTCTCTCTCTCAACCTCTCTCTCTCTCTCTCTCTCTCTCAAAGTGATCACTGGCAAAAGCCCCCTCTCTCTCTCCATTCCATCAGGTCATTAAATTAGAGTCGGAGTTACAAAAATATATACGTTTTATTCAAAGCAAAGTGTTAGTTGAATAATTCAAGTTCCTACAAGATAATTAATGGAATGATAATAGTTCAAGTCTCACAGACAACTAACTCAGATAACCCCACAGTATTTAAATGTCTTAATCAGTAATTAGTCACACCAATTATCTCTCCTCCAAAATACAGTCCCCTCGATATCGATACAACCACCGCCGCCGCCGCCTTCATAGTAATAGTTAGTTGTTGTATCATGAATAGGTTCAATTCCAGATTCATTAGGCGAAACCTCACCACCACCGTCTAAACTTTTATCATAAGGTATCATAGTTATTGTATAGAACCGCCCATTGCAGCCTGGAACGTCAACACTTTAACAAATAGAACTTTCCCAGAGCCAGCCCAGCATTCTGCCTTTTCTCCCATAGCTGTCTCCCTAGTTCTTGGCTAAACGAAGCCATTAAGAATGGACATAGTTCGTACACGCACACACGAATTCACACTCATTGTCAACGCCCCAATTAACTGGTCACAGCCAGTTTTCAAAGGCACCTTGAACAAGCCCTCACGACACTGATATGCTTAAGTAAGGAACTTTAACATCACACCACCCCAAAAAGAGATGTCAGCATTCTTAGGTCGTCACTTCGGACTCTGTCTCCATGGGAAGTTAAAAATGATCAGTCTGCACATCACATTATAATGGTACATTAACCAAACATATTATTAATCATAGCCCTCTTTTGTCTAACACACACACACACACACACACACACACACACACATATATATATATATATATATATATATATATATATATATATGTAACATGTACACACATACGGTGTATGTATGTATATATATATCTATGTGTATATAAGTCATCATATCACATTTCCGTGATTCATATACATATATCGAGCTACAATGTCCTTTAATATCTAATTCGCTCTACCTCGGAATTAATATATTTTCATATATGCTTAACCGAAGGGGAATTTTTTCTCGATAATAGATTTGCCTGGACCAGGGCGCGAACCTATGGATCCTTTCAAACCCAGGAACGTCAGTGAAGCGTTACTACTACACCACGCGAGAGGCCTCTCGCGGTGGTGTAGTAGGTAACGCTTCACTGACGTTCCTGGGTTTGAAAGGATCCATAGGTTCGCGCCCTGGTCCAGGCAAATCTATTATCGAGAAAAAATTCCCCTTCGGTTAAGCATATATGAAAATATATTAATTCCGAGGTAGAGCGAATTAGATATTAAAGGACATTGTAGCTCGATATATGTCTATGTGTATATATATATATATATATATATATATATATATATATATATATATTGTTGTTGTTACTTTTGTTGTTGTACAGTTGTTGTTGTTATTGAAATCATCATTAACTTAGAAAATTTTGTGCTGCTAATAATGATTTATTGAATGAATACATTGTCCTATCATTTATATCCACGGGGGTGGGGGACACGTGAACCAGGGGCCCGCTCCCCCCCCTTAAATCCACCACTGTGGTACTCGTACGTATTATGCATATATAAATTTGTCATCTATTTTTTGGTGATGCTTGTTACTAGAATAGCATTCCACCTCTCTCTCTCTCTCTCTCTCTCTCCTTCACTAGGAAACTCATAAGCCCACCCGAGTTATTCACTGCATGAATAAGGAAAAATATGCTACTTTAGAAATAGTATTTTTCTGAAATATCTCTCTCATGCAATTTCCAGTACGAAAATCCAAATAGCGTGTGGTTCCAGGAAGCGAAAAGAGCGATCTTTCTTTTGGCACCAATAACGCTGGAGGAAACTGGGATTGGAATTTCACAGGATCTCGCAATCTGATGAGTTTAGGAAATCAGACATAGATCAGCGAAGAAATTTTTCATTAGAAATCTAAGAAACTTACAAATGTTACGTTATGGGAACTTGCGAGCTAAATACCACAGGAGTTTATTACAGAGTATTTCAAGTTTTTATAGCTTATGAATGAGAATATTTTAGGCTTTTATGACAAGATTATTTTAGATGACTTTCATGATTTGATAAAATAGGCTATAGATTACTTCAGGATCTTATAAGATGATTTTTTTAGGATTTTATAAGATTACTTCAGGATTTTATAAGATGATTACTTCAGGATTTTATAAGATTGCTTCCGGATTTTATAAGATGATTACTTCAGGATTTTATAAGATTGCTTCCGGATTTTATAAGATGATTACTTTAGGATTTTATAAGATTACTTCAGGATTTTATAAGATATTTTTAAGGATTTTACAAAATGATTGTTTAAGGATTTTATAAGATTACTTCAGGATTTTATAAGATGATTTTTTAAAGATTTTATAACATGATTTTTTTAAAAGGATTTTATAAGATTACTTCAAGATTTTATATAAGATGATTATTTTAGAATTTTATAAGATTACTTCAAGATTTTATATAAGATGATTATTTTAGAATTTTATAAGATTACTTCAGGATTTTATAAGATGATTATTTTAGGATTTATAAGATTACTTCAGGATTTTATGAGAAGATTATTTACGGATTTTATAAGAATATTTTAGGATTTTATAAGATTACTTCAGGGTTTTATGCGAGGATGATTTACGGATTTTATAAGGAGATTATATACGGGTTTCATAGGATGGTTATTTTAGGATGCCATAAGATTATTTTAGGAGGTTACAAGATTAATTCCGGATTATATAGGAAGATTATTTTAGAATTTTATAGGAAGATTATTTTATGATTTCATAAGATTATTTTAGGAGTTTATAAAATTATGTTATGATTTTGTAAGATAATTATTTTAGGATTTTATGACTATTTTAGGAGGTCATAAGATTATTTTAAGATTTTATACGAATATTATTTAAGGATTTTATAGCATTATTTTAGGATGTTAAAAGGAGATTATTTCAAGCCTTTGAAAGAAAATTATTTTTGGATTTGATAAGAAAATAATTTTAGAATATCATAAGGAGAATCCTTTGGGATTTCATAAAATTATTTTAAGATTTGATAAGATGATTTTATGATTTTAAAAGAAGATTGTTGTAGTGTCTGAAATAAAAACAACATTACTGTCTTATTTCATTTGGAAGGTCATAGCGGGGATAGAAAAGGTCACTTAACTTAATTACACTTCTACTTTCATCATCCACCCACAAGTCCCATAATCCTCCTACACGCATGCGCACAAGGAACGATAGATCTTATATTATACACCGGATAGATAGATAGACAGATATATATATATATATATATATATATATATATATATATATATGTGTGTGTGTGTGTGTGTGTATGTGTTTGTAGATTGTGTTCTCACAGACAAAGGGCGATAGATATATAAAAAACGCAGATGGAGAGATAGATAGATATATACGCAAGTTATCATTTTATGTGGCGTCCTATTCTGCACAAGCATTTCTTCAATCCTAAGTTGCATCGATAAGTTTTATTTCATTATCATTCACGAAAAAATTCTACGGCAATTTAAAGCTTCTTAATGAACTGTCATTTCATACTTTTTTTTTTTTTTTTTTTTTTTTGCTGCAACTGGGAGTAAGCTTACAAACTACTCGGCCGATAAAGGAGATCAGGGATCAATAGGGATGTGAAAGATCCCGGTTTCTTTACAACATTCTGGTAACTATGGTTTCCATCAACGATTGAATTTCTTCCTCTGAATTACAGATACATAATTTTAACTTCTCTGTCTTTTAAGTTCTGAATATTTTGTATATTTCAGTGACCCTCATCAGTAGTGTAAGAATTAGACTAATTAGACTTATACAGGGTATCCATAAAGTTCCAGTATTACAAGTATTTATTGCCCAGAATGGTACTGGGACATTATAGACATCTTGTATATAGACTTTAGATAAGAATAGGTTCTCGCTAGACTAGATGCAGTCAGTAAACTTCAGACTAGTTTCGCTAGATTTCATAGAGCATCAGTTAACTTCAGAAGCGAATGAACTAACTGGTAACTATGGTAGATTCACATCAACCGTGCATCTGATGCCTAGGCCAGTCCCTTACGACTCTCCTGATTGGCTGTTGATAAAAGTATCCCTCAGGAGAGGTGGAACATACATCCTGCCTATGCGAACTCTCGAGAGAGACTGAGTTTCCAGCCCTGTGACTGACTTATCAACAGCCAATCAGTACCGTCGTAAGGGACTGGACTAGACATCAAATGCACGATTGATGTGAATCTACTATAGCCGACCGTGGTTTGTCTTATTAATTATAATTCGGACGCCATAATTTCTAAACCTTTGTATTGCCAAAGAACTCAAAGACTCGACCTTTTCTTTGAGTTTCTCGAATTATTTGTATCAACAAATTCAACACAACGCCTAGAATGACTAATTTGTTAATTCATCTCATTCCGGCCCGATAGAAAGTAAGATTTCACTTTCTGAGGTGAATTTTCCGACAAGTCTTCGATAATTCCACTCGCTTGTGATGTTAAATTACGCAAGAGTCATAAATGGAAAGTACACACAGCTATCAATGCACACACACTCACACATATATACTTACACAAATTCTTACACACACACACACATATATATATATATATATATGAATAATTATCACATCACCGTGATTCATATAAATTATTTTCGAGCTACAAATGTCCTTTAATATCTAATTCGCTCTACCTAGGAATTAATATGTTGTCTTATATGTAAGACATTTTTCACTTGATAATAATTTCGTCCTCTCGAAATTATTATCAATTATTCCCCTTCGGTTTACATATATTAATTCCGAGGTAGAGCGAATTAGATATTAAAGGACATTTGTAGCTCGTATAATATATATATATATATATATATATATATATATATATATATGATAAAAAGGCACCCATAAAACCCCCAAAAACTATAGAATGTAAAACAGAATTCCATCTAATAAGGTTAACTGTCAATCGGGGTGACTTCTAACAGCTGACCGGTGGACCTCTTGGTATAAATATGGCTTTTTCTGTAACTCTCCTCTCTACGGGCTTCTCTAGGAGTAAGAGCCCGTGCTGGCATAAGGCCAGCTTAATCTCAAACACAAATAACTTTCCTCTTCATTCCTTGCCTGCCTGGAGAGAGGGACAGTTTGGTCTCTGAAATATAGTGTTTATATTCTACATTTTGGCGTTTTTATGGGCTCCTTTATTATTATTATTATTATTATTATTATTATACACACACACACACACACACACACACATATATATTATATATATATATATATATAAATATATATATATATATATATATATATATATATATATAAGTTTTTTGCCACGAAGGAAAAAAATGAAAAACAAGATAGCCAAGCACTTTCGGTCTAGTGCGACCCTTTACTCAGGCACAACTGATCTTACAGAGTAAAAACATAGTCAAAGTAGGCTTAATATTCAAACTGACATTACAAAATTAGCAATAAGGTCGTTTTCACTCTACAGAAACGAGGAAACGCCTGAGGGCAGTATAAGCGAATTTTTAGGTAGCCACACCTTGGACGATACACACGTGGTCAACAGATGATTCATCCCGAAAACAATACATTTTGAAAAAAACAGGGAGGCATATACAACTTATTACCATGAAATTTACAAAAATGTTCCCCAAAAAATTAATGAAAAGACGAAAAAAAAGAATATAAATATATCGAGCAAGAGAGAGAGAGAGAGAGAGAGAGAGAAATAATAACTATATACATGTGGGACTAATTTATTAGTAGTTCATTTGTTTTAAGGTCCTTCATAAACATTTTACAAATATACGGGTCCAAATGGTACAATCCCGGACTATGATTTAGGTTGTTTTTATTAGTGATTTGTATAAATGCGGATTCCAGTAAATTTCTTGAGACATAATCATTATATCTAGCTATTACAGAGGTATCACCCCAATTAATACAATGAGATTATTCACTCAGATGGATAAACAGTGCATTTGAAGTCTGGGCTGTTCTAACTGAATACATATGCTGCTTAATACGTACACATAAATTTTTACTTGACTGACCAACGTAAAATGTTGGGCAATTCTTACAATAAATTTTGTAAATGATGTTGTTATTTGTTACAGGACTATTCTTAATTAGCATATCTTTAACGGTATTGTTATAAGAAACGCTACATTAACATTAAACGATTTAAATATTGATTTTATGGTTTCAAATCCACGAAAGTAAGGCAAGCTAAGTACATTTTTAGGCATTTCTTTTTCATTAATAGCAAGACTATAAAATTTTGTGTGAGCTTTTTGGTAACATAAATCAATTAAATGAGGTGGGTAGCAGAGATCGTTTCCTATCTTTTTTATGTATTCTATTTCTTGGTCAAGATATTGTGGACTCGTGATACGCAAAGCACGTAGGAACATAGAAGAAAAAATTGAAATTTTAATATTAAGATGGCCAGAATAAATGTACATATGTTAAATTATTTGTGGGTTTTCTATAAATACTGAATTTACATTGGAAAGATTCTCTATGTATTAATACATCTAGGAAAGGGATGACATTATTATTTTCAATTTCAACAGTGTATTTTATGGATGGCACTAAATTATTCAATTTAGATGATAAATCATTTACATGGATACCAACAGCTAAGACTACTAAGAAGTCATCTACATATCTGTACCATTTTAAGGGGACAGGTGTGATATTCGGGAGGTGTTGTCTTTCAAAAAATTCCATATATAAGTTTGAAAGGAGAGGTGATAAAGGGTTACCCATGGCCATACCAAATATTTGTTGGTAATATTCTCCATTAAAAATAAATTTGCAATCACAAATACACAACTTAATCAGTGAAATTATGTGACTAACGGACATAGACAATTCATGCAATACAAGTTCATTACTTAAATATTCTAGCACAGAGTCAATAGGGACTTTTTGTAAACAAGGAACATACATCAAAACTGACAAAGATATCGTTAGGGTTTAGTACAATGTTATTTCATTTTTCCACAAGATCAAGAGAATTCCGGATGAGTGAATTACATACAGTTCCTAGTAGCGGGGATAACAATTTATTTAGATTATACGAGCTACAAATGTCCTTTAATATTTAATTCGCTCTAACTCGGTGGGGGGAGGAGAAGATCCCTGGCAATAACGTCTTATTTCACTCAGTCCCCAGCGTGACGTCATCAACACTGCCACTCCATTGGGGTAACGTGGCTTAGCAACGGTCAGTGACAGATTCAGACAGTTCATAAACAGTATATTGTTCTTGACGTTCAGATGACAGCGATGGTGCGTAAGGCAATTAAGTAAAAACGACGTTGTTCACAATATCCAACAATTGCTGATATTGCCTAGCTATGTTAAAGACTATAGGATTCATTTTTCAATATTTGGGTAATGTTATTATGTTGAATTTTTTCATTTCAAAGATGTTCGAAAACCAACAATAAATTTCAGATATTTTTTGAGCTTTATGTTATTATGATTTATGTATTTCTGCATAATTCGGAGGAAAAATATACTATATATAATGCAAAATACCACGTATATGATTTTTTTCTTTTTGACCTTAATCTACTATGCAAAAGATGGCTGCCTTCATAAGGAGGTCATTAGTCAGCGTAGTCAACCTTCACATACCGTAAAACCCCAGCCGAGGACCCCCGGCCAATCTAAAGTCATGGCCACCCGCACCATATTTTCCAAGAGGGGCAGATCATATATATATATATATATATATATATATATATATATATATATATATATATATATGCAGTGGAACTGCGATCCCAATGATATAAGTGAAGCAAGATGCTATAAAGAAAAAATACAATTTTACCTTGACTTTTTTTTTTTTACATAAACTGAAAGAATATATTCTAAAATGGAATGAAAACTAAGTGATGTTGATAAATGTAATATAATATATATATATATATATATATATATATATATATATAATATATATATATATATATATAATATATATTTTCAGGGGCAAGTGCCCCCTCTTGCCCCTATGTGCGGGCGCCCATGTCTAAAGTTTTATCATTACTATACCGGGATACCCAGCACAACGTAGTAGTATATTTAATATTTGTATATTCCTGCACAAAGGAAGTATAAGTAAATATATGAAATATTTGTTGAAAACAAATTGTTGAAAACAGCCACACTTATTTAGTTCAGGAGTTGAAACAATATCAATGTTTTCATTGTGTCGCCGAAGCCCTAGGGACTAGAGGGAATTCTCCTAGACCCTTGGGGGTCCTCGCACCCCAGTTTGGGAACCACTACCATTTTGCTTCTGAAGGTTCAAGAGGTTCCTTATGTAAATGTTTGTATCCAAATTCAATCATTTCAAATCAAAAACAAAATATAATACTTTGGAGAGAAACTGCCGTTCTCATCGGCTGAGCGGATGTTTTGAGAGAACTGAGAACGGAATGGAATGGATTAACATTAAAGCTAATCTCGTTTATAAATAGTGGCCTAACCTTGCTGCGAAAAAAAGGAAATGACGAGAGAGACACTGCTCACAAAGCCACCATTGAAAAAAAAAGAGAGACGTTGAGACCACGCCACTGATTTGGGGGGCCGACACATGAATGAATCACGTACCGGGCCTAAGTATACACAGCTCCGTTCGTTTGGACTCCGCACCGCGTGTGACGTTTGTCAACAAACCAGGATGCAATTGTTTTCCTTTTCCTGCTTTATTGAGGTTCCTTGTTTTTAGGTCGTTTCGTGATGTGTGCCTTTGTCGCAGGACATCGTTGTAGAGACATGTCTGCTCGTAGGGTGAAATATATACATTTTTTTTCTCTCTCCGAAAGTTCAGTTTGACCAATAGTTTGATAGGTTCTTTGAGACGTCTTTGGGATTGGGATTCAGTAAGTAGGCACTCTCTCTCTCTCGAACACCACACACAATCACTACAATCACCAATACATGGATGCAAACTTCTCACACGTATTAATGCATATATAAAAACTTACACACAAACACTGACACACACACACACACACATATATATATATATAATATATATATATATATATATATATAATATATATATATATATATATATATATATTATATATATATATATATATAAATGCGTTGACACTCCTATTAGTATATATTATAGGGAGCATTGAAAGGGACACTTCGAGCTGATATATATATGGACTAGACATGTATCGGATGCATGAAAATGGGATTTGCGGATGTGGATGCGGATATTTGGTGACCATACCCGAGCGGATGCGGATACTTTGTACATCTAAATAATTTAGATATAAGTTAAATGTTAAAGACGATTTTCAGCCAAATATTTTAAAATTATGTTTTACCACTTAATATTTGATGTACTAATTGAAAGAAGAAACGTAAGTGATGGTTATGTATGTGTGTGTAGCTTTCATATGAATGTACGAACAGTGAAAGCGTTACACGAATGCTTTAGTTGTCTTGGCAATACCCTGCCTTTATGATTACAACTGTTATAAATGACATGAAATTATTAAAACTAATATGCTTTAAAACAAATGTGCTATAACAGAGCTACTAATACAGTAATATACTGTATGAAATGTGGGATTGTGTATCGTGTATTCCGCATAATAAAACGACAAAAAGGCAAATTTAGCCAAAAGCAAAACAGAAAAGCTACTTTTAGCTACAATCTGAGTATGAACTATTGAACACTAAGCAGGGGGTGATATCCGTATATCCGCATTCTCAAATTGCGGATGCGGACGTGGATGCTGTCTACAATGCTAATGCGGATGTGGATGCAGATGTTGATTAGGAGATTCTCAATGAGGATTTCTAAAAAATGCTGATAATCCGCGGATGCAGATATCTCTTAATATGGAAGTAGGCATACGAATAAATATGTTCACTGAAACTTATTTAATCATACGATGGAAAAAAGGTAAGCATAATCTAATATTTATTTATATACACTAACGTCACTGAAGGAGGAGGTTTATCCCCCCCAAAAAAAAGCTTCTTCCAATTACAAATTATAATCTTTCTATCTCACAAGAATGGTTGTCCTCTTATGAATGACGCACGACCTTCCATCATTAGCTAATATATAGCCCCATTAGTTGGCTCAATGAAACCGCTTATGAAATTTGTAGTTTCTACTTTTTTTTTATTTCTTCACTTATGGATGTATTGCATTAATTCTTTGCCATCAACTGACTGATGTTTTAGAATAGAAAAATAATTAATCGTGTATATATATGTATATATATATATTATATATATAGATATATATATATGTGTGTGTGTGTGTATTTATATATAGTATAGACACCTCCCGACGGCCAGAGAAAAGGCTACGAAGATGATGCTTCTTTGCTATATATATATTAGATTGCTATTTTTGTGGCATTAATGCCTGGAGAGAGCCTAAGAACTTCAAGAATGAGGCCCAAACCTCCCCAAGGATCGCCAGTCTCTTGAGGCTTGCCTTGAAGGGTAAGGTCCGACCTAGGAGCCGCTTCCTCGGAGGAATGCAGGTATCCTGCCAGCCTCGGGAAGCGAAAACCCCAAACTAAGACTGTGACGAGTAACGTTTGGCAGCGTTTGGCTAGAAACAGCTGTCGATATGCATAGAATGCCATCATTGTTAAAAAATTGAAATTAGGCTATGCTTTTTGCTTTTTTGCACATGAAAAACAATTTGAAAACTTTTTTTGTATTGAGGTACATTATTTTAATTTGAAACTGATTTATTTTAATTTGAAGTCCATCTTTTTTTTAATTTGATTTGATTTTGAAGTTCGTGGAGCAGGCTGGTTTTTCTGGAAAATTCATAACGTATCTTCAATCTATTTTGAACAATTTATAAATTTCTTGGAAATTTTATGCTTTTTATTCCTTTGAGGCCACATTATTTATTAATGGCAATTTTGACTATAAGAATAAGAAGGTTAATTTGTATGAGGTCAATGAAACGTCCGAAGATAAGTCTTTAAGACGAAGGACCCAGTTCATGGCTGGAAGCCACGTTTAAACAGGGAGTCCTACAACTGCCCTCCTGCCACTAGCTATTAATACAAGAGAGAGAGAGAGAGAGAGAGAGAGAGAGAGAGAGAGAGAGAGAGAGAGAGAGAGCTTTTCTGGTTCCGGTCGACTAGTTTCATCAAGTCTTCTTGTTCCTGGAAGTTGTTTATTTTGGTGACAAGTGTCGCTTATTGTTTCTATTTCAGGAATTCAATGCTGCGTTATAACAATAGACCTAATAAGCTCAACAATCATCATACCAACATTTCCAAAATAAGAATATGAATTACAGCAAGTTGTCTTTAAATGTTGAAGTTTTAGGCTGCGTCCAGCTACCTGGATGTTACAAAATGATTTATAGACCAACAAAAATAATCTAAGCCCTCCGAGATGTAATCTCCGTTACTGTTCTTTGAGGAATAAATGATGATGATGATTTTGAGTATATGGAGAAGATGGTTATTAATCGAAACATCATAAGTATTAATATCAAGGCGCCTGGAACCAAGACCACCGAGATAGAAGGCTGTTCGATGTTTTGTGACGTAAGCAAGGGTGGTCCGAGCTGCTAGAACTGACTACGCTGCCAGACGAAAGAAATTTAAACAAACCCTCGCCAAATCTATCATTTTTGGTCTGCCAGTTATTAATCTACTTATTTTTCTCGTCTACACTAATTAGTGTACGTACACTAAATAATACTTACTGGAAACACAAGTTATAAGATTAATATAAAATGCTGATCCAAAACAAACGCCATTGCATAGGTTTACATAACAAAAACATAGATATAAAAGCCTAGATGCCGCATCGGGCGCTAGCTGAATAGGCTGGCGCACGTCATCAGGCCCGCCATCTTGGGGCGGTAATTCAAACAATGCAGCAGGCTCAGTATATGAACGTTTTTTCGCCACTATTCGCTTAATATTGCACGGATTTTCTTGTCTGATGGCTCGTTACAAAGCTTACATAATTCCCTACAAGGATCTAATAAAATAAAGTTGTTCCTTATTGTTTGAAAGTTAACTTACAATGACTTTGTTTTAGCAGGTAGGGGGAAGGGGGCTAGTTGTACACAAATGTTAATATTTACCCATAACTATTGCTGTAAACAATAATTTGAAATGCTGTGATAAGACAGCCTACGAAAAAAAATGGTTAAAACAATATTGTTTAAGGGCCATTAGGTCAATAGGGTAAAATGTTGGACACTAATTTGATGTTTCTAGATTTCTTTCACTGCATTATAGCTATGTAATATTAGTGTTAACTGGTCCTTGTAATAAGAACTAAATGGCCCAGCAAGGCACATAATGAGGTTTTTGTTGATGTTTTGATATAGCCTGCTGATTTCATATCAATGCATATAGATTATCATTACAATGTAGTATCATTAAACTGTTGGAAACAGCAATGAAAAAAAAAACTTGTTTAAATTGCTGGGAATATTTATAAATAAATGCACAGAGGTACAATAAATGTTATATATACATTCAATGTAAGAACAAATATCATGAAAATAAATCATTGTGCAATACATTTTGAGAGTTGTTACTTTAAAGTATAGGCTTAATGACCCATAAGGCCACCCACAGCTTTAAATTTATACATGTGTGACCAAACCAATGAACAGTTAGCTGAAAAAAAATTAGACTGGCCTTATGATTGTGGTCTAGGCTGAAAGGCTCGGTGGGGGTGGGGGACGGTTACTATGACCGGGTATACAGGGTTGCTCGTCAGGATTGGCTCATTTTGGCAATTTTGGTCTATAGAAGTATAGAGATGGCCCAGGCCCTTATCCCAAATAAGGTATAATAATTTGGGTCCTTGACAAACACAGGTCTAGAGATGAGCTATATTGAACTGTTAATGCTTACCATAATGATATATCTTAGTCTGAGCAAATTAAAGGTAGTTTTGTGAAAAATTTAAGTTCTATATAATTATTTCACCATATAAAATTAGGTCTAGAGATAGGTCACTTTTGCCACTAGACGAGGTCTCTTGATACCCGCTAAATTTTCCAAAGCCAGGTCTAGAGGTCAGAATTCACTGAGGAGCATCCCGTTCCAAAAAAATGGAAGAACCCCCACCCCACCCAGGCTCAAAGGAGCAGGCAGAGATGCAAAGGCTAGATAACACAGAAATCCTAGTTATTCTAGGGCCTACTGTAGTTTATTTTAGGCTCAACCCTACAGTTTTATGACTTAAACTTGTAGGCCTGTGCCAAAAATTATATTGGGGGATTTTTTAACAGAGCACTTCGAGAGACAAAGATTTTACTTAAGTTGCACAGATCCATAGCTGTAGGCCAACTTTAGTCATCTGTCTTATCACAGCATTTCAAATTATTGTTTACAGCAATAGTTATGGGTAAATATTAACATTTGTGTACAACTAGCCCCCTCCTTCCCCCTACCTGCTAAAACAAAGTCATTGCAAGTTAACTTTCAAACAATAAGGAACAACTTTATTTTATTAGATCCTTGTAGGGAATTATGTAAGCTTTGTAACGAGCCATCAGACAAGAAAATCCGTGCAATATTAAGCGAATAGTGGCGGAAAAATGATATTGTCATGTTACAATAAGGTTTTATACATACTTACCTGACAGATATATACTTAGCTATAGACTCCGTCGTCTCCGACAGAATTTCAAATTTCGCGGCACACGCTACCGGTAGGTCAGGTGATCTACCGCCCTGCCCTGGGTGGCAGGACTAGGAACCATTCCCGTTTTCTAATCAGAATTCTTCTCTTCCACCTGTCTCCTGCGGGGAGGCTGGGTGGGCCATTAATCGTATATATCTGTCAGGTAAGTATGTATAAAACCTTATTGTAACATGACAATATCATTTTTATACATTCAACTTCCCTGCCAGATATATACTTAGCTGATTAGCACCCATTGGTGGTGGGTAAGAGACAGCTAACTACTGAAATAGACAGGTAAACAACATATGTTGTAGGTATTAATAAACCTTGGTTCCTACCTTATTAGGCTGAAGACTTCGCGGCTACTGCCTTGGAGTCTGCTTAGCCTCAAGAGCCTCAGCGAGATATTGATCTATGGCTAAGAGTTCTTGTGGGTCTGCCAATGGGGTCTTATCCACTTACTCGGCAGAGCCTAAAGGCCTTTGTCATTGGGTGCTATTCCACTAACATGACAATACACCTTGTTCAAGGAGCACAACACCGATCCCGATCACCTGATCCTAACATCCATGTTAGTTCTAAGATTGCAAGGAGTTATCCCCGAACTCCTTACAAACAACCAAAAACTAGAAACATAATTACACGTTCATTTATACAAAATATACAAAAAAAAAATTTTGTACCCCCCCACTAGCCATACATACCCTTGATCCCCTACCAGCAATGACACTATGCGCCCGTGCGACATCCGTGAGCTTGCTAATAGAAAACCAAGCACATATCTGACAAGAGGGTTTATGTACGATAAAATAAAAATATTTTAAGGATCAGTCTTTGCTCCAAGACCCAGAACTGTATCTGCTGATACAAATGGACCTAGAGAGAAGCACTTCTCATAAGTCACTTTCACATCCTTCAGGTAATGAGACGCAAACACTGAATTGCACCTCCAATAAGTAGTCTCAATGATATTTCTAAGAGACATATTCTTTTGGAACGCCAAGGACGTTGCCACTGCTCTCACCTCATGGGTCTTAACCTTTAGAAGACCGAAGGATTCCTCCGAGCAGTTCTTGTGTGCGTCAGTAATTACGCTTCTCACAAAGAAGGCCAAGGCATTTTTGGACATGAGTCTTTTGGGGTTCTTCACAGCACACCAAAGACCTTGTTGACAACCTCCCATCTGTCTCTTCCTCTCTAAATAAAATTTAAGAGCTCTCACTGGACAGAGAGACCTCTCTGTCTCTCTGCCTACGAGGCTAGATAGACCTTTTACCTCAAAGCTTCTGGGCCAAGGTTTTGACGGGTTTTCGTTCTTTGCCAGAAACAATGTCTGGAACGAGCAGATAGCAGCATCTCCTTTGAATCCCACTATGGAGTCCAGAGCGTGCAATTCGCTCGTCCTCTTGGCTGTAGCGAGGGACAACAGGAATAAGCATTTCCTAGTGACGTCGCGGAAGGAAGCCAGATGTAAAGGCTCGAATTTATCCGAGGAAAGGAATTTCAAGACCACGTCCAGATTCCAACTAGGTGTTCTAGGAGTTGCTGCTTTTGAAGTTTCAAAGGATCTAATCAAATCATGTATATCTTTGTTATCTGCAATTTCTAGCCCTCGATTCCTGAATACTGAAGACAGCATGCTTCTGTATCCCTTGATTGTTGACACAGATAGGTGCGATTCCTCTCTCAGAAAGAGGAGGAAATCGGCAATGTTAACTATAGAGGTACTGGAGGAGGACAGCTTCTGACTCTTACACCACCTCCTAAAGACTTCCCACTTCGATTGGTATACTCTTCTCGTCGAAGATCTGCGGGCTCGAGCGATAGAGCCCGCAGCCTTGCGAGAAAAGCCCCTCGCTCTGACAAGTCTTTCGATAGTCGAAAGGCAGTCAGAGTGAGACCGGGGAGGTTGTGATGAAACCTCTCGAAGTGTGGTTGTCTGAGTAGATCTGGTCTGCTTGGAAGAGATCTGGGGAAGTCCACTATCCACTCCAGTACCTCCGTGAACCATTCTTGGGCTGGCCAAAATGGGGCTATTAGGGTCAACTTCGTGCCCTTTGAAGCTACGAACTTCCTGAGCACTTCCCCCAGGATCTTGAACGGGGGAAAAGCGTAGGCGTCTACACCCGACCAATCCAGGAGAAACGCGTCTATTGCAAAGGCTCTCGGATCTTCTACTAGAGAGCAAAAGATCTCTACTCTTTTGGAGAGGAACGTCGCAAACAGGTCTATGTGAGGTCTCCCCCACAGGGACCAAAGACTTTGACACACTTCTGCGTGTAGAGTCCATTCTGTGGGAAGGACCTGATTCCTCCTGCTTAGTCTGTCCGCTCTCACATTCTTTATCCCTTGCACAAATCTTGTGAGGAGAGTTATGCCTCTTTTCTCTGTCCAGGTTAACAGGTCTTTTGTTAACTGATAGAGGGAGAAAGAGTGCGTGCCTCCTTGCTTGCGTATGTAAGCCAGAGCCGTGGTGTTGTCCGAGTTTATCTGTATCACCCCGCCTCTGACTATCTCCTCGAAGAACCTTAAGGCTAGGTGTATGGCCACTAGTTCCTTGCAATTGATGTGCCAGGACACCTGTTCCTTTGTCCAGGTGCCTGACACCTCCCTTGCTCCTAGCGTCGCTCCCCATCCCGACTCCGAAGCGTCGGAAAATAACACTTGGTCTGGGTTCTGCAGGGCAAGCGACACGCCTTCGTTCTTCTGAAGAGGAAGGATCCACCACTTCAAGTGATCTTTTATCTCTTGTGGAAGCGGGAAGGTGTCTGAGAGTTGTCCTGTCTTCCAACTCCACACCCCTTTCAGGAAAAACTGAAGAGGGCGAAGGTGAAGCCTCCCCAGAGAGAAGAACTTTTCTAGCGAGGACAGAGTCCCTAAAAGGCTCAGATAATCCCTCGCTGAACTGCTCTTTCTCTCTAAGAAGTTCGAGATTTTCGACAAACCTCGAGTGATTCTCTCTCGCGAGGGAAATACTCGAAAACCCCGAGAATCCATCTGAATCCCCAGAAAGACCAAGCTCTGGCTGGGGATCAGCTGCGACTTCTCGAGGTTCACGAGTAATTCCAGCGATTCTATCATGTTTCTTGTTATTGATAAGTCCTCCAAGCACTGAATCTCCGACTTGGCCCTGATCAGCCAGTCGTCTAAGTAGAGGGAGATGTTTATTCCATCTAGGTGAAGCCATCTTGCTACATTCGCCATCAGGTTGGTGAATACCTGTGGAGCTGTAGACAGGCCGAAACACAGAGCCCTGAATTGAAAAATCTTGTCTCCTATCATAAACCGAAGATATTTCTTTGACAAATGGTGAATGGGAACGTGGAAATACGCATCTTGCAAGTCCAGAGAGACCATCCAATCTCCTGGACGAAGAGCTGACATTACTGAGGCGGACGTTTCCATACGGAACTTCTTTTTCTGAACAAAGCGATTCAGAGCGCTTACGTCCAGTACTGGTCTCCACCCCCCCGATGCCTTTGGTACTAGAAAAAGGCGATTGTAAAATCCCGGGGAGTGTGGATCCTGCACAAGTTCGATGGCCTCCTTTTCCCACATTTGTTCCACCATTTGAAGGAGAGTCTTTCTCATTACAGGGTCTCTGTACCTCGCTGACAGTTCCCGAGGCGTAGATGTTAGGGGAGGACTGTCCTCGAAGGGGATTACGTATCCTTTCTTTAGGACTGAGACTGACCAAGGGTTGGCTCCCCTTTTTGCCCATACTCCTGCAAAGTTCAGGAGTCTGGCGCCCACTGGTGCTTGAAGGAACAACAAGTCATTTAGTTTTCTTGAAAGGTCTGAAGGAAGACCTTCCTCTCTTGTCAGAGCTCTTCTTTCTGGCAGGGGGACGAGCCGCTGCACCTCCACGAAAGGGCTGCTGAGGAGGACGAGAGTCCTTTTTATTTGTCGACACTACAGGACGTCCCTTCCTGGATGTTTGTACAAGTAGGTCTTGTGTCGCCTTCTCAGTTAGCGAGCGAGATATATCCTTCACCAACTGAGAAGGAAACAGATGATCTGACAGAGGGGCGAACAATAAAGCTGTCCTCTGGCTCGGAGAAACCCCTTTTGATAACAGGGATCCATATACTGATCTCTTCTTAAGAAGACCAGCACCAAATAGGGAAGCAACTTCTCCCGAACCGTCTTGTACTGCCTTGTCCATGCAAGACAGGACGCTATGGAGAATCTCTGGGTTTTTAAGAAACTCCGGGTCTTTAGATTTATTGGCCAGAACTCCGAGTGACCAATCCAGAAAATTGAACACCTCTAAAGTGACAAAAAGTCCCTTTAGAAAGTGGTTCAACTCCGAAATGCTCCACGTAGATCTGACCGATCCTAAAGAGTGACGTCTAGAGGCCTCCACTAAATTGGCAAAGTCCGCATCTGCCGAGGCAGGAAGAGAAAGACCCATAGTCTCTCCTGTCCCATACCAAATACCTCTCTTTCCATGGAGTTTGGAAGGAGGCATGCAGAATACAGTCTTTCCCAACTCTTTCTTCTTGCCCATCCAAGAATCTAAAGATTGGAGGGCCTTCTTCATGGAAATCGCAGGCTTCATTTTCAGAAAGGCCGAAGATTTCGCCGTAGCCGAGCTCGAAAAGAGAGAACGAGGAGAAGGAGGAGCCGCCGGACTAAGAGAGTCTCCAAACTCTTGTAGTAACAAGGAGGCTAAGATCTTATAATTCGAGAGTCCCTCATTTGCAGGAAGCTCGTCATCAGACAAATCGTCCAAACCTCGATCAGACGAAGGAGAAAGCTCTTGTTTGGAGGGAGAGTCCTTCCAAGACCTCCTACGATCTGAAGGAGAGGAGCTTCTGTTTGGAGAAGAGTCATAAATTCCAGAAATGAGTCTCCGACTCCTGCCTCCTGACTCCGGACTCCTGCCTCCTGACTCCGGACTCCTGGCTCCTACCTCCTGACTCCTGCCTCCTGACTCCTGCCTCTTGACTCCTGGCTCTTGCCTCCTGGCTCCTGCCTCTTGCCTGGGTGACTCCTCACTCCTGGCTCTTGGCTCCTGCCTCCTGGGTGACTCCTCACTCCTGGCTCTTGGCTCCTGCCTCCTGGGTGACTCCTCACTCCTGGCCGGTGCCAGACGCCTGATCGGCTCACTCCGTAAGGTTGACTCCACGTTCTTACAGGAAGCCTCACCTCGAGTAGGAGCATCGATCCTGGCGGCAGATACCTCCATACGTCTGGAGGACCTTTTGATAGGAAGGGAAGAGTCTTTCCTTCTAGGAGGCTCCTTTGAAAGGACTCCTACAAAAGACGAAATCTGCTCCTGCATAGCAATCATAAACCTCTTAGTAACCTCCTCTTTATCCTCTTCGGGAGGAGGGGAAGGAGGAGGGGAGGAGTCCATAGCCTCCACCTCCTGACTCCTTCTAACTCTGGTTGACAGAATGGCTCTTCTTGCCTTCTTAACTCCCGAAGGAGACTCCTCAGGGAAGTTTTCCGGGCTCGAGTCAATCGTCGGAGCCTTCCAACTCCTCTTCAGTGGTCGAGAGCGATCTGAATCCCTCCAATCACGTCTCGGAGACGAAGATCCCGACGAAGAAAAACATCATGCAGGACGCTTTACAATAGCGATCCCTGGCAGTCTGGGGTGTCACAGAAACCGCCGAAGGGACACCTGATCGGTGGGGATTCTCCACAACCTCCTTTCGGTTTTCGACATTCCTTCTCCTCTGGGCATGTGAGCTTGGAAGAGGTCTAGACCTAGGAGCGTTGCGGAGCCGACCAGATGCCCCCTCCACTACACTGGGGACACTCATATCACTGTCCACTGAAAAATCACTAGCCTTACCTTGCAAGGCAGCCATTTTGTTTTCCATTAACTTGAAGGCCGCTTTTAGATCCGCAAGTTCTTTCGCTGAATCTACAGGTTCTGCAATAGGAGAAGGGGCTGCAATGGAAGGAGAAGTAGCAATACTTACCCTTGGGGAAGATCCCAAGCTAGGAATTAGTTCATTAGATCTCGAACTACTTAAACTTCTATAAGAAGCCTTCCTCACTCTTTCTCTTTCTAACTTTTTCAAATAATTAGTTAGATTCTTCCATTCATTCTCACTCAAATTCTCACATTCCTTGCAAGTATTAGTGAAAGAACATTCATACTCCCTGCAACCCTTGCATACAGTGTGAGGGTCTACCGAAGCCTTCGGCAACCTCACCTTACAGCCTACATTCACACAACGTCTCACAACCATTCCAGTGTCAGACATTTTTAAAGAAAAATCCAAAATCAAGACCACAAAACAGTCCACAAAAGCGTATGCCAATCCAACAATCCAGATACGTCACCAAAAGTCGGTCAAGAAGATCAATTGCCGGTGAAAAAAGAAAAACCAATCGAGAGGAACCAACAACAATGTTGAAGGTCCGGACGACAGAAGAATTCTGATTAGAAAACTGGAATGGTTCCTAGTCCTGCCACCCAGGGCAGGGCGGTAGATCACCTGACCTACCGGTAGCGTGTGCCGTGAAATTTGAAATTCTGTCGGGGACGACGGAGTCTATAGCTAAGTATATATCTGGCAGGGAAGTTGAATGTATAAAAACGTCATATACTGCAGCCTGCTGCATTGTTTGAATTACCGCGCCAAGATGGCGGACTTGTTGACGTATGTCCGGCCGGCCGATGCGGCATCTAGGCTTTTATATCTATGAACAAAAACCCATGGTCCTTTCTATATGTGAATGAAATAATTCTCTCTTACATACATCCATTATTTGGTATTTAAATTTTCTAACTTTCTCTTTGGCTACAATAGTTATATTCTTGAGCAACAATTATTTAATGAAATGTTAGTAGAAACCCATAGTTAATTTTTCTGTACTATAACCTTCATTACTTATTGAGCAGCATATCTATTATTTACCCTTTGACCTTTAAACGTTTAAATTCATGATTGTCGCCCAAATGTAAAATTTTGACATTTGCATCCTGTATAAAAAGGGAGTGATTTTTTCCCATAGTTAGTAAAACTTGAACGATATACTAATTGAATATTTGTAAAACTAAATGAACAATTTGTTTCTCAAAGGTGTAGGGAGATAACGCTTTTAATGATAGTTTATATGAATGTTCAAAGAGTAAACTTCTATACCATGAAGTTTTTCAAAGGGCTGAATGGTGCATAATGAATTTCGTTTTCCAAATTATTGACATCAAAGGATAACTGAGGTAATTTAATTGTTTTATTTATAACTTTCTGGCCAAGCCAATTATTCCTGATACATTTTAACAATTTTACTGAAACATACACGATAAAGGGCATTTGTTACTCTGAAATAGGTGAGGATACACTAAAGACAGCTGTGGAATGCTGGAAAAATAGGTGTTACAATGCAAAACAAGGTAAAAAATATTTTTTCTAAGCCTATAATTACTTTCTTCAGTGTGCAGTGAAGAACATCAGCTTTTATGCTTTAATTGAGAATTTGTGCAACTTACTTGAATTTAGACTTTACCTGTTCAACATAAAAGTAAAATGCACCTGTTGCAGCTTCACTATACCCAAAGTTTGAACCAACAATATTTTTGCCTTTATAATGAAAATATGGTATTAAGTACGTGAGTTTTATCAACCATCAGTATCACTATTTTGTCATTGGTTAGTAATGATTTTCATTTACTCTTAATATACATCAGAAAATTTGTTATGATGCTGGGCAGACCTGTTTGAAAAAACATTTTCTCCTGATGGTACAGTAACTTTGAGGGGAACAACTACAGGTATAAAAAAACACAATATTACCAGCTCTGATGAATAATCAGATTTATTCAGTCATTAACTAGAGCTAAAATTATTGCCAAAAATTAACTAACTAGTTTTATACCAGCAATGCAATATATATTGCAGTCTTAGAAATACATTCAGCAGTATCAGCTCTCTGGAGTTACTGAATGTCTGTTTAATGATATTTATATCATGAATCTCTGTAGGAATCTTGAGATCTCCTAAGTGACCTACTTCAGTGACATGAAACATGCATGTGCTGTGCAGTTAGGCTTAACTGTAGGTAGGTCATTGTGGCATAAGTATGGTATTTCATTAATCTGTACTCAAGTTTTACCTGTGGAAGAAGAAAGATGGTCTTTTAATATTTTTATGTGTATATATGAGCACTGAAATTTAGTAATGCAATGAGGATAGGTTAGTGAAATTTCTAATGTAGGCTCCTGTTTTGAACCTGTCACCCTTAGAATACTATGCCAGTTTACTTTTTTTCACCCTAACCCATCTAGGCCCAAAAGGTTTGTCCCATGCCTTTGACTATTGTCAATGGAAACTTGCCTATTTCCCCACTACTATACTGTACTTAAGCTTTGATGAACCTATAACTTATATGTCTGTGCTAATGTAACTCTTGAGTACCTTGTCTGAAGGTCCTATCACACAGTTAGGTATCATGTTTGCAACCTTCTTACCTGACAAAGGGCCCTTGTCCCAATAATTGCAATAATGCTCTTTACCACATATAGGCTTCAGCATGCTTTCAATTTCTTCTGGGGTTTCTATGCACTTGCAGTTCATAAGTTTACCCTTCTTAGGTTTACTTGTTTGATGTGTTTGCCCTTTCTTTGCTTGTTGGTAACTTTTTATATGCTGCTTACCTTACCTGACTACTGCTACCATTATTAGTCTTGCCTATTATGACATTTAAATTGTTTTTTCCAAAGCTTTATAGGTCCTGAACTGGGAGTTGTTTGACTTAGGCTAGCCTATACCTATTCGACTCTGTTAAGCATTGGTTGACATGAATTCCTACTAAAATTCAATGTAGGCTAAAACAGTCTTTCTTTATATTGCACCTGACCTTGTTGCTCACAACTCCTACCTAGAATGCAGACTGTATTTATACTGCAGTCGAAAGTCATCCAGAGAGAAAAGTCAAATAGGCAGTACCTGTTGCAGTGAACTTATTGCTGAGTTTATCTGCTTACCACAGTAAGTTCGTCCAAAAAAGGACACTAGATGTATCCATGGCTCGCTACCTCGTGGTGCCATATAAGTTTTGGTAGATCTAGGGTACTTATCCACGGCGGCCTAGACTATGGCAGTTGCAGTTTTACCTACGGAACAAGAATTTTAAGTAATATATATTCGGACGACTGTAATTAACCCCCCAGGTGCCAGTACTAAACACGGCGAAATACATTGGACACCCCAATCCCTAGTGGATGTCGTAGCCCGTAGGTATCCGCGGTTACGTTCCTTGCAGTCCGTGCGGACTGCTTCTGTAGAAATACCTAAGTTTTATGTTCCAGTTCATAAATAAAACACTTCGTTCCAAGTGATGTAAGGGTAGGAAGATCGAGAGTCGGGAGTGAGTCGCCAATCACTTGCCAGCCTCCGACTCGGAGAGTCGGACCACCACGGCCGACGTCACATCGATGATCGAACACCTATCTCGGTGGTCTTGCTGGAACACTTGTTTTTTTTAACTGGCTTAAAATATTAGTTACTTAAAACTCCTCCTGCTCGCTTTTGGTGTATAATTTATGCTTTCATAAGGTAATTTGAAGTGCAAGAATGTGTAGATGACCTCATTTGCTTTCTGGTCAGAAATTGTTAATAGAGAGATGTGAATGCTAAGTGTAAAGAAATCTAACACACGTAGGCCCTGAAGCAAAATCTTGGCTTTGACATAAGAATAATTGCATAAGCGAATATTTGTTAGTATGCCACCATTTTTTAAGCATTTAAGAGATATAACAACTAGTTTTGTATGTTAATCTTAATATTCATCTAATAAATATAAAATGAATATTTTCAAGATAATTTCATTGTGGCTACTCATTGTAGACCTATGTTGCGTCACTCACGCTCCCCTCACACGTTATCATTGGGCGCATTCTACTTTTGTATAACCATATTTAATTTTTTTTCCAGCATTGTGGTGTAAAAACAGTCAAATAGGACTATTTCAAATTTTATGCTAGCGTTGGAAAGCAATTATTATAAATGTCTCGTTCCCTCAGTATTAAATATGAAGAGTGACGATTTACACTGAAATATGGCACTGGTTTCGTTTTGTATTGATCGCACTCCCTAAATACCTATATGAGCTTCATGCAAAAGCATGTAAAAATAAAGAGAAAAAAGCCAAGGTTAAAATTCTCTCTCTCTAGGCTATTGGTATGCACGCAGTTCTAAAAATCTTCCTATAGCTATTCTTAATGCTACTCAGATTTTATTCACCCCTAACTAGAATACCTACTATAGTCATATACAAATAACGAGTAAATAAAATTTACTCTTTACGTGTTGTGGAAATTTGGTTGCCCTTGACTTGTGCTTGCTCAAAATATTAAAAGGAATTCAAATTCGTTTCACTGCTCATGGTACCAACTATGACTGGACAATGAAAATGAATTTTTTCACGATTCTAGGAAAGGTCGTCATTTTGTTAAAATGTCCCGTTCCCTCAGTATTAAATGTGAGGATGTGACTTTCTGGTACTCCTAAAAAGACCTTGCATGGAGGAACGAGGTTATAACAAACAAAAATCTACGGCTGAAGGCCAATATTACTGAGGGTAGGAATTTATATAAAACTTTGGAACTTAGTTTAAATTAACTATATTCATATTTAAATTACGTGAGCAGCAATTCACACCTGAAGGGTGTAGGATACTCGAGTAGGTCCCGATATAAATGAAAGTGGTTAATTGCAGGTCCACCGGAACACGTGGCTAGGAAATGACCCAGACAGATATGATTTGCATAGAGCGGGTTATTTAAATACGAGCGTCGTACCCAAGGGTTCCCAAATTGCCTCCCACAACCAGGCACGATATTTGTCTGCAAAGAGATTGCATTCTAGCATCAGTAATAAGGTGATGGACACGCGGGGAAACATTACACATTACTTCTCTTAGTATTTCATATCAAAGCTCACTCACAGGGGGGGCATAGAATGACTGGGAGCTTATACAGAAAGGAATACTACGTTGCTTGATTAACTAGGGGATATCTTAATATCACTACAAGCATCACAAGGGGGATTAATTACAACATTGAACCAAAATTGGGGAGTGAGTAGCTGAGCCAAAAAGGGGGGAAGTCGCCCTGGAAAGAATGGAACGACATACAGACAAAAGGAAAATAAACGATCACTGACTGCACCTGCATTTACTCTCTACAGTACCTAGAGATCCGTAGTCTTGTTGTCTTCTGATTTGCTGACCAGGGCAAGCACTATGGGGCATAAAGGAACACTTGTGGGATCCCCAGCGGAACAGGGGAGCAAATGGGGGTGGGGGGGTTGAGTGGTGCTCATGCTTCTGCAGGTGAGAACACCTTGAGCTCTGGGATGTGTCTGAGAGGCTTCTGAGGAGGAGTTGTAGTCACCTTCTTGTTTTAAATCTCTGGCATTGAGATGCTCCGCCCCTGTAGAATTAATTCTGAGAAACAGCCAATTGGGATAGACGAAATGGTTTAGAGAGAATGAAGGCTTTCAGTTTAGAGGGGCAACTCAAGAACGTATGAAATTCCTTTATAAAATTTCTTTCTAAAAGGAAGGTTACTTTGCTTGGTTCTATCTTAAATCCTGAACACAATATTAATGTTATGACAATTTTTTTAGTTCTTTTATTTAACATTTGAATTGAGGTTTGATGACGACTTCATTTTGGTCAAATGCATCGACAATGTGTGAACGAAAGTTTTGCCAATGTTTCGAAAGTGTTTTTTCTGAAATTTGGCTACATGTGATATTTTCTTGCAGTTTTGAAACATATGACTGATTATGCTCTTATGAAACATATTGTGACTTTATTGTATGCAATAATCATGTTTTTGCATTGAAATAACACATAAATATGGAGCATGTTAGGTTGCCAGTTAGTGAATTTTGAACAACATCCTATGCAGTATGTAGCATGAGGTCTGAGCACAGCTGTACATAGGTACTATATATATATATATATATATATATATATATATATATATATATATCGAGCTACAATGTCCTTTAATATCTAATTCGCTTTACCTCGGAATTAATATATTTTCATATATGCTTAACCGAAGGGGAATTTTTTCTCGATAATAGACTTGACTGG
>NC_087200.1:185673759-185756259 GCF_015104395.2 Macrobrachium nipponense | reverse complement strand
TGCCACAGTAGTATATGCAAGTTTAGAGCCCATTATGGCATTGCTAACCCATATTTTGCATATATGAAAGGCATTGAACTTACAACGGGTTTTTTACGCCGCGCCAGAGGGGTTGCCACAGTAAGTTATATGCAAGTTATTGAGGCCCATTATGCATTTGCAAACAACCCATACTATGCATATATGAAAGGCATTGACCTTTACGGGTTTTTACGACTCGCCCAGAGGTTGCCAACAGTAGTTATATGCCAAGTATTTGAAGTCCCATTATGCATTGCATAAACCCATAACTATGCATATAATGAAAGGCATTGACCTTACGAGGGTTTTTTAACGACTCGCCAGAGGTTTGCCACAGTAGTATATGCAAAGTTATTGAGCCCATTATGCATTGCATAATCCATATTTTGCATATATGAAAAAGGCATTTGAACTTACAGGTTTTTTTTACGCCGCGCTAGAGGTTGCCACAGTAGTATATGCAAGTATTGAGCCAATTATGCATTGCATAACCCATTATTTTGCATATATGAAAGGCATTTGAACTTACGGGTTTTTACGACTCGCCAGAGGTTGCCACAGTAGTATATGCAAGTATTGAGCCCATTATGCATTGCATAACCCATATTTTGTATATATGAAAGCATGACTTACGGGTTTTTTACGCCGCGCCAGAGGTTGCCAACAGTAGTATATGCAAGTATTGAGCCCATTATGCATTGCATAACCCATATTTTGCATATATGAAAGGCATTGAACTTACGGGTTATTACGCCGCGCGAGAGGTTGCCACAGTAGTATATGCAAGTATTGAGCCCATTATGCATTGCATAACCCATATTTTTGCATATATGAAAGGCATTGAACTTACGGGTTTTTACGCCGCGCAGAGGTTGCCACAGTAGTATATGCAAGTATTGAGCCCATTATGCATGGCAATAACCCATACTATGCATATATGGAAGCAATTGAACTTACGGGTTTTTTACGACTCGCCAAAAAGGTTGCCAACAGTAGTATAAGCAAGTATTGAGCCCATTATGCATTGCATAACCCATATTTTGGTATATATGAAAGGCATTGAACTTACGGGTTTTTACACCGCGCCAGAGGTGACACAGTAGTATATGCAAGTATTGAGCCATTATGCCATTGCATAACCCATATTTTGCATATATGAAGGCATTGAATTACGGGTTTTTACACCACGCCAGAGGTTGAACCCAGTAGATATGCACAGTACTATATGACAAGCATTGAGCCCATTATGCATTGCATTAACCCATATTTTGCTATATGAAAGGCATTGACTTACGGGTTTTACGCCGCGCAGAGGTTGCCACAGTACGATATGCAAGTATTGAGCAATTCATGCGCTGTCATAACCAATATTTTGCATATATTGAAAGGCATTGAAATTACGGGTTTTTTACGCCGCGCCGAGGTTGCCACCAGTAGTATATGCAAGTATTGAACCCCATTATGCATTGCATAACCCATATTTTGCATATATGAAAGGCATTGGAACTTAGGGTTTTACGCCGCTCCAGAGGTGCCACAGTTAGTATAGCAATATTGAGCCCATTATGCATTGCATAACCCATATTTTGATATATGAAAGGAATTGAATTACGGGTTTTTACGCCGCGCCAGAGGTTGACACGTTAGTATATGGCAAGTATTGAGCCCATTATGCATTGGATAAACCATATTTTGCCACATATATGGAAAGGCATTGAACTTACGGGTTTTACGGCTCGCAAGAGGTGCCACAGTAGGATATGCAAGTATGAGACCCATTATGCATTGCATAACCCATATTTTGCATATATGAAAGGCATTGAATTTACGGGTTTTACGCCCCGCCAAAGGTTGCACCAGTAGTAATGCAAGTATGAGCCCATTATGCACTGCATAACCCACTACTCTGCATATATGGAAAGCATGAACTTACGGGTTTTATACGCCGCCCAGAGGTTGCCACAGTAGACAAGCAAGTATTGAGCCATTATGCACTGCATAAACCCATACTATGCATATATGGAAGCATTGAACTACTGGGTGTTTACGCGGCCAGAGGTTGCCACAGTAGTATATGCAAGTATTGAGCCATTATTCATTGCATAACTAATACTATGCATATATGGGAAGGCATTGAACTTACGGTTTTTTACGCCGCGCCAGAGGTAGCCACAGTAGTATATGCGAATATTGAGTCCATTATGCATTGCATAACCAATACTGTGCATATATGGAAGGCATTGAACTTACGTGTTTTTACGCCGCGCCAGAGGTTGCCACAGTAGTATATGCTAGTATTGAGTCCATTATGCATTGCATAACCAATACTGTGCATATATGGAAGGCATTGAACTTACGGGTTTTTACGCCGCGCCAGAGGCTGCCACAGTAGTATATGCAAGTATTGAGCCCATTATGCATTGCATAAACCATACTATGCAATATATGGAAGGCATTGAACTTACGGGTTTTTTACACCGCGCCAGAGGTTGCAAAAAAACCACAGTAGTATATGCAAGTATTGAGCCCATTATGCATTGCAATAACCCATACTGATGCATATATGGAAGGCATTGAACTTACGGGTTTTTACGCCGCGCCAGAGGTTGCCACAGTAGTATATGCAAGTATTGAGCCCATTATGCATTGCATAACCCATATTTTGCATATATGAAAGGCATTGAACTTACGGGTTGGGTTTTTATGCTGCGCCAGAGGTGCCACAGTAGTATATGCAAGTATTGAGGCCCATTATGCATTGCATAACCCGATATTTTTGCATATAGGAAAGGGCCTTGAACTTACGGGTTTTTACGCCGCGCCAGAGGTTGCCACAGTGTATATGCAAATATTGGCCCATTATCAATTGGCAATAACCCATAATTTGGCTATATTGAAAGGCATTGAACCCTTACGTGTTTTAACCGCAGCCAGAGGTGCCACAGTAGGTTTAGTCCAGTATTGAAGCCCATTATGCATTCATATGAAAGGCATTGAACCTTGAACGGGTTTTACGCCGCGCCAGAGGTTTTGCCACAGTAGTATATGCAAATATTAAGGCCCAAGTATTGCATTGCATAAACCATATTTGCATATATTGAAAGGCATGGGAACTTTTTACGGGTTTTTAACCGCGCCAGAGGTTGCCACAGTAGTTTATGCAAGTTATTGAAGCCCATTCTTGCAATCGCATAACCCAAATTATTTTGCATTAGATGAAAGGATTGAACTTATGGGTTTTTACACCGCGCCCAGAGGTTGCACAGTAGTATATTTTGCAAGTATGAGCCACATATGCAAATGGCATTAACCATATTTTTGCATAATATGAAAAGGCATTGAACTTACGGGTTTTTTACACCACGCCAGAGGTTGCCACAGTTAGTATATGCCAAATATGAAGACCATTATTGCCCATTATGAATAACCCATATTTTGCATATATTGAAAGGCATTAAACCTACGGGTTTTTAAAACCGCGCCAGAGGTTTTGCCACAGTAGTTATGCAAAGTATGGCCCACCAATTAAATTGGCATTGCATAACCAATTATTGGGCATATATTGAAAAGATTGAACTTATGGGTTTGACACCGCGCCGAGAGGTTTGCCACAGTAGTATATGCACGTATTGAGCCCATTAGCATTGCATAACCATATTTTGGCCCATATTATGAAAGGCATTGAATTAACGGGTTTTTAGCCGCGCCAGAGGTTGCCAACCAGTAGTATATGCAATATTGAGCCCCATTATGCATTGCAAAAAATATTTTTGCATTATATGAAAGGCATTGAACTTACGGGTTTTTAACCGCGCCAGAGGTTGGCCAACAGTAGTTTATGAAGTATTGAGGCCCTTATGCCTTGGGATAACCAATATTTTGCATATATGAAAGGCATTGAACTTATTGGGTTTTTTACAACCGCGCCAGAGGTTGCCCCAGTAGTAATATGCAAGTATTTGGCCCATTATGCATTGCATAACCCATATTTTTGCATATATGAAAAGGCATGAACTTACGGGTTTTTACACCACGCCCCAGGTTTTGCCACAGTTGATATGCAAGTATTGAACCCATTATGCATTGCATAACCCATTTTTGCATATATTAAAGGCATTGACTTATGGGTTTTACGCCCGCGCCAGAGGTTTGCCACAGTAGTATATGCAAGTATTGAGCCCATTATGCATTGCATAACCCATATTTTACATATATGAAAGGCATTGAACTTACGGGTTTTTACACCGCGTCAGAGGTTGCCACAGTAGTATATGCAAGTATTGAGCCCATTATGCATTGCATAACCCATATTTTGCATATATGAAAGGCATTGAACTTACTGGTTTTTACGCCGCGCCAGAGGTTGCCACAGTAGTATATGCAAGTATTGAGCCCATTATGCATTGCATAACCCATATTTTGCATATATGAAAGACATTGAACTTACGGGTTTTTACGCCGCGCCAGAGGTTGCCATAGTAGTATATGCAAGTATTGAGCCCATTATGCATTGCATAACCCATATTTTGCATATATGAAAGGCATTGAACTTACGGGTTTTTACGCCGCGCCAGAGGTTGCCACAGTAGTATATGCAAGTATTGAGCCCATTAGGCATTGCATAACCCATATTTTGCATATATGAAAGGCATTGAACTTACGGGTTTTTACGCCCCGCCAGAGGTTGCCACAGTAGTATATGCAAATACTGAGCCCATTATGCATTGCATAACCCATACTATGCATATATGGAAGGCATTGAACTTACGGGTTTTTACACCGCGCCAGAGGTTGCCACAGTAGTATATGCAAGTATTGAGCCCATTATGCATTGCATAACCCATACTATGCATATATGGAAGGCATTGAACTTACGAGTTTTTACGCCGCGCCAGAGGTTGCCACAGTAGTATATGCAAGTATTGAGCCCATTATGCATTGCATAACCCATACTATGCATATATGGAAGGCATTGAACTTACGGGTTTTTACGCCGCGCCAGAGGTTGCCACAGTAGTATATGCAAGTATTGAGCCCATTATGCATTGCATAACCCATATTTTGCATATATGAAAGGCATGAACTACGGGTTTTTACGCCGTGCCAGAGGTTGCCACAGTTACTATAGCAAGTATTGAGCCCATTATGCATTGCATAAACCATATTTTGCATATATGAAAGGCATTGAACTTAACGGGTTTTTACGCCGCGCCAGAGGATGCCACAGTAGTATCCATGCAAAGTATGAGCCCATTATGCATTGCATAACCATATTTTGGCATAATATGAAAAGGCATTGAACTTACGGGTTTTTATTTTTTTGACCGCCGCGCCAGAGGTTGACACAGTAGTATATGCACAAGTATTGAGCCCATTATGCATTGCATAAACCCATATTTTGCATATATGAAAAGGCATTGAAACTTACAGGGTTTTTACGCCGCGCCAGAGGTTCACAGTAGTATATGCAAGTATTGAGCCCATTATGCATTGCATAACCCATATTTTGCATATATGAAAGGCATTGAATTTACGGGTTTTTACGCCGCGCCAGAGGTTGCCACAGTACTATATGCAAGTATTGAGGCCATTATGCATTGCATAACCCATACTATGCATATATGGAAGGCATTGAACTTACGGGTTTTTACGTCCCCGCCAGAGTTGCCACAGTAGTAATAGCAAGTATTGAGACCATTATGCATTGCATAACCCATACTATGCCTATATGGAAGGCATTGAACTTACGGGTTTTTACGCCGCGCCAGAGGTTGCCACAGTAGTATATGCAAGTATTGAGCCCTTTATGCATTGCATAACCCATACTATGCATATATGGAAGGCATTGAACTTACGAGTTTTTACGCCGCGCCAGAGGTTGCCACTGTAGTATATGCAAGTATTGAGCCCATTATGCATTGCATAACCCATACTATGCATATATGGAAGGCATTGAACTTACGGGTTTTTTACGCCGCGCCAGAGGTTGCCACAGTAGTATATGCAAGTACTGAGCCCATTATGCATTGCATAACCCATACTATGCATATATAGAAGGCATTGAACTTACGGGTTTTTACGCCGCGCCAGAGGTTGCCACAGTAGTATATGCAAGTATTGAGCCCATTATGCATTGCATAACCTATACTATGCATATATGGAAGGCATTGAACTTACGGGTTTTTATGCCACGCCAGAGTTTGCCACAGTAGTATATGCAAGTATTGAGTCCATTATACATTGCATAACCCATACTATGCATATATGGAAGGCATTGAACTTACGGGTTTTTACGCCGCGCCAGAGGTTGCCACAGTAGTATATGCAAGTATTGAGCCCATTATGCATTGCATAACCCATATTTTGCATATATGAAAGGCATTTGAACTTACAGGTTTTTTACACCACGCCAGAGGTTGCACAGTATATATGCAAAGTATTGAGCCCATTATGCATTGCATAACCCATATTTTGCATATATGAAAGGCATTGAACTTACGGGTTTTTACGCCGCGCCAGAGGTTGCCACAGTAGTATATGCAAGTATTGAGCCCATTATGCATTGCATAACCCATATTTTGCATATATGAAAGGCATTGAATATATGGGTTTTTACGCCGCGCCAGAGGTTGCCACAGTAGTATATGCAAGTATTGAGCCCATTATGCATTGCATAACCCATATTTTGCATATATGAAAGGCATTGAACTTACGAGTTTTCACGCCGCGCCAGAGGTTGCCACAGTAGTATATGCAAGTATTGAGCCCATTATGCATTGCATAACCCATATTTTGCATATATGAAAGGCATTGAACTGATGGGTTTTTACGCCACGCCAGAGGTTGCCACAGTAGTATATGCAAGTATTGAGCCCATTATGCATTGCATAACCCATATTTTGCATATATGAAAGGCATTGAACTTACGGGTTTTTACACCGCGCCAGAGGTTGCCACAGTAGTATATGCAAGTATTGAGCCCATTATGCATCACATAACCCATAACTAATGCATACAATGGGAAGGCATTGAACCTTATGGGTTTTTTACGGCCGCCGCCCAGAGGTCTTGCAAACAGTAGTATATGACGAAGTTATTTGGAAAACAAGCCCATTATTGCATTGCATAACCCATACTTAAATGCCATATATGGAAGGCATTGAAACTTAACGGGGTTTTTTAAGGACCGCGTCCAGAGAGGTTGCCACAGTTAGTATATGCAATGTATTGATGCCAATTATGCAGCATTGCATAACCCATACTACGCATATATGGAAGGACCATTGAAATTACGGTTTGGTTTTTAAGGCCGCGCCCATGAGGTTGCCCACAGTAGGTATAATGCCAAGTAGTTTGAGTCCCATTTATGGCATTGCATAAACCCATACTATGCACATATTGGAAGGCATTGGAAATTTAACGGGTTTTTAATTCCGCGCCAGAGGTGGTGGCCACAGTAGTATATTAGCAATGCAATGATTTGAAGCCCATTATGCCATTGCATAACCCATATTTTGCATATATGGAAGGCATTTACACGCCCGCACTCCAGAGGTCTTGCCCACAGTAGTATATGCAAGTATTGGAGGCACCCATTATGCATTGTATAACCCATTTTTTGGAATATATGAAAAGGTATTGAACTTACGGGTTTGTTTTTACGCCGCGCCAGAGGTTGCCACAGTAGTATATGCAAGTATGAGCCATTATGCATTGCATAAACCCCTATTTTGCATATATGAAAGGCATTTGAACTTACGGGTTTTTACGCCGCGCCAGAGGTTGCCACAGTAGTATATCAAGTATTTGAGCCCATTATGCATTGCAATATACCCAAATTTTGCATATATGGAAGGCATTGAACTTATGGGTTTTTTCGCCGCGCCAGAGGTTGCCACAGTAGTAACGAAGTATTGAGCCATTATGCATTGCATAACCCATACTATGCATATATTGAAGGGCATTGAAACTTACGGGTTTTTACGCCGCGCCAGAGGTTGCCACAGTAGTATGTGCAAGTATTGAGCCCATTATGCATTTATTGCATAACCCATATTTTGCATATATGGAAGGTCATTGAACTTACGGGTTTTTTTACGCCGCGCCAGAGGTTGCCACAGTAGTATATGCAAGTATTGAGCCCATTATGCATTGCATAACCCATACTATTGCATATTTGGATGGCATGAACTTACGGGTTTTTACGCCGCGCCAGAGGTTGCCACAGTAGTATATGCAAGTATTGAGCCCATTATGCATTGCATAACCCATACTATGCATATATGGAAGGCATTGAACTAATGGGTTTTTACGCCGCACCAGAGGTTGCCACAGTAGTATATGCAAGTATTGAGCCCATTATGCATTGCATAACCCATATTTTGCATATATGAAAGGCATTGAACTTACGGGTTTTTACGCCACGCCAGAGGTTGCCACAGTAGTATATGCAAGTATTGAGCCCATTATGCATTGCATAACCCATATTTTGCATATATGAAAGGCATTGAACTTACGGGTTTTACGCCGCGCCAGAGGTTGCCACAGTAGTATATGCAAGTATTGAGCCCATTATGCATTGCATAACCCATACTTTGCATATATGAAAGGCATTGAACTTACGGGTTTTTTACGCCGCGGCCAGAGGTTTGCCACAGTAGTATATGCAATGTATTGAGCCCATTATGCATTGCATAAACTCATACTATGCATATATGGAAGGCATTGAACTTACGGGTTTTTACGCCGCGCCAGAGGTTGCCACAGTAGTATATGCAAGTATTGAGCCCATTATGCATTGCATAACCCATACTATGCATATATGGAAGGCATTGAACTTACGGGTTTTTACGCCGCGCCAGAGGTTGCCACAGTAGTATATGCAAGTATTGAGCCCATTATGCATTGTATAACCCATACTATGCATATATGGAAGGCATTGAACTTACGGGAGGGTTTTTACGCCGCGCCAGAGGTTGCCACAGTAGTATATTGCAAGTATTGAGCCATTATGCATGCATAACCCATACTATGCATATATGGAAGGCATTGAACTTACAGGTTTTTACGCCGCGTCAGGGGTTGCCACAGTAGTATATGCAAGTATTGAGCCCATTATGCATTTCATAACACATACTATGCATATATGGAAGGCATTGAACTTACGGGTTTTTACGCCGCGCCAGAGGTTGCCACAGTAGTATATGCAAGTATTGAGCCCATTATGCATTGCATAACCCATACTATGCATATATGGAAGGCATTGAACTTACGGGTTTTTACGCCGCGCCAGAGGTTGCCACAGTAGTATATGTATATGCAAGTATTGAGCCCATTAAGCATTGCATAACCCATACTATGCATATATGAAAGGCATTGAACTTACGGGTTTTTACGCCGCGCCAGAGGTTGCCACAGTAGTATATGCAAGTATTGAGCCTATTATGCATTGCATAACCCATACTATGCATATATGAAAGGCATTGAACTTACGGGTTTTTACGCCGCGCCAGAGGTTGCCACAGTAGTATATGCAAGTATTGAGCCCATTATGCATTGCATAACCCATATTTTGCATATATGAAAGGCATTGAACTTACGGGTTTTTACGCCGCGCCAGAGGTTTTTTTTTTTTTTGACTACAGTAGTATATGCAAGTATTGAGCCCATTATGCATTGCATAACCCATATTTTGCATATATGAAAGGCATTGAACTTACGGGTTTTTACACCGCGCCAGAGGTTGCCACAGTAGTATATGCAAGTATTGAGCCCATTATGCATTGCAATACCCATATTTTGCATATATGAAAGGCATTGAACTTACAGGTTTTTACGCCGCGCCAGAGGTTGCCACAGTAGTATATGCAAGTATTGAGCCCATTATGCATTGCATAACCCATATTTTGCATATATAAAAGGCATTGAACTTGCGCCCTCTGGTGGCCTTCTGGTTGCCTTCTAGTTCTCTGAACAGCTTTTGGCTCTTGAACTGAGAGCTTCATCCTCCTGCCTCCGAACAATTGTTGGCTCTCAAGCTGAGAGCTCTTCCTCCAGCCTCCAAACTGCTGTTGGCTCTCAAGCTGAGAGCTTGTCCTCCTACCTCCAAATAGCTTTTTGCTCTCATACCGAGAGCTTGTCCTCCTACCTCCAGAAAATTCTTCCTTTGACTCTCACCAGGCGAGTTTGTTCGTTCCTTGAGACAGTGCCTTCGCTGACGAGTTGGGGGAACTCAGCAGCCAATGCCTTCCTCTTCAGTGAACGATGAATATCCTGAAGATCTTTATTCATCTCCGTGAAGAACATCTTCCACAATGTGCTTGAGGCCCTCCCATTGTTTCTCGTAATCCTCGTTTCTCTCCCGCTGGGCATACCAGTACTCCTTACGTTGTTTCTCTTCTGTCTCACGGGCCTTCTCACAGGGGTCTTCCTCACTCCCCGTGTCTTTCCTTCCTATTGTTCCTCCTGTGCACTTCTCTCTCTTCCCTTCTTCAATCATAACGTCTCCATGTTCCAGCGCAATGTGTTCTAGCTGGAAATTCCTCTGAGCAGTCCCATGTAGAAACATCATCAACATGTATTTGTCATGTTCCCTCAAAGCCTCCTCCTGTGTTCTTAGCTGCTTCCTGAGACGTTTTTCTTCTCTCATTCTATTCTGCTCCTGTAGCTGACTCTCTTCTTTCAGCATATCGCAGTCCTTGAGAAGTCGCTGCACTTCCAGCTGGGCTTTACTCTCCTTCTTCTTCAAACAGATGAGGTCTTCTTGTTTAGATTCCAGCAAGCGTTCCAGGCTCTGTTCTTGACGCAGAGCGCTTTCCAAGTTATCCTGGAGTTCCTCCAGGCGTTCACGCTGCTTCTCTGTTTCCTTTTCCTTTTGCCTCAGTCTCTCCTGATGTTGCCTTCTTATTTCAGTCTCTTCTTCTTCCTTTTCTTTAGCTAACAGATGGTTTTTATTCCTCTGTTCTTCTAAATCTTCTTTGATTTTCCTCTCCCTTTCTTCTGCTTCCTTTAGCAACGTCTGCAGCTCCATTGCATAATGGAGAGCTAGGTCTAGTTTATCCTCGAATTCTTGTTGTTCACACCTTGACTGTTCTTCTTTTGTGAGGAACTCTTCGATTTGAAGGTTCCTCTTCTGGAGCTCTTCTTCTAAGGTCGTTAGAGAAGCCTCCATCTCCTTCTCTTTTTCCTTTGCTCCTTCCAACAACTTTTCAGTGTCTTTCCAGTGATGAAGAGCATCTTGCAGAATGGTGTCCTTCTGTTCTAAAGATTCTTCCAGTAACATTATTTCTAGCTCCTTTGCTTCTAACTCTTCTTTACTCATTGCATTTTCTCTTTCTAGTTCGGCCACCCAGTTCTTCATCGCTTGAAGCTCATCTCCTAATATCTGCTGAATGTTAACATTCTCCGCTTCAGTGATCCTCAGCTTTTCTCTGAGAGTCGAGTTATCATCCTCAACTTCCTTCACTCGTCTCTTTATTATTTCATGCTGGTCTTGACCTTCCTCTAATTCTTTAGTTTTAAAGGCGAGGGATTCTTTCAGAAGGTGGACTTCCTTTTCTTTCTCAGCTAAAACGTTCCTCAACTCTTCAGTCATCATACAGAACTCTTCGTTCTCCAAGTCAAGTAACTCATTAGTATTTTCACTTTCCTTTAATTTCAGGCTGAGTTCTGTTTCCTTCTGTGAGGTGGCCTCCAGCTCTCTCTCTTTTCAGCCATCTCCTGCTGGAAGAGCCGTCTCATCTCGCTCTCCTCCTCGTTTCTCCTCTTGAGGAAGAGGTCTTTTTCCTGCAGGTGGTTTTCCAGTGAGTTTATTTTCGACGTCTGCTCTTTCTTTGTCCTTTGAGTCGTTTCCAGCTGATCTCGAGCCAATCTTAAATCCTGTTGTTCCAACAGGCACTTTTCACCTCTGAATTGTTCAACTTGTTGGAAGAGGTTGGCGATTTTTTCGTCTCTTTTATTTATTTCCTTTTCGAAATGACTTATCCTTTCCTTGCCCTCGTCTTCTCTCTTTTCAAGAAGCAGATCTCTTTCCAGTATCTGCTTTCGGAGCAGTTCTATCTCCTGCTGAGGATCTTTCCAGAGGTGTTCCATTTGTGGTACGGCGACTTCACAATTATCCAGGTCCTCTTCTCGGCTCATCTCTTCATCCGTTTCGGTGCTCAGGTCATCTCCGGTGTCGTCAATTTCCTTTAATTCGAGGCTGTCTACCAGCCTAGCCTCGTCGTCCATTTCGGGGTGCAAGTCATCAACATTGTCCAGGTCGGTATCATCTTTATCTTCCAATTCCAACCTGTCTTCGTCGTCGTCAATTTCGGTGTCTAGGTCGTCATCATTGTCCAAGTCTGCATCATCCTCGCTGTCGTCAATATCTTCACTGCCTTCCGTTTCCATGCTGTTTTCTAGCGAAACGATTTCTTCCAGGTCGTCAACTCGGGTTCCTTTGATCTGGTAACAACAGAAAGCAGCGAGCGCCAAGCCCGCCAACAGTGCCATCCCAGGGATGGCGAGAGCAAAGCGAGGCGCATCAATGCTGCTGGGTTGTTCCTCAAAGATTTCAGGAGTCCGAGAAACCGCTATATCATAAGATGATATTATTTCCTGTACGCCAACATTAATCTGTTGAGAACCAAACAATGTTACACAGTCCTCACAGATTGAAGCGTACATGTCACAGCACAAGAAATACAGTACTAGTAGCAAAAAGCAGTAAGTGGCAATCATGATGAATGATACCCGTAGACTCTCGCTGTCTCCATACTTAGTTTTTCAAACGGACGTTGGATTCTGGCTCTGAAGGCGTTCGTTCCTTGGGCCAACAAAGTCTTCATTCCAGGGAAGACTCCGGAAGGGGCTTCACGGCTTGGCTCCGAGGGATTCTTCCTCTTCATCGTTACTGTTCTGACGAAAGTCTCCAGGTCCTCGACCAGCTCCAGCAGGGCTTCGGGAGGATCGAGGTCTGTCAAAGGAATCACCGGTAATCTTCTTCGAATCTTCACCATATTCACAAACTGAATTTTATCAAGTCCAATATCCTCCTGAGATTACCTACACGAGTCTCTCTGTTTTTAGGTAAATTGACCAAAAGTTTGCTGCTGTTCTATTCCTTCTTATTGATCCTGTTTTGTTCAAGTTGTGACAAAATCTTTCCTAGAAATTTTCTATGATTTTTGTTTTTGCTTTAATTTTCACGTTTTGGTTAAAACCTTTGGAGCACTTACAGATTAGCGGGCCCACTCGACCGCCGACCGAAATCGGCGGAAGAACACCAAAACCAATATGGCGGCGATACCAAAACAACAACAAACAAAGTAGGGAGCTACTACATATCCGCGACGATCGATTTATGTGTGCTGTCAGAAAGGCCGTGGTGGAACGGCGCTTCGCGCCTTATCCGCAAATTTAAAGATTCTTGGCAGGCACGGCATGTTCTGGCAAGAGGTAATGTTGCGCTGCGCGCGCTAACCACAGGGGTTACAGTAAGGCTACTTACCGTGGCGGATGGATTTGGGTGTCGCGATACCAAAACAACAACAAACAAAGTAGGGAGCAACTGGCCCGGTAAAGTGTAAACAACCCAAACCTTTATCATTAGCAGCAGTAATGATACATAAAATTATAATGATTATGATGATGATGATTATGATGATTTTATTATTATTATTATTAGTATTATTATTAGTGGTAGAAGCAGTAGTAATCATTATTATTATTATTATTATTATTATTATTATTATTATTATTATTATTACAATCTCTACAAGTGTAACGCTGCTGAAGTAGCCATTACTTTTAATAAAGTATGCTTGAGAGAGGGTCTGCTTCCTAAGTATATTATTATTATTATTATTATTATTATTATTATTATTATTATTATTATTATTATTATTATTATATAAATTGGGGTTGTAGTAATAATAGTAGCTGTAATTTCACAGTATTCAAAATTATTATTATCACTATTATCATGGTGTTATGCTAAAGATTCGGTAATGAGACGAAAAATAGCATTACCTTTATCATAAAATTACGTTGTAGAAGTGATAGACAGATTAACAATAAGAAATCATAATGGTAGTTGTATGTGATGTCATCCCTATCAGGGTTATCTGCCAAACACACACACACACACACACACACATACATATATATATATATATATATAATACATATATATATATTATATATATATATATATATATATATATATATATATATATGGGATCTGGACAGAATCCCGACAGCCACAATGCCGACAGACCAAAATAACGACAGCCAAAATCCCGAGTAAAAAAATCTTTTATTTATATTTTGGGGCTAACAAAATAATAATGTTATTTATAAACAATTTTAATGAAAACAGATTTACTACGTAATAAAGAACAGGTGTAAATGCAAAATAAAAAAAAGATAATCTCACAGCATAATGAAAGATTCAATATAGATATAAAATTTTAAAAAGTTAAAACCTTTATTCAAGGGTTAAATTATGGGCTGTTCCTCGAAGATAATGCAATACAATTTGATTTTTTGTTTGTTTGTTTTTATGGTGTTTTTACATTGCATGGAACTAGTGGTTATTCAGCAACGGGACCAACGGCTTTACATGACTTCCGAACCACGTCGAGAGTGAACTTCTATCACCAGAAATACACATCTCTGACCCCTCAATGGAATGCCAGAGAATTGAACTCTTGGGCACCGAGGTGGCAGGTGAAGACCATACCGACCACGCCACTGAGGCGCTAAAACATTTTGATGATCTCGTTCTTGCATCACCTGGGTGATCGGTTCTTCACGAATAAGTTTTTTCCTTTTTTTTTTTGTTTAGGTTCTGGTTCCCCGCGAAGTATGCATTCAATTTCGTTGCTGACTTGTTGCTCCTCCTTTTGTAACTTTTCAATTATATTTATAAAGACCAATATGAGCTCCTCCAATGATGTTTACCCATCTCCTGTGCCAAGCCTCAGCTGTATTTTGCGTACGTGGAAGTCCTGGCCACATAATAGGAGGAAATGTCTTCTTACTCGTCCAAGTACAGTTGGACACAGGTTTCCCTGGTACACCTTCTTGAGGGACTTCGAAAAATTATATGGTAACAGTGTTTACTGAGGGGGATGGGGGGAGGACTCTTCCTCTCTTAGCAAGAGTTCCACCAATAAGCTCTGGAATTCTTTCAGTGGGAGGAGTCATTAGGCATGGTTGGAGAAACACACACACAAACACACACACACACACGGAGTAAAAGAAAAAAAAAAGAAATCTGAGCAGGGTATATCGCTGTAACCAAGATTACTGTCTCACTTTTAATTTAAGTTTGTTTATTAAGATTCCATTTAACTTTCGTCTAAGTCGTTATCTTACCACCGTGTCTGTTATTATACATCGGTCATATTAATTACGCAATACTTAAAATTGATAAAAATCTTAGTTATATTGGTATTGGAGAGAATCACGAACATCATAACAGGATATTTTAATCTTGTCACGTAAGCCAAGTTTATAGTATCGGTTGCAGTGTGTTTCCTACCAATAATATAATAGGAAGCTATAAAGAGAAGCGCAGCAACACTTCATTGAACATACCCAAAAACTCAGTGAACGTGTTTTAAGTGTCCGACACCTTAGCTCCTCTCTCTCTCTCTCTCTCTCTCTCTCTCTCTCTCTCTCTCTCTTCCATATTAGCTACTTTAAAGTGACATGTCATCTAGAAATGCCAATGCGCTAAGTATGCAGTTTTGATATGTCATTAACACCCTTTAATCTTGACTAAACCAATATATGCATATATATTTTTTCGGGGGGCGGGGGGACTGGTGTAGGGGATAGAGTTCTTGTTGTTAAGCCGTCTTACAGGTTTTGGAATTCTAAAATGTAATTCAAACTGACAAGCTTCTTGCTTTTGCTGTACCGATGTCCTCAGCCTGGCTTTGCTACAACTGAAATGGGTGGGGGACTACGGGTAGGGGTAAGGTGGGCCTGGATAGAGTGTATGGCTAACGAAAAGCTCCACTTGAAATATTTTCTTGTTTATCTTTAATGCCTGCGTGTTTTTAGTGTTTATCCTAATATTATAATAGTACTGTAGATTTTCTGAATACAACAACATTTGCAAGAAGAAGGATTGGGTTAAACTCACTCTCTCTTGTAAATACATATAGAATGAAAAGGAGAGAGAGAGAGAGAGAGAGAGAGAGAGAGAGAGAGAGAGAGAGAGAGAGAGAGAGACTAGACGTTACTGAGGAATCAAAATGAAACTACTAGGGACAGAGAAAATTCCACTACGTGTAATGGAAACCATTCCCATATGGTAAACTTAATTCGATTGCCAATGATAAACAATTATTGATATTCAGAGGTTTCATGTATTCATAGTTGGGTTTGTATTCCCTCTTGAATATACTGTAGAGGTTATTCCCTACACGCCGTTCATTACCATAATTATAACATGATATGGATAAACATATCTACTTGACTTATATTTTCTAATATATTAATTGTGATACATGTTTTAATGTCATACGGACAGAAATTCATTTCGCTCTTATCATTCGTGTGAGGATAAGAGACAGACGTCTCTATTGTTAAACAGCCCCTTCAGTCATTTACCTGTCCATTGTGGAAAGAGCTATTTGGAGAAATGTAGTTTGATGATATTGTCCTAGGGTTCTCTTTTTTAGATTTTTTAATTTTTTAAAGAAAAAAATCAGGAAAAGCGAAAATTACGGTTTAGATTTGAACTCCTTTAAAATATCAAATTCACCTTTCTAATAAATAAATTATAATAATCATGACCTGGAGCTAAACGATATGCATAGGTCTGTTTACGATTTTTTGTTTATATCATACGACATGGAAGTTCAGCGGAAGCCATGGGGTAATCCAAATATACACACTCATTTTTTACATTTATTTTTAATATTAGTGAGAAGTCCCGCCACCTTCCTTCTAGATCACCTCTTGCAATCTGTTAGGCATAGAAGATTCATGGTTTCCATTTCGTATGAAGTAGCTACTGTCGCATATCTTATGTAATATAAGCTGGTTAGGGGTAATTACGTTTGCTTTATGTCTATTACAATTAGAATCATAATTACCTGACCTGTTATCGAATTACAATTACAACTTCAATAATACTGAAATACAAAACTTAAATATTGGAAAAAAAATTTCACAAAACTTTTTGCACAAAAAAGGAAATAAATGGAATAAAAAATTTTTTGCACAAAAAAGGAAATAAATGGAATAAAGCAATTTTTAGAATTGGTAGCTGGCTTGTTAAGATCCTCACCCTTAATTAATAATAAATAAATAAATTGGTTGGGGTAGCGACTCAAAAAACATCTCTCTATTGCATTTGGTTAAGATGAGTTTTCGAAAAGTAAGAGGGCTGCTCTAGGATAACAATTTCAAATAAAGTATTTTATTATTTGAACTTTTCAGTTACAATAACAATTACCATTAAGTATAAATAAAAAACAACCGCAATTACAGTTAACTTCAAAAACGTATAATTAAAAACAAAAACATTTCAGATAAAAGTAATGTTTATTTGTAATTGGTAAAGCTCTCTTACTGCTGGGTTTCACAGACAGCGCAGTCACGTTTTTGGTCAATAACACTGTAATGAAGACTGGTATCAGTACGAGATTTTGCTATAATTTTTCGGTATAATCAACTCTAATGAATGTCCGGTAAAAATGCTCAATTTTTATTTGTAACACATAGAGCAACTGTAACCAGTTACCTATTCAAACCAATCTGTAGGCAATTGGGGGCTCTCTCTTTGCTAAAAAAAAAGTTGAAAAGTTGCGTGACAAAAGGATTTCTGCTACCATGCCGACAGTTATGTTCCTAGGCGGCCATTTCTTCTTCACCTTCGTAATACAAGCATATGGCTGATGCCCTGAGTCAAATGAAGATTGCGAAGGAGGTAACCAAGCACAAGTATAACAGTAGCTTTGCCATCAATCTCAGTATCTATCGTTTCTACTACTACCACCATACCAAATGCAGATATCTCTCACTCTAATAATTATAATCATTTACTCCTTACCCAAGTCAATAGTCACTAAAGAAAGAAAAAACAATTTGACCTTAAGATAAAAATAGTAATAGCTACTACTACTGCTGCTGCTGCTAATACTAAGAATAATAGTAAAAAACAAAAACAAAAAAAAAAAAATTATATATTACTGGTTATTATTATTAATAATTAATTAATATTGTTCCCTTGTTTTCAACGTAGATCAAAAGTAATATATCCATGCCTAAGGTAAGGTAGTATGGTACGGAATTTGCACATTTTTTCCGTACCTGAACTATACCGTACCGTACTTTGGTAAAATTGTCGTTGCGTAATTCCGTACCGTACACATAGGCTAAATATCAACCGTGCCGTACCGTACCGTAATGCCAGCCTTGCTGGCAGGTAACAACCGAGTGAATCGTTAGATATAAACAACATTGTAAATTATTATTATTAGATTAGATAGATGGATAGATAAAAAAAATCGTACAAAATATACTTAAACTGAAGTAACATTCAGAGAGAGAGGAGGGAGGGGGAGGGGAGGTGAGGGAAGGAAGAGGAAGGGGGTGGAAGTGGGTTTGGACGGAGAGGGTAGGCGAAGTTTTTTTTATGATGTTGTGGCCTCTTCGTACGGGACAAGTGTCTATTCTTTATAATTTGTGATTCATGATACTCATAAATTACGGTGTATTACACTATAGCAAAAATCTCTACTTATACGAATCTTAGTTGCAGAGAAATAGAATTCGCGAACACTTTACCGAGCTCATTTTACGAAGCAGTGCTCAACGAGTATTCAGTTTCTCAAGTAATTATTAACAGGAAAAATAATTACGTGAGCATATCATACTATAATTGGCGTAATGTCTGTCTGTCTGTCTGTCTGTCATTCAATCATGGCCAAACGGCTGCGGTCAGATGGGCATGAAATTGGAAGGGTTATGGTGGGGACCCCTAAGATGGTTTGTAATGGGGTTTCATCCAACCTAACCCCCTCCTTTGTAGGGGGTGGGGGTGAGAAGGGATTCACTGAAACGAAGCTATTTCTGGCCGTGAAACGAGGCTGGTTATTCCCGTAGACTTAGTTACTTTACGATTTTTCATACATAATTTCTGTACAACTTCCCCGGAGAAAGTCGCAAATATTTCAGCTCGGACACAATAGAAGATGAAAATTATCATCAATATCCGCAAGATTTTTTGAATAACTTAAATCCAACGGGACTGCCAGTGCACAAAATAATGTTGAAGAAGTACTGCCCGGTAATGTTGCTTCGGAATTTTGATTCTGCCAATGGACATAATAAAAAGGAAACTGACAAGTTCCTACTTTCTGCTCTTCTTTTGGAAGACACAGGATCATAAGAGCATTTATCAGTAGCCATAACGCACTGACATACAAGTTGCGTCTTTGCAGTAACATAATGAAAAGAAAGATACTTTATTATTCGTATCACCGTGCAAAGTAATTGACAAAGAAACGAACCAATCAAGATCCCTGTTCCGTTAAATGAAAGTCACGACAAGAGAGAGAGAGAGCAGAGAGAGAGAGAGCATTAAAAAAAAAAACGACATTAATGCACTACAATTTCAATAAATATTTTATCGCTATCGAAAAATGAGAGAGAAAGAGAGAGGTGATAATTTGTGATTTGAGAGCTACGTAATCCGATAATCCCATCACTGTCTTCGTTACTTGACTTACATTGAGAGAGAGAGAGAGAGAGAGAGAGAGAGAGAGAGAGAGAGAGAGAGAGAGAGAGAGAATCATTAAAAGAGGGTAAACAACAATGAATACGAACTTCTTTATGTTCATTGATCATCCCTTCACTTACTTTAAGAGAGAGAGAGAAAGAGAGAGAGAATATCATTAAAAGAGGGGAAACAACAATGAATAAGAGTTTCTCTGCGTTCAGTGATTGTCCCTTGAATTACATTACGAGAGAGAGAGAGAGAGAGAGAGAGAGAGAGAGAGAGAGAGAGAGAGAGAGAGACTATTCGTGTAATCGCCCTTATTTTAATATTGCTGAAACAAATAGTACATATAAATTTCACTTCTGCACCCGATATTTTATCATCCATCGTAGATGGGTAAGTTTGCTAGTTATATTTAACAGTAGTATCTTTATTTTATACCATGGTGATTATGATCCATATTGGCTAATCCTACAATCAAGGAACGATATAATGATATATGAAGCATGGTATTGTTTTACTCGACTCAAAACAGAGTCTGAATCCCAACGGAGGTGAGGTCGTCAGCAGGATTTTTAAATGGTTCAGACTTCATAACCACTCACCATGAATCGAAGGGACACAAATCTGGCGCTGCGAGGACGAATTGTCACTTTACGCGACAATGGCTTCTCGATACGAGCCATTGCATGTGATGTTGGTGTGTCCCCAACCACGGTACAGTTGTGGATAAGAAGGTGGGAGGAGAGTGGGAACTTGAACGACTTGCGTAAGTTGTTTATGCTGAATGATTGGTGGATATGTTACATTGTTCATGGTTATTTAATCTTGCTTTTTTAATGTGAAAGTTTCTTTCTTAAATGTATTTCATCTCGCTATTATAATTTTTGTCAGACTACAGATATCCACAGCCATTCCAACACCACAGTAATATTTCAGGTGCACCTCCATAATTCCACACCGGTGGGTGGTTGGCCCTTGCCGACCTCAACCATGAACAAAGTTAGATAGTCGATTGAGTTGTCTCGGTAAAATTAAGCCTATAAGAGCATTTTATTTTGCGAAACCACCCCGTCACAGTCATTGTGTGTCTTTTGATAGCTATAGTTTATTTATTAAATGTCATTTCAGTGATGGCTCAGGAATGATTTACAGTTTTAATAACCACCAACCAAATTGAGAATATTATGGATATATGTAATCTCGTTCTACTTGATATGCTTTTGAAACCAAAAAGATACAGCCATGTTTACTAAATTATGATCAATCCATCGAGTACAAAATTCGAAGAATCTAGAATTGATTGCGATGTTATATAAATTATAAGTTAAGTTCAAGATAATATGTTCTCTTAGCTAGGCCAGGGGGTCCACGAAAACCACCCCAGCTGAGGATGATGCCATTATCAGGGCGGCTCGAGAGCAACCCTTAACCAACGCCGAGGCCATTCATGAAGACCTTGGATTAGAAGTGTCATCGATGACAGTACGACACAGACTCCACTCTGCTGGGATTCATCACAGAACTCCAGCGATGAAGGAGCTCTTGACGGAGCGACATAAGGCAGGGAGGCTTGATTTTGCCCAACGTCATGCTGATAAGGGTTTGGACTTTTGGGGCAGGGTCATCTTTACTAACGAGAAGTGCTTCTCGTCCACATCGCATGGGAAGCTGCATTGTTGGCGAACAAATAGAACTCGGCATGATAAGGAAAATCATTACTTGCATCAATTATCAATTGCATTCTTCTTTATATTAATAATTAATCTTCAGATTTTGTTCCATGGAAGTGGACTGTCAAATATACAAAGGGAGGTTAACATAAATAAGAGTGCTATTTCTGAGATAAATACTAGGTATGGGACAGTGGCATCATTTGCTCTTTTTTCCTCAAATATAAATATTAAATATATAATTACACAATAGAATTCTTTCAGTGTTGTTCATCACTGAGAATTTAAATTCTCCAAAGGTATCTATGTATATGATTTATCATTATACACCCCCATTTTTTTTTTTTTTTCTCTCATTCAGATATGAACCCCGTAACATCATTGAGGTGGTTCGATCCGGCCATGTCACCTGCAACGTATGGGGCTGGGTGTGTGTGCATGGTATGGGTGATGTGTTCCGTAACGAGGGACGATTTACAGCAGCTAAGTATGTTGAGCTGCTGCAAACCTCCTTCTTGCCTTCGTTATGAGAAAGGCATTTTCCCTTCCACCAGGGCCCATCCTGTTCACACTGCTCACGTTGTTCAAGAGTGGTTTGCCAGACAGGATAACCTGCTTCTTCTTGAATGGCCGAGCAAAGGAGCAGATATGAATGTGATTGAACACGTGTGGGCCAAGATGGTGAACACATGGAAAATGGAACATGAGAGAACAACACAGCAATTCATGGCTCACATCAACTCTTAGGGGAAAATTTGTGGACGGAGACCGCAGCAAATTTTCAACCTTGTTCATTCGATGCCCGGCAGATTGAGTGAAGTGACTGAGAGAGAGGGTGGATGGTCAAGGTATTAGATTGTATAATATAAATGTTATATTTTTTGTAATAGGACGTAAAATGTTCTCATTTTGTTCTCGCTAGTTATTTGATTATATGTTTTAATAAACATAATTAACAACAAGTTTTATTATAACCATGATATTCTTCATATAATATTCGAAGTATCTGTAAAAAAAAATGGCATAATGCCTCCATACAATATTGAGAGTATTGCAGTAAACTTTCCTACTTACTCAGGCCTCACATGTTTTTGATGTCTTCCTAATCACCGTTTCTTGTTAACAACATTAAATTATAGAACTGAATGACTCGCTGAGCACTGTTTTCATACAGTGAGGTCGGTAAAAGTATTGGCAAATTGCCTTACCTGTAACTTGTTCTCGTGGTGTGGCTGATACAGATATGATACTTCGCCACTTATTTTCGCTTATTAGCTTCTTGGAGTCTTATAATAGTTTCCATTATTTGAAATGTAATGCTTTATATCCTACTGATATTTTCAATGTATCTTTGGTAAAACCTAAGTTATATGAACAAAAGTAAAAATGTGGCATATTTTTTGGCCGTCGTTGTCGTTTCTGAGTACAGGGGTCATATGCTCTGTGGGACATTTTAAAAGGTAACTGTCAATTCAGTAGATGATACTCTCTTTATGTCAGCCACTATAAGGAAAGCCCAAATGACTTTCACCTATCACCGAGGTCAACGAAAATATAAGTCTATAATATATCAGTGCATACATAATTCTAGAAAAAAAACAACAGTTAACCCTTAAAAGGTCAACCACGTCATATGACGTGTTGCAGAGTCGTCCCACACATGTTATTTACGTTATGTGACGTTCTTAAGTTTTAATTTGTGCGCCTTCATAGCTTATGTATCGATATTGGTTCTGTACTACTTAGTGCCTTATTAGAGGTCTTGCTGGCGTTTGCACTGCTCGTCTTCCATTTGTATAAACTGCGCGGGGGGGAGGGGGAGGTAGGTAAGGGTGGCCTAGGAGCTTTTCAGAAACGTCAAACCAGCTAATCAAACCAGCTAATCCTGTGTGGCAAAGGATTGGTGGCGATAATCTTTTGCCGCACACCTTCGATTTTGATGATAGTATATCAGGAATAAACTTTTTTATTCTATTTTTAATGATTCTATAATGGACCTGACTGTAGAGAGATCCAATCGTTAATTTCAAGTTATGAAATGGGGTAATATATCAAGCGAACATTCAAGGGAACAAGAGTTTATGACATTACAGTATCAGAGATGAGAAATTTCTTTGCTTTGGTTATGCTTATGGGGTATTGTCAGGAAGGGCAATCTTCGATATATTGGGTCACTGATCCTCTCCCGAATACACTAATGGCATATCAAGAACGCATACTGAGCGCAGGGGTTTTTCTTATCACTAAGTTAGCTAGTATAGCTGAGAGAGAGAGATATATAAGTTAGCTAGTATAAGAGAGAGAGAGAGAGAGAGAGAGAGAGAGAGAGAGAGAGAAAGAGAGAGAGGAAACGCACTGTAACCAATGCTGTAAACTTGGCTTACGTGATAAGGTTAAAATATCCTGTTATGATGTTCGTGATTTTCGGCAATACCAATATAACTTTAAAATGTTGATCCATTTTAAGTATTGTGTAATGAATATGACCGATATATGATAATAGACACGGTTGTAAGATAACGTCTTGGCCAAACGTTAAATAGAACCTTAATAAACAAACTTATATTACAAGTGAGACAACAATCTTCATTACAACGATATAAACTGCTCAGATTTTTCTTTACTCCGTGTGTGTGTGTCTTTCTCCAACCATTCCTAATAACTCCGCCCACCAAACGAACTCCAGAACTTATTGGTGGAACTCTTGTTAGCAGAGAAGGGGTTCTCCCCCCCATCCCCCTCAGTAAACACTGTTACCATGTAATTTTTCGAAGTCTCGCAAGACGGTGTACCAGGGAAACCTGTGTCCAACTGTACATAGTTATTTTCAAACTACTATGAGATTCAAGGCCTCTGCAACACGGTTTTTTGGTCTTTGCTCCTTATCAAAGCATCGGATGTAGCTGAAAGTTGACATATGTATATTTTACAACCACACACAAATTTTGTCAGCATTATCAATAACCTAAATCTGAGTGTTAATTTTTATAGAGTAAAAATGATCTAACCGACGCCATGGCCAATGATTACGAGCCAAGAGTCGAAAAACATTCATTACGTAAGCAAGGAAAACACCGTTTGACGAAATGTTGGCCCGCCCATCCACCAGACAGAAACTCATTCACCTTATTCCATCGGCTCTGAACCCCATAGCAGTCAAGACTTTATGAATGGCAGAACGATACATAGATGTGGGTGGGGTATCTGTGCTAGCGTAGAATACTACTGTAGCAGTAGTGCCGCAACAGTAGTAATAGCAGTAATATACTTGAATTAAACGTTTAGGCCAACTGCTGGGATCCTTAAGGATCATTTAGCACTTCTTATAACTACTCGAGAAATTAGTTTTTATAGGCAGAAGTTAAATTTTCTAATCCAACAATGCCCATGATTGCCTTCAGTGTTATCCTGAATTATAACGAGGCCAAAGTGGGTGGAGCCTCATGAAGTCATCATTCTGACGATAATTATTGGTGAAGGTTTAAAGCCAAAATACGGCACCTGCTATTTTTTATTCAGTAAATAGGTAGATAGCCAATTAATAAAAATTGCTTGACATTGGATATAGCAGTTATCAAATCAAGCTTGTCTACTATGTTTTTGAAAATTACCAATTATTCCCTACATCTTGTCAATCTGATTGTGACCTATAAAGTAGACTGTAATTTCTTAGGAAACTTATTTTGGGAGCTAGACTAATAATCGAAGTGTTTTTGTATTTATTAACATATTTTGTTGGTTTGTTCATTATGACAATTATCAGTGGAGAGGTTTCAGAGTTCATAAAGGTGTACTTCTTTGCTTGTATTTAAATTAGTATGTCATTGGTGCCAGAGGTCTAGCCTTCGTTACGTATAGCCAATCATCCATCGAGAAAGAGGGAAGAATTGTTGTCATAAGTTACGTAACGAGTGCGCTCGAAACCTTTTCTCTGAGTAAGTTGGCCCATTTTCAAAAAAATTCACTTTTACATTTTAAGTACCAAATTTATTCAACCTATGTAATGCAGAATACAGTCAAAATTTATGTGTAGATATAATGTGTATTCTGAATAAGCGTTATATTTATGAAATGCATAGATAAAAAGTTATTGCGAAAAAACCGCGTCACAGAGGCCCTGAATCTCATAGTAGTAGAGTTTTTAGTAGATATAGGCGAAAGAGAAATAGAAGAGAAACGCAAACCAGGATGTTTGCCATATGCCACTCGTAAAACGCAGAAAAGGGACTGAGTGAGACATAACAAAAATCGATGATGCAAACTGTTAGACGTAAACTTTGACCCGGGAGCAGCGAATAACAAGTGGGCGGAACTAGTTTACGACTGCTCACAGCATACACCATGATTTGTTAGATGTCGTCGCCGGAAGTGGTAGGCGTTAAAGATTAACCAATTATGAAGAATTAGGGTGGTCTTAAAAGGAATCCAGAAGAAGAAGAGGCGGAGCCAGAAATCAGAAATTGGTCGATAGTTCAGTTGGAACGATGGAAAGAATCAGTTAACTACTCACTTCTGGACGCATAACTTGTGTCGGTTTAAACTCTGTTTATCCTGTGTCATTAAGACGTGTGATAGGAAAATGAGATTGTGTGTTTTACAATAATAATTAAGAACCAAAAAAAAAAAAAAAAAAAAAAAACGTGGTGTTTAACTTGCCCAGAATTCTAAAGGAGACCGAACTCATATATTTTCTCTACGTGATTTGCCTCCTGAGAGATCAACCGAGAAGATCAAGAATCAGCCAGTATGCAGAAACAGTAGTTCAGAAGAATAGAGAAGTATTAGAAATATATCATATGATAAGTTCCTAATTGAGTTAGAAAGTCAACGCTGTGTAGATAAAGAGTACCACCATATAACATATAACAAATAATAACTAAAAATAAGAGGGAACGAAGAACTTCGTAACATATACACACACATATACATATTGTAGATATACAGCTAGACAGCCATATTTAGTACACATTCACACACACACACACACACTCACTCAGACAGTCAGCCATATTACCACAACCACGCACACAAGTACACGCAATGCTTTTGACGACATCACCGCTGCTCACCAGCAAAATGGAACAAAAAGAATGAGGAGCAGCCTCTTCTATAGTGGTGGAAGTGAAAGTGGCAGCTTTAATCAAACACTATGTATAACAACAAGTGGTTGAATGTTAAATAAGGAGTTGGGAAAATGGGCTAAAAATAAGCCTAGGATATTCAGTGGGAAATAATAATAATAATAATGATAATAATATACTTATGAAGCAGACCCTCTCTCAAGCATACTTTATTAAAAGTAATGGCTACTTCAGCAGCGTTGCACTTGTAGAGATTCTTCCTTATTTTCCGAATAGCGGCATTTTCTGTGCTACTTAAACAGGCTAGTAGAGCGCCTATTGAGGTCATGATCAATTACAGTCAAAATCGGTGTATATATTTGAATTTTATAGATAAACTATGATATCATAGTCATCAAAGTCATTAAGAGAGAGAGAGAGAGAGAGAGAGAGAGAGAGAGAGAGAGAGAGAGAGAGAATCGTTAATGACTTTGATGTCTATGATATCATTGGTTATCAGTAAAATTCAAATATATACACCGAATTTGACACTGTAATCGATCATGACCTCTATAGGCGCTCTACTAGCCTGTCTAAGTAGCACAGAAAATGCCGCTATTCGGAAAATAGAGAAGAATCTCTACAAGTATAACGCTGCTGAAGTAGCCATTACGTTTAATAAAAACTAGATTATATTATTATTATTATTATTATTCTTATTATTATTATTATTAGTATTAAAGATAAGTCTGTAAAGATTATACTAGACCTATTTTTTTTTGTCTGACTTTCGTGATATTATTTCCGAATTCTTTCAGCTCATTACCCGGAAAACCAGGTTCGATTCCCGAACCGGGGGAGGACAGGAGAGCTATGGATGAGTCTCCACGAAAATCTCATTTGCCTCCGTTGACAGAATACCTTGATTATGAAACTAAAAAGAACTCATAAAATACAAGTTTTAGGAAAGGGAGGCCCTCCTCGAGGTCATTCTATCCTTACATAGGTAGAACTAATCATCGGATACTCATCAGATATTGAAACTAGTTTTCATTTTCGCTGTTAATAGATTTTTATTTGTGAAGAAAATTAAGTGAAGAATTTCTTATTTTTATTGCTTTTTATTTCAATTTTCATTTGACTGAAAAACACGTATGTTTCGCAGAAATCACCTATGCATTTTAACCGATTCCAAAGTTTCTTGACATCCTCTCCTTTAAATGAGAGAGAGAGAGAGAGAGAGAGAGAGAGAGAGAGAGAGAGAGAGAGAGAGCACTAAACATTTCTCACCTGTGATTTTTTATGAGTATTCTCCTTGACATTTAATAATTAATTTCTTTTCATTTACCTTCTGTCTAGACTAGAAATCGTGAAGATGGTATTGAAGACATGTTGATAGCAGTTCAAAATAAAATAAATGGCTGAATATCAACATCACCTGTATGTCACACGTGTTTACAATATATGTTTGTTTGTTTGTTTGTATGGTGTTTTAACGTTGCATGGAACCAGTGGTTATTCAGCAACGGGACCAACGGTTTTACGTGACTTCCGAACCACGTCGAGAGTGAACTTCTATCACCAAAAATACACATCTCTCGCTCCTCAATGGAATGGCCGGGAATCGAACCCGCGACCACCGAGGTGAGAAGCAAACACCGAACTAACCACGCCACTGAGGCGCTGTTTACAGAATATGGAGACTAGTAACATCATAATGGATTGCCCAACATTAGGTTGAAATTCATACAGGAGAAGTTATGACTGTCACTAAAAGGCGGCCTGGCACTGGGAGACAAGTGGTAAAACCACATACCACAAAAAATCGAAGTCCACCTGGGACTATATTGTAAGACTGACCTGATGATGCAGATTCGAATTGCAGACTTAATAATCCTGGTAAATAAAGCGACCCAGAAAGCACCTCTGATGGATGTAGCCTGTTATGAGACGACAAGAGGGCAGTACAAAGGCAGGGGGGTGGGGGGTGGGGGGTGTGGGGGGGGGGGGGTGGGAATAGAACAGTGCTGAGATCTACAGATGGAAATAAGGAGATTATGGAAAGCTGAACTGGAAGTCTTTCTTGTCAACTTAGAAGCACAAAAGCACTAAAGCACTAGGAGGACCAAAGGAAAAACCTTGAAAGGGTAGGATAGTCACACTTCGAATCGTCTTGCTCCAGAGGAGTGCACCACTGACCACAGCAAGGATAATATAATCAGACAGATAAACCAAGGTTATGGCAGCCAGATCCCATGAAGACAGGTTGCAAATCCATGGGGGTAAGGCATGGTGCTTCCTGTATGAATTCCTTGCCCTTCGCCCCGCGTCTCTTGGGAAAGGCTGATAATTACCAGGTAAACAATTCGCTGCTTAGGTCAACCAGGGCATAACCTATTCTTTGGGAACTTGGTATGAATAATACACCCATACCCTTGAATATGGAATCGATCTGTAGACTTCTAATCATTCAACTATGTGAACTATACTTAAACACAAATATATACGATATATAAATGATATATATATAGATATATATATATATAGTATATATATATATATATATATATATATATATATATATATATATATACATTTGTATGAGAAAACTACTAAGTCTGACACAACAAATGAATGAGTAGGTAATAAGTAGAATGAATTCTCTATAATTTCTCCTTATCCTTCATTCACATAAAATTCACCCATTTGGGAAATACATCTGTCACGGCATCCGTGAAATTTGAGTACATACCTATTCCACTTTACCCATTTTATCTCTTTTTCCCGCGTCTTATTCAAATTGACCAGCGCTACGTTACCTTATCCTTCCCTTCCACATTCTAATCTAATAGTTAATCTTTCAGATTTACGCTCCGTGGATTTACAAATCGACTTTTATTACCTTAATATGGAAATATTCGTAAGGAATATCCATGCGTTCGCCATTTTACTCTATGACATTTGAATATTTTATCTTTGGAAGGGACTTCATTCATTTTAACCTCTTTTCATACTCTCAAGGAGCTTCTGACACTATCTCTCTTATGTATGGGACCTGTATCTACAGTACACTAATACACACACACACACACACATATATATAATATATATATATATATATATATATATATATATAATATATAATCTATAAATATATATGTGTGTATATAATATACAGACATATATACATACACACACATATATATAAACATATAATATATATATATACATATATATATATATATATATATATATATATATATATATATATATATATATATATATATATAGTGTGTGTATGTGTAGCTAAGAAATTTCTTGATATGTAAAGATTATATAATACTATACCATTCATTTCACCGTCTATTTCACGATTTCTTGTGGAACCCCTGATGGTAATGATCTGCGGAACGCTGAAGGTTCCGCGAAACCTTCTTTGGGAACCTCAGCTGAGGCCGTCATTATTTACAATGCTTTAAACCAGCGTTTCTTAAACTTTCTTGTGCAGCAGACCTCTTTTATCAAAATTATACTGACTTAGCGGACCCCTTATTATGATAATTTCCCTCTTGGGTTTAAAAGTATTTTCAGGGTATAGTATATAGTACTAAAATTGCTACTGAATTATTTATTAATGACTTATCTTCTACATAAATGTTTACATTTTACTTAAAATAACTTTCACAACATTGTTAATTTGGCAATTTTGCACACAAATTTTAGTGAACTTAACAGCATCGCTTCCTCCTCACATTATCCTAAGGACCCCTTCGAACATTCCACGGACCCCTGGGTGTCCGCGGACCACACTTTAAGAAACGCCGCTTTAAGCCAATTTATACCTCCCTCCACCTGCGTCTCTTCTGCCACCCAAGTCCTTAGATGCTCACAGAAGGTGGACCCGTTCTCCATGTCATCGGTTCTTCAAGGACACCGCATTTCCCCCACCCTAACACCGCCCCGCCCAACCCCACCCCCCCCCCCCAACCACATAACCAAAAACCAACACGTGACTGACATCTCAAGGACGCCATGAAGACTTTTCTCGGTACGCATTTTACTCTCGTCAAGTTCACTTCCTGTTTACCTGATGCTCGTCAGGTTTATTGAAATTTCATCGTTCTACTTTGCACTTCCTCATCTTTTTTGTTTCATTCTGCTTTCTTCCCCGCAGGAGATGGGGCCGGGCCGTCAATGCACCTCACGCGGTGCACTGCAGGCAATACGGACGGTTCTTTGCCGCGTCCCTCAGGCCCTCAGCTGCAACCCCTTTCGTTTCTGTGTACGTAACTTTAGTTCATATTCCTTTTCTTCTGTTTGACTCTCCACCCTCTCCTAATCATTTCCATTTCAGCACTGAATGATCTCATAGGTCCAGTAGTTTGGCCCTGGGTCTAAATTTTACATTCCGTTCCATTCTGTTTTCTTCATTTGAAATTTTTTTTTTTTAATTTACTACAGACTTTATCCAGGAGAGAATGACTACATCAGTGATTATCATCAATACTAACGTTCCCCCGTAGGGATTTAGTGCTGTCTGTGCCCCTTGCGTGGTGCAGTGTAATCATTACTGAAGAGTTTTTGCGCCGTTCTTTCGACCTCTAGATGCATCCACTTTATTTTTTCAATTTTGCTCTTCAATTCCTCTAACTATTCCTTCTCATTGCAGTTGTGGGTTTGTTTTTCTCCCAGTTCAACCTTTAGATCCTTATACTCTATCCTCTCTAATTTCTGGTGCTTTTTAAGATTGATCTTGCTGTCCAACCACTCGAACTCCCTCTTTTCACGGTCTCAAACGCTGACTGGCAGAAAGTGCCCCAGTGCCCAGTCTGACAGTCTAAATTTCATAAGTCAAATGAAAGCCAACGTTCATTTTCATTGTCAGTATATCTTGACTCATTTCTCAATGGTCCTTCTCAATTTGATCAACGTTATCGGCCCTCCTCCTCTTCGCTTTTCAACTGCTCTCCCTAATAACGCTCCAGTAATCCCCAAATTCTCCAACTTGATGGAGATTTCAGTGGGTCGCACCTGTGACCTCATGCACATGACCCCGATTCCTATTTCTGGAAACACGGGGTCGCACGACATACCAGAAGCCGAGGATTTTGTGAGCAGGGTCGTCTGAGTTATTCTAATGGTAATTGTCTCTGCTTCTCCAGTTGTGATAAAATTAAATTAAATCAAATATGCTTTGTTCCCTGCGGCCACTGTGACTCCTTATGGCCTTCAGTTACATAGCTTTGGAACTTTCATCCTGATTCCGTGTTTTCTGTATCTTACAAGTATTCCTTTAGAGAGAGAGAAATAGAGAGAGAGAGAAGCTTAATGCTTCTTTCGTGGTCAGGGCCCTTCCTAGACTTTCTTCTGAACCCTTTCTTCTTGCTTTCCTTGGCCTGGGCAAGAAAAGGATGCAAGGTTTATCATCCCCTTCACCTTAATGCGAGAGGAGGTGACTTTTGTCGCGGAGACTCATATTGATTCGTAAACAATTGGAATTGGGCCGCATTATCTTTACGATGGGCAACATCATGTAATAATGTCCAGGTATAATGGTCGTGGTCTTAGCATTATTGTCTGAAGTGCAATGACCCTTTCATTAGAAGAAATGAGTTTTTAATCCTTATGTAACGACGGTGCCAGGGTCCTGAATTTCGATGCGGCTATTTAAAGGAATACATTCCAATGTCATGTGTGAGTTTTACACCGAAAGTAGGAGAAATACTCGATTAGTTGTCGAGAGGAATTCTATAAGTTTTAACAGTCATGCGACCTCCAGCTCACTTGGGACGCGTGAGAGGTTTTCCTCTTCACGCATAAGTTGTAAACATTATATTCCTTTAATATGAAGTTGTCTTCGTAATTAATACTAATCCTAAGTATTACTCATACTAACAATAACGACCAAATAGAAAAGACACAAATGAAACACGTGCATATATTTCCAGTCATAGGGGGAAACACAGAATGATCGAACAGAAACATAGTCTCAATTCAGTACGCCAAATAAATTAAAACGTTCTAAAATCTATGGTCAAATACAGCCCAGCCTTGTTTCACTAACGAACATTAACATAAATACCCTACATTTTATTAGAAATAATTTTCTGTCTGCTTTAACATGCACATTTTTTTTTTTTTTTACATTTTCATTCCAATAAATAAATCATAAATATCCTATCCTAAAATTCCTGCACCTTTAACCCAACGCGAAACAGCTTTTTCAGACCTTTTTAGGCTCTTCCATAGTTTCCTACCACCCAACAAGAACAAGAACAAGAACAAGAACAAGAACAAGAACAACAACAAAGTAGTTTGTAGGCTTACTCCCGAGTAAGCAAAAATAAAAGGAATTTCAGATTTGCTGGTGGTATCAGTGACTATTATGGTCAAGAGTTATCGAATTAATATATCAATTCTGCCATTTAGTCATTAGAGACTAAATGGTCCAAGTCCAGGCCCGTCCAAGTTGTTTAGTCTGAGGGCCACTCTTGAAAAAACAAAAAGTCATGCGGGCCACCAGTGTGTATGTATGTGTGTGTATGTGTGTTTATGGATATAAGTGTGTGTGTATGGTGTGTGTATAATGTATGTTAATTAGATAGATTATATATATATATAGATATATAATATATATATATATATACATGTGTATATATATATATAATGTAAGATATATATATATATCATAGATATATATATATATGTATATATATAGTATATAATATTATAGATATATATCTATCTATATATATATTATATATATATATATTCATGTATATATATATATATATTAGTATATATATATATATATATATATTATATATTACTTAGAAATTATCATTTGAAAATGACAAGGACTTATTTCAGAGGAATTAAAAGAAATATATTTTAAAGAGGGCAAACAAGAGTTTATTTGATTCAAACAAAGTTAAATTTAGTGGGAATGCTGATAATAGCTTGACTTTATTATTTTTTAAAAATTCAGGGTGAAAATAAGTGAGAGCACATCTTAATTCGGACTCAAGATTTACGTCACTAATTGAGGATCGTAATGTTGACTTTAATAACTTCATGAATGAAAATGTGCTCTCACCAAACATTGACAATAGTTTTGACACATAATCAGAAATGTGCGGGTAATCATGTGAGCAGGATATTTGTGTCCAAAAATCGAATTTCACATCTTGGTGGGTATAATAAGTTTTCATTTCAATTAATTCTTCTTGAAACAAAGGTACATTGATTTTGCCTGCAGCTGACGATTTTCTCTCGCGGGCCACTTTCAAAATCAAACGGGCCACTTTTGGCCCATGGGCATGGGGTTGGACGGCCCTGGTCTAAGTCGGTTAAAACTAATTCTAAGTCGTAGTTTGTTCAAAGTTTTCGTCATAGGGGTTTAAGGCTAACAAAAGTTGGGGCCTTTAAAATGTTTTAGTGACAATTATATCGTTCCGAGAACTTGTCTTGTTTATTTGAAAGTAATGTAACATTGCTTAGTCCGTTAGATATTCAACGTAAAATGAGTTAACTTTCTTATTTTGGCTAGAAATGATTTTTCGACGCAGCTTCATTCCTACTCATATTAATGCGAAGAAATGAGTTTCTAATGTCTTCTCGACTTTGCTCATCACGTCTTGACGTTAAAAAGACGCTAGATACTGTGGCACAGCCATGCTAGTTGTGACTGAACGACTGACTAGTGTGTGTAAGGTTTGGTCTGACGAAGGAAAAGTTCCAGAAGAATTGTTGACAAGAATGAGCAATCATTTGTATTAGGTTGAAAGTCCTAGTCGTGTCTGTAAGAGCTTTAGGATTACATTGTTTACTGTAAAGGACAATGTTTACTTACAGGGAGTTTTTGAAATAAATTTGAAAGAGTTTCCACTTCAATATCCTTTGATAAGGCTACCAAGGGTGTGTTAAATTAGTTCCAGATGGTCGCCACGAATAGTTATATAAAAATTACCTGCATAGTATATACTTATCAGTCGGGAAAAATCAAGTATTAAAATTTCACGAAAAAAAAGCGATAACTGAATAAAGATGAAACTTTTCATACACATTAGCACTTTAAAAAATTCGAAGAATGTGTTTAGGAGAAAGCAGCCAAATTTTCATAAATAATGGAAAATCCCAAATCCGGAATTTTCCCAACAAATTTATTAAGGGACAGAAGTTCAGGAGCTTTCAATTCGTCCTTAGGTTGACGAAGTGGCGTAAACCATTTTTCTCCATTGTGAAAAAAATGGGCTTCATAGATATTGATATTATTAATTAACTCATTTTATGAGGCCATTCGGTTTGGAAATGTGACAACGCAGACAGCTGAAGTTTTGCTATCTTCTAAGGCGCAATCACGTTTGCTGTACAGTGTATGATCAAGGCCACCGAAAATAGATCTACCTTTTGGTGGTCTCGGTATAATGCTGTATGAGCTGAGGCCCATGAAACTTTCAGCAAGGCCGTGGTGGCCTGTGTTGTTGCGTTTCCAGACGCACGATTATGGCTAACTTTAACCTCAAAACTACTGAGGCTCGAGGGCTGCGATTTGGTGTGTTTGATGACTGGAGGGTGGATGATCAACGCTCCAATTTGCAGCCCTCTAGCCTCAGTGGTTTCTAAGATCTGAGGGAGGACAGAAAAAGCGCAACGCCATCTCTCAGTCGTTTTCTTTGACAGAAAGCTAAATTCCTTTTGATGTGGTTAAGGATTAAAAGCACCTGACAGAGGAACATCATCAGCTGAGGACCGATGTGCCTCAGAGGATAGATATAATCATTTTCCTTCGCTTTCCAGAGGTCCTTCGCTTTCCAGAGGTCCTTCGCTTTCCAGAGGTCCTTTGCTTTCCAGAGGTCCTTCGCTTTCCAGAGGTCCTTCGCTTTCCAGAGGTCCTTTGCTTTCCAGAGGTCCTTCGCTTTCCAGAGGTCCTTCGCTTTCCAGAGGTCATTCGCTTTCCAGAGGTCCTTTATTCCTCACAGCGTTGGACTCTGGCACAGCCTCCCTTAAGAGGATGTTGCATAACTGGAACCTCAAAACTTCAAGAGAAGATGCAATGCATTATTACCCTAAAGCAATTGTCATTGGATTTCATAATTTACCAACATTTTTGTCTATTCCTTCATTAATTTGTTAATTTATTTTTCCTCTTTTTCTAATAAATGATCTCTTCTTTCTGTTCTTCCTTTTACCTTCTGTGACTTCTTTCAAACGAGCACCATATACTCTTTGGAAGCTTGGATTTAAGGTCAGTGGCCCCTGTGGGCTTGTTTCCTATGAACAGGGCTCATCTTCTGAATAATAATAATAATAATAATAATAATAATAATAATAATAATAATAATAATAATTTGCCGAAGAAGAAGATACGGTAGGTATCCTCGATCTGAAGATGAGGGCTAAGCTGCCTCTCGCCGTTGGCCTCTTCAAGATACCCAGGCAGAAGCCAATACAACCTTTATTATTTGACAAATACCTAAAACTCTCTCTCTCTTTCTCCTTCACCTTCCTTAGATAATGATGAAACGACAGATAAAAAGGAGGCTCACTTCCCGCTCGCTCTTCTATTGCTTCTTCAAAAGTCTTAGCTTTCGGAAAATCGAGAGGTCGCCGCCGTCTCTTCACTTTTAATAGTCTGGGTTTACCAGAAAGAGTTACTTAGAATTACCTGCCAGAGCATTGGAAAAATGAAGTTTGATCTCTGAAGGGGATTCAAGTACTTGACGTAATGGAGGCGGGACGTGTTGTTTAATGGCATGTCAATTAGGTTTAGAACCACTTTCGTGGAAGCCTTTAAGACAATGTAGTCAGAATAGCAATTATTGCTTTCTTATTATGTTTACTAAAAAATTACGAATGGAAGCTTCAAAAGGAAGGCAGAAATATCGTTAAAAACCCTGATAAATTATGTTGAAGGTTACGTGACAACCTGGCTAGGCGTGGCCTTAACTTCTGCTTCCATCCTACAAACAACGTATCCTACGCCTCCCGAGGCATCAGAGAAATCCCCCACTCATCCTCTTCACCATCTCCTCCTCCTCCACCTTCTCCTCCTCCTCCTCCTCCATCATCATCCTTTCAAACTGAACCTCTCTCCCCCTCGATGTGTATGAGGACTCGAGTCAAGAAGAAGAAAATCAAGAAGAAGAAGAAGAAGAAGAAGAAGAAGAAGAACCAGTTGCTCTGAAGCGTCGGCTCGTAAAACATCCCGAGTCACGATTACCTTTCCGTGTAACAATAAACCAGTTAAGCTGTATGCACTAAGAAGACCTTTCTTTTTTGCTTTCTTTTCTCTCTCTCATTTTTTATGGGGTTTCTCTGAATGGGGTTGTGGATGAGCTGGAGTGGAATGGGGTTAGGCGCTTCTGAGGTTATGCGGTTTGAAGAGGTCCCGGGCGAATTTGGGGGAGACGATGTTCGCGAATGTTGGCATAATAATGCTTCGATCAACGCTTTGCGTTCTACTTTCTTCAAATTATCTTTTCTTTATTAGCGAGGAATTTCGCGGCACAGCAATTCCTGGGGAATCTCTAGGGAGGGCAGATCAGAGAACGTTTGGAGTTCATTTAAAACACATTTTATCTAATAAATACAATGAAGTTGACATAGTTTAATATGATAAACACTTATCAAGCGACTTCTAGGATGATGTTAAGTGAGAGAGAGAGAATAAAAAATATTGATATTACTTTATTTTAAACTGTTTTTGATATCAAACTTCTCATGCTGTGATCCCCAGTCCCCTTAACGTGATTAGTACGAGACTCGTGCTCAGATCTATCGCAAATTTACCGTCTTTTGTTTATGGCTTGCCTCTCATTCCATTGTGGGCACGGTGCTGAAGAAGGCGCTCTTGCGAGTAATATAAAATTTCGGCGAAAGGCCAAGAGCTGGGACCTGTGAGGTCATTCAAGCTGAAAGGGAAACTGAGAGTAAGGGAGATCTGAAAGGTGTAAAAGGAGGAAAACCTCAAAGCAGTTGCACTATTGAACAACTGTTAGGGGAAGGTGGAGAGTAAGATGGAAGAAAGAGAATATGAGCGGAGGTGCACCAAAAAGAATGAAAGGGGTTGCAGCTAGGGGCCCAAGGGACGCTGCAAAGAACTTCAGATAATGCCCACAGCGCACCCAGTGGGGTGCTCTGTTGGCAATGCCCCCTACGGAGATAGAAGAAACTAACGTCAGAAAGGTAAAAAAATAGTCATTGAAACATAGGAAAATGATACATTCACGTCCAAGCGTGATAATAGTTGAGAGTACAATTTTACCAAAATATTGCTATACGAATCTACTATGTCATCTTTTGACGTTTTACCAATTTATTGCTAATTAATGAAAGTGTCCCACCAGCAAATCAAGAAACCTCTATCATGAAAATGAATACAATAACTACAGTGTAACGCATTATCCACTATCCCTGCGTCAGCAAATTCCCACAAGTAGCTTTCTAACAGAACTTTGGAAATGAGTAGAAGATTAAGTTTTTAACAGCATCTGACCATCTGTGAGTTTTGTGTTAGCAGAACCCTCAAGCAATTCCTACATTATAATAGCTTACATATATTTCTATCTGTTTATTCATTAATTCGTTGATTTATTTTACCTTTTCCAATAACTGATCTCTTCTTTCATCCGTCCTACTATCTTGTGTTACTTCTTTTAATACCATATTCTTTGGAAGCTTGAATTTCAAGCCAATGGCCTATATAGAGGGCTTCTACAGTATGAATGGGTTTCATCTTCTGAATAATAATAATAATAATAATAATAATAATAATAATAATAATAATAATAATAATAATAATAATAATAATAATAATAATAATAATAATAATAATAATAATAATAATAACCAATGAGAGAATAAGGAAATTTTGAGTTTTGGTTGATAAAAATTTAAAGCTATGATGAAAATTTAATGATTCGTGCCCCAAAAAGTATCTCGTTTTAATGGCAACAAACAGGAATAATAATAATAATAATAATATCTCACCCATATGCAGAAGTGTAATATGATAAACGAGACCATAAAACACATAGCAAGCGGATGTCCGGTACTAACACAAAACCAGTACAAAAAGAGGCATGATTCAGTGGCAAGAAACACAAGCTACCTTGCTGTAATAAGTGGTACGAGCACCAACCTGAAGGAGTGATCGAAAACGATCAGGCAAAGATCCTCTGGGACTATGGTATCAGAACAGATATGGTGATAAGTGCCAATAGACCAGACGTGACGTTGATTGACAAAATCAAGAAGAAAGTATCACTCATTGATGTCGTAATACCATGGGACACCAGAATTGGAGAGAAAGAAAGAGAAAAAATGGATAAGTATCAGGACCTGAAAATAGAAATAAGAGGGATATGGGATAACCCAGTGCAAATTGTACCCATAATCATAAACATAGGGGCACTAGGCACGATGCCAAGATGCCTGAAAAGGAACCTGGAAAAACTAGATGCCGAAATAACTCCAGGACTCATGCAGACGAGTGTGCTCCTAGAAACAGCAAACATAGTGAGGAAAGTGATGGACTCCTATGGAGGCAGGATGCAATCCGGAACCCCACACTATAAATACCACCCAATCGAATAGGATGACTGCGATAGACCAATATAATAATAATAGTAATATTAACAGATTTTGAGTTTTGGTTTATGAAAATCTGATTATTTATGTCTACGAAATTAAAAGGAATTGTTCCTGTCACCAGTCCTGTGATGACTTGGGATAAGCCTCTTCTCAATATCACAATAAAGGAGTTCCAGGTGACGTCACATATTGTTCATGACGTCATTTTCCGGGCATGTGCAAAGAGGTGGAAGGAAAATACAGCCAAAACGAAACATGAAAACTAAGTGAACCTGCCCAATTATTATTATTATTATTATTATTATTATTATTATTATTATTATTATTATTATTATTATTATTATTATTATTAAGAGGTTAATTCAAGTTAAGTATATGTTTTTTCTTTTTGTAGATTAACCCCACCACAATGATCACATTCATTGAAACCGTAAAATATAAGCGATAAATAATATCATAGATGCAGAGAATGAGAGAATGATTAAATTGTATGCAGAGATGGAACTATTTTTCAAAACTGAGGAGAGAGAGAGAGAGAGAGAGAGAGAGAGAGAGAGAGAGAGAGAGAGAGAGAGAGAGAGAGAGAGAGAGAGAGAGAGAGAGAGTATAACTCTCTTTTTAACCTTTCGTAGTGCTTAACGCTCTGCTATTTCTTTTCATTTTGAGAGAGAGAGAGAGAGAGAGAGAGAGAGAGAGAGAGAGAGAGAGAGAGAGAGAGAGAACTGAAACTCATTGCCGTTCAACACGCGTCACATTATCATCTTCTGCTTTTCAATCATAAGGTTTTACGTATAGACGTTTCTCATTCCTGCGAGCCATAACTAAACCTCTGAATAAAAAAAAAAAAAAAATGATATGCCCTAATGTATACTCAAATCTAAATTTCCCCCCGACATGTCCATTGGTCGAAGTAATAATGTTCAGATTCTCTTATCTCCCGCTGGAAAGAGGAAGAACAAGGCGTGATCAGACCCCCAGCTTGCTCGGGGCACGTGCTGATATCTACAGGCCAAATAGCGTGTTGTTTCACCCACGAAAATTAAAATAAATACGCCATATTTTATTCGAAACAATTGTTCTGTAATGTTTAACATGCACGATATTTATGTTTTACATTTTCATTCCCATAAATAAATCATAAATATCCTATCCTAAAACTCCTGTATCTTTAATCAAAGCAGCTTTAAAAAAAAAATTCTAGGCTTTTCCATAGGGCTTTCCTACACTCCCTATAAGAACAAGAACATGAACAAGAACAACAATAACAAAGTAGTTTGTAGTCTTACTCCCCGAGTAAGCGAAACGAACAATTACGGCCACAGTAACAACAAAAGAGCTTAGACCGATAGCGATTTAGAAGTTTACCATAGTTTCCTAATGTCCTTCTGCCCAAAACTACGTCTATTTCCCGACAGGAAACAGTTTTCATTTTTCTCAAACCTGCTGCGCTTCCAGTAACGAAGGATCTCTGGAAGAAGGTCCCATTCCCCTAACGACTGGCAATTGATGGCTTCAAAAAGAGGTTTAAGGGTGCCTCTCATTTCAATCAGATGAACGTTCATCTTAACCTTCTCTCTCTCTCTCTCTCTCTCTCTCTCTCTCTCTCTCTCTCTCTCTCTCTCTCTCTATATATATATATATATATATATATATATATATATATATATATATATATATATATTTATAATAGGCTACATGTTTGATTATACAGAGTCGAACTATCCAAACCCTCCAACTCTGTATTCTGTTATGGGTGAGTACTATTTAAAACACGGTAAAGTTGAAGAGTCGTAGTTTCACATACTACTAAAAGACATCTTTGTAGAAAGTACTACTTATTATTATTACTTTAGGAAGCTTGGTTCTGTTCTTGGATAAAATTTCTTACTTGTTCGATAGCTTCTCACTGATGTATCTGTAGACCTACACCCAAGAGCGCAGCTTAAACCGGTAGCGAAAATTCCTTCATTGTTCTCTGGGGATCTGAAGCGAGGGGCACTATGAATATGGAGTGCGCGGAGTCTTTGTAAGAGGACTGCGTTTGACGAATTCCCTCGAGAAATGAAGTGCATCATCAGCAATGATTCGTAGGATGCTTTCATAGCCGTGTTTTGCGTCTGCCAGAAACATAATAGAATGGGGTATGAGCGAGGCCGTGAATTGTCTAATGTCATCATCATAGATTTTTTATTTTGTTTTTTGCCATGGTCTATTCCAGCTCTTGGTAAATATATCTGAATTCGAGAGATATAAGGACAACTGATTCACGAAGCTATGGAACGCGATGAATGTACAAATAAAGGCAAATGGCAAGAAGTGACAGGGATTGATAAGCCAATCAAAGGGCTGGAAACTCTGTCTCTCTCTCGAGTTTACATAGGCAGGATGTACGTTCCACCTCTCCTGAGGGATACCTTTGAAAGACGTATTCCTCAGGAGGTGGAGCATACATCCTACCTATGTGAACTCTCGAGAGAGACTGAGAGTTGCCAGCCCTGTGATTGGTTTATCAACAGCCAACCAGGAGTGTCGTAAGGGACTGCCCTAGACATCAGATGCACGGCTGATGCGAATCTCCTGTAGATAAAGGTTCCTTTATGGCATTTGCCTTTAGATAGGTAATTATCAGGTAATTATCGTGACCTCCTCCTGATACCCAGGACTTATTCGAATATCGGCCGGGCATCAGAATACCTTCAGTTCTCTCTTCGTTTGGATCCAGGCTTAGTAGTGACGAGCGTTACCGAAATGTGAAGAATCTGGTGAAAAGAGTTCTGTAGATTCAGAACATATCTGTTGAGATGCTTAATGCTCTGTGCCTTTTACAATTGTCTTCCGCGAGATTTTTCTAAATCTCCACAAAGCTGCATCTCTCTAAAGGAGGGCATTGCTCTTAACGAACTGCATAGGCTAGATTTGTGCATCTCAGCCTCTCTTTCCTTCTGCCAGGGAGATCTTTCTCTCTTTTTTCTGTACAGAGACTTGTGGTACATCACCTACCTTCCTAAACAACAAAAACAAAAACCTGGTTTCACAGCTCTAGTGTGTTCCTTCTTGGATGTTAACACCCTTGTAACTGTAGATGATGGTACAAGGGTGGGACAAGAGAAGCTTCAGGAAAATTTCACAGATTAGTAGGAGAAAAAAAGGTCAAATGAGAAGGTGCAATGATAGAATTACCAATTTCCACAGAAACATCGGCCTGCCAACTCAACACGCTTAACGTACTCTTATGATCCAGATATATCAGCCTACATGTTCAGTCTGCATTAACGAACATTTACTCATCTATCACTAACGAGTCAGAAACTTATCGTAGTTGTTTTAGGTCGTTTGTCTTTCCTTAACTAGAATACTGTTCTTCTTCTGTGTGGATGTCTGCTTCTGCCAAACTTGTCTCTTCTTGGACAGAATGGTTCGTTGTGGTAGGATTCTGTCTCATAATAGTACCATTTATGAGTTGGACCGTCAACGAATGGTCTCTTGTCTGTTCATTTTTCATGTGAAAGGTCACCAGAGACCTTTCACATTCACAATTGATCCATGATCCTCTTTTCTCGTCAAGATCTACCACGTTTGCTGATCAGCAGTAAATGCGCAAAGCTGTCGAAGTTCTCGGTTCCAGGAGTCTTTTATTCATCATACTTTGGACTGTGGGACAGTCTCCCTGAAGATGGGCAACTTGGGCTTCAAAAGATGCAATGCATTACTTCCCTTAAACAATTCACTTCGTACTTTAATAATTCTTTTATTTTTACCTATTTATTTAAACGTTTTTTTTAACTATCTCTTTGTGCTTCCTAATATCTTCTGTAATTACTTTCCAATGAATGCAATAATCTTGGGAAGCGTGAATTTCAAAGCCATGGCCTGTGAGGGCTTGTTCCATAACAATTGGGTACATGTTTTGAATAATAATAATAATAATAATAATAATAATAATAATAATAATAATAATAATAATAATAATAATAACTGACAGGCTTCTTTTAGGATACAAACGTGACCTGTCCATACATATAGGATAACTTGTTTCTCCAGAATACAAAGAGGAAGACAGATATGAATAACTGATTGATATAAACTTATCATTATCGCCATTGGAAAAAAATGTTAGAACGTCACTGAAAAGCTGAAGAAGAAGAAGAAGACGAAGAAGAAGAAGAAAACCGGTATTTGCAGGTCCTGACGAAATTCTGAGCTCAGAAAATGCTGCAAGGCAAATTTGACGCATCGAAATCCTTCTAGAAAGAAGAAGAAGACGAAGAGGGAAAAGAAGAAGAAAAATAACAAGAGATGCTCTTGGAATATTTGATGGATGTGTAAATATTATCACTTTTCCAGAGTGCCATTAATTTGTGGCCCCGGGGGGAGGGGACTCTGGGGGAAGGGGAAAGGTGTAGGGGAGGGGCTAATCTGGTGGCTAGTCTCAGACTGGGTCAAAATGAAGGTTGCAAAGGATTGTGTTATCTGCTTGTGCTTGCTTGTACGTCTGTCTGTTTGCTTGAGTGTGAGAGGTGGGATGTCTAGGTGGGGGAGGGGAGGTTGGACGCGTGTGAGAGGGGGAGGGAAAGAAGAAGAGGGGAAGCAGCATGGGCGTGTGGGTAGAGGAAAAAACGTGGGTACACAACATGATGGGACGTATTGTGTAGTGCCAGTGGGAAGATCTTCTTCAGCGTAGGTGACTAGGTGTGGGCGTGTCTCCAGGAGTAGGTGGGCGTGTCGCCATGAGTGGGCGGGGTGTGATAGTGGGCGGAGCTTCTAAGTGCTTGAAGTGAAAGTGGGAGGGGCCCGATTTTCACACGCACGTGTGTGGGCCCGGGTCCTCGTTCATTGTAATATGTCAAATTAAAATTCCTTTATTTTTTTTTGGGGGGGGCAATATTCAGATAAATTGAGGAACTGAGATGGAAATAATGAGAAAGCCATTATGAGAACGTCTGTAAATGCTTACTTCTTATTTCTTGATACATAACAAAAGAATGGACTTTTATTTAGGTTAAATTTGTATTAATTCAGGGACCATTTGTTGTGGACCTTTCTGTCTTGCTCTCAGAAACTATATAAGAAAGAGTATGCACTTTGTAATAACGTTTAACATATCAATAATTCTATCCTCCTGCCTCGTAAACTGAAAAAGAAATCTTTTAGAGACAAAACTAGACTGGAAATTTTTGCTTATATTTTCTGTATTATTTTCTCATCTCACCTTTTTTTTCTCTCTTTTTTCCCTTTCTCTCTCTCTCTCTCTCTCTCTCCTGTCCCCAACCCCCTTCACCCCACTCTCTCTCTCTTTCTCCCTCCCTTTCTCTATCTCTCTCTCTCTCTCGGCCTGTCCCCAACCCCCCTTCACAAACCACCCCCCCTCTCTCTCTCTCTCTCGTGCGCGCCGACTGGCACTTTATGGAAGTAAAAGGATGGGGGGTGGGGGGTTTATGGATGTTCCACTCCACCCCCACGTCCGGCGTCACCCTCCTGCTCCTCCTCCGAAGGGGATTTAACCTGTTGCATCGGCCCTTTGCCCCGTAGACCTCCCCTCGCCGTCAGCCAGAGCCCATCGGCAGCAACCAAGGTAAGGGAACTAGACTGATCAAGGAGAGGCGCCTCGCTTCCTTCGCTTCACTTGTCCGCGAGAAGTCTCGCAGTTCGAAAGGTGTTCTTGTCTGTCTCGCTCACAGAAGAAGAAGAGGAGTGAAGGAAGGAGGCGTTTGTAAACATTCTTAAAGCATCTTTTCCCCGCGACTAGTAGAGTTTTGGTTCTGATTCTGTTTCCAGTCGCTGAGCCTGTATTTGTGAGTGGATTATATTTCGTTTTGAGTTTCTGTTCTTCTTTTTTATTATGTGCTTGTGTGTGTGTGTGTGTGCGTTTGTGTGATTTTCAGGTACTTTCTTCTCTAGACTTTGACTCTTACTATGCTAAACGTCACTGATATTTCCTTTCGGTAGCCGTCTGATTGTTTTTGTTCATTCTGTGAATTTTTGTGCTGTTTCCTAATTCTCTCTGGAAAATATATAAAATGTTTAGCATCCAATATCTATTCTTTTCCGGATTTGGACTGAATTTGCCAAGGAATTAGCTACAGACAAGTCATATTTCATTACCCCGTTCTCATGCATATTTAGTACCAGATTTACTTATAGAACTCAGAACAGAATTTAGAATAACCCACTTTTTGAGTTGTAAAGACAAAGGCACAGAGATGAATAGGAAAACATCACACGTTCGGATTATTTTTTTCCCAAAATCTTTTGCCCTTCTTTTACAGAAATGGGTATAATTTCATAATTGCGACCAGAAAAAGGTAGTTTCCTTGTGTTCTGCTTGTTCGTCACAATCTGTAGGTCATAGCTTCATAAAGGCTACATTTTATCCCCCCTTCTCTCTCTCTCTCTTTCCTTTTTACTTTGACTCCAGATATCCCCTTTTCGCTCACAAAATCTATCAGTGTGGATAAATTTGCCATTAGATTATAATCCATCCCTGTATTACACTTCTCCTTCTGCTCTCTGATAAAGAAAAGAAATTCGAATATTGAAATATACAACGAGAGATCAAAGGAGAATTCATTCTAAAATAAACGGGAGAGCTAAAGAATATTTATTTTAAGGGGAAAAAGAGTCGGAATAATTTCATTCTGGAAGAAAGTTTTAAGTAACGGCAATCCTCACACCTACACTGGAGGCACCAGAGTTCTAATCTTTTAACCCTTTCATTCAGGAGAGAAGATATTTCTAATTTACAAACGTTTCATGAACTCATCTCTTCCCCTCAACAACGTAAAAACACCTTTTGAAATCTCTCTTTCTCTCTCTCTCCATCTATATATCTATCTGTCTATCCATTGCCTTCGAATATTTCGTATAAATGAATGTTTGTGACAGACTGACAGATTCAATTCTCGAGCTGATAAAATACTGTGATTCAATTATCGTATTACTGTTGAATGTAGTTTAAGTGATACGTGTTAAGAAAACAAATAGTATTACGAACGTGTTTAGAACCAGCTACAATATTCTGTACCGTAAACACAAAAATAGCCACACAACTTCACTGAATATAGACATTCCTGCTACTTGTGTTAACGCTTCGATAAGAAGGGATAATTCAAATACCAGATTCTTTCATCTACAAAGTGCTATTTACAAAGTACTGGATTTCGAAGACGTACACTCTTCTTTTTTTTATTTCTTCTTTAGGTACTGATACACTCGCTACCTGATGCAGATGACTGAACGTCTTTGAAAGCTAGTGCTTTGTAAATTGCAACCTAATAAATTTAAGAATCTGGAATCTAAACCATCCCGTTTAAGTGAAGTCTCACACGAGTAGTATTCTGTGCCGTATTTACATGCGTGTAAGGATATATACACAAAAATGAATTAATGTGGGGTGGCGGGTTCATTTTCAGAGGTAACATCATTTTTCAATCTGAGATGCTCTCAAGTCACTCTCGTTCATTCATAAATACATATACAAATATATATGTATAAATTTCTGACTCAAATAGGGACCAAACCTGGCTTTTTCCAGTGACAGGCCAGGGCGTTACCAGTTAACCCACACGTGCTCATGTGTTCATTAGTTCCATATACATACACACACGTACACACACACACACCCACACACACATATATATATATATATATATATTATATATATATATATACATAATATATACATCATATATATATATTATATATATATATATGTAATATATATATATATATATATATCTATATATATTATTATTATATAACATCTATACTATATTATATATATTATATAGCCACACTCATGCATGTATATGCATGCACTATATACAATTAGAAATAATAATTCTCGTTAGAGAGCCCCATTCAGTAGGGCACTACGCTATGGTTTATGGAATGTGAGGAGAAAGGTACTTTGGTGCCCTATAATTTGTGTTTGTTTCTGTTATGAGATCCGTTTATTTATCCAGTCTAATTGTTAGTGCTATTCGTACTGACTTCCAAGAGTTATTCAAATTACGGCTTTGCCCAGTTTATCTTATTCATTTATATATGTATGAACTTGTGTATTCACATGGCATAATTTCATTAGCTTTGTGCTTATTAATGTATATTTTATATATATTATATATATATATATATATATATATATATATATATATATATATATATATACCTATATATATATATATATATAGAGGTTCAGGAGGCCCATTGATACTCACATGAATGGCCAAAAGATTTATTATAAAACGTTTCGCACATCAACTTTGTGCATCTTCAGCCTGTTAAAAGAGGAATGCATATATTAAAAAACAAATTAAATAAGAATTCAAAATAGTATTCATGTTAAAATGCAATAAAAATATATAAATAGTTAAAAAAAGAAAAGACGAACCACTTAGGTACCAACCGACTAGAATGGAAGTAAAGCAAGGAATGATTTTGAGAGAGCCAGGTCCATATATATATATATATATTATATATAATATATATATATATATATATATATATATCCTATATGTTTTCAACGTAAGTTGAGGGGAGTTAAATATAGTGTATACTAATGCGGATCACCTCAATTCACAATGTTTTATTAGGTTTGGTCTCTTATATTTTATTGCCTAAATCAGCTACTACATTATGGTCAGCTCGTTTTGCTTATTATTATTATTATTATTATTATTATTATTATTATTATTATTATTATTATTATTATTATATCATTATTAGTTATTATTATTATTATATCATTATTATTATTAATTATTATTATTATATTATTATTATTATTATTATTATTATTATTATTATTATTATTCAGAAGATCAACCCTATTTCATATGGAACAAGCCCACCAAAAGGGCCACTGACTTAAAATTCAAACTTCCAAAGAACAGTATTATTATTATCATCATTTTCATAATTATTATTATGGAACAAACCATTAACTTGAAATCCAAGTTTACAAAGGGGTCATTGAGTTAAAATTCAATGCTAGCAAAGAATAAGCTGTTCATTTGAATATTTAACAGAATTTAACAGGAAATATGTTTTTTACGTGCATATAATTTTAGCGAGCTCAGTTTACGGAATTTAATGACGACCGTAACTAATTCAGGATATTTCAGTTCAGTTCAAAATTTATTAATATAATTGATCAAGGCTGTTCTCTCTCTCTCTCTCTGTTTTGTAGCTTTCTTTGCGTTTTTTTTTTTTTTTTTGCTGTGGTTAATAAATTTGTTTACCACCAACCTTTTGAAGTAATCTGCCTTTTGTCGTCTTTTGAAATAATGTCCATTATTAGGGTTCATCTTTGTGTCGGGAAAAACAGGATCAAAAGAGAGAGAGAGAGAGAGAGAGAGAGAGAACATGGAATGTAAGTGCGAAACATATTTGCGCTCTGGGGAAGTATTTTTCCTTTATGAAGTTCCAATTCACATAAAAAAAACGCAGACTTAGACAGGTGAGACAGAGAGAGAGAGAGAGAGAGAGAGAGAGAGAGAGAGAGAGAGAGAGAGAGAGAGAATTTAGATACACGGTAAAGGACTGTAGAGGCAACCATTAAGAACTGTTATGGAATTAACGTCGTATACCGTGCGGCGGTAGATGTTACCGACGTTTCAGAATCCCCAATAAAGACTCTCTGGTCATGTGTGAGATATGTGGAACACATAGAGTGTTTTCCCCTTCGAATAGAAAATAGAAAAACTGGGAAAAAACCCAACGCGTTTCATTCTTCTATCGCGGTTTTGTCAAGAACGCGGGAACGTGTAAATACAAAAGCGAAACCTTTTCCTCTTGGCTGGAATTCAATTAATTCCTTGTCTTGCAACCTGGACGTTTTGTATCATTTTTACTTCTCTCTCCCGATATTTCTCTCCCTTCGGCCCTGTTTTGGTTTTATTTCAACTTTTTTTTATTTATTTTCTCTTTTGCTTCAGTATATTCTACGCGGCTTGCTTTTTGCTGCTGTTGACTTCTAAAATGGGATTTGAGATTTCTAGTTGGTCTGGAATTCCAAGAGAATATTTCATCTATTTTCTTTTTTTATGTTGGAGGATTCCAGTAGAGGAACATAAATGGCTGTGTATGAGGTATATAGTAAGCGTAACAGTCCCAGTCGTGATAGATGAGATGAAACTGCTGCTAGCATCTCGCGAAAAAAAAAAAAAAAAAAAAAAAAGGAGTAGGGTGTCTGTAGAAATAATCCACGGAATTCTTCTTATAAAAATCCCACACACTGCAAATAGAACATGTCATCAACGTCTCAGATGGGGATCGGATCTTTGGCTAAATGCTGGATAACTGTACAAAGCGCTGGTTACGACTGCCATGACGTCGCTGACTTATATACAACATGTTTGTAATTTGTGCGCGATACAAAGCACTGGGAACGACTACAAGTTACTGACTTATATCCAACATGTTTGCGATTTGTGTACGTTATATCTAAATGCTGGATAATCTTACGAAGCATTGGATACGACTACCAATAAGTCACTGACTTGCATTAAATATGTTTGCTATTTGTGTGCGACACGTAACCGACATGCTGAGGACACGTTCTACGAAAGTGTGGAGGCATCCTTACTCACCGATGCTTTTGTGAAACGAGCGACGAGACTCAAGCATTTGCAAATGATGTCTGAAAGCATTTCTACAGCTTAATACAAAATGCGATTTGAATTCTCTCACCTGTGTGATTCACAACTCCGAAAAACGACTCAAAATAATTTTCGTTTCACAAAGGCAAAATCAGATGCCGAGAAAGCTGTCGGATAGCTGAAGTTAAAGGCGACGATTTCCTACGTTAGGAGACGTGAACATTTATCTCTGATGAGAAACTAAGGTTTTTGCCAGTTCCTGATACAAATGAAATCTTCGGCTCTCTCGACTTTCCTAAATAGATTTGTGGGTCGGATTTGCACCGAGACACTTTGATCATCAGAATAAGAAATGAAGTGGAGAATTTATCTTTGTTTATGCGGCGGTTCGAACTCTTTTCGAGCTTCGATTTTCTTTCGAAGTTCGAAATTCTTTCCAAGTTCGAAGTTCTGTCGAGATTCGAAGTTATTTTTGAGGTTCGAATTTCTTTCGAGGTTCGAACTTCTTTCGAGGTTCGAACTTCCTTCGAGGTTCGAACCTTTTTATTCCGAGTTTCGGACTTCTCTCTAGGTTCTGAATTATTTTGAGATTGGAATTCTTTCAAGGATCGAAGTTTTTTCCAGGTTCGAAATTATTTTGAGATTCGAACTTCCTTCAAGGCTCGAAGTTCTTCCGAGGACCGAACTTCTCTCCAGGGTCGAATTCGCGTCAGGAAGAAACTTGAACGCCATTTTCTCTTGCGGTTAAGATCTTTCCTTCGCTGAATCTAAGATCATAAACAGCGTCTCCTTCCCGCTTTGCACCAGGTAATTCAATATGGCAACAATCTATCAGTCCAGATCCCATCTTTGCAATAAAAAAGTCTTCAGATGTCTTCTCTCTCATGAATTTTCTTCAATGCAGATATTAATCCATGGAAAAATATCTAGTTACCTGAGTCCAGCCATAAGTTGCAGGAAAATCACGAGCGAAATCTATCAAAACAAAAAGGGAGAGATGGACATTTTAGATGAGGTTATCCCAAGCTGTTTAGTTTCTGTAGCTTTCTTTTCTATTTTTTTCTATCTCCCGAATTCGGGGCTAATCTTCCCTCCTTCCCCCCTTCTTTTTTCGATTGTTTTTTCTCCCTCGGTGTTAAAGGCCAAGATATCTCTTGTTTCCAATTAGTAGGGTCAGTCTGAGACGAAATAAAGGCATCCTTTTTTTTTTTAGGGGTGATAGCAAATATGATATGAATTAAGATGGTATAATTATGGTATTCGCGTTCTAGTCCTCTAGAGAGAAATTAATAATAATAATAATAATAATAATAATAATAATAATAATAATAATAATAATAATAATAATAATAATAATAATAATAATAATAATGAGGATACCCACAATGTAATGTGTAAATATATGTTAGATATATAGATATATATATATATATATATATATATATATATGGTATATATATATTATATATATATATATATATATATACTATATATATATATATTATACACTTTCACACCATTGTGGGTTTCTTCACTATTTTCGTGATTAATGAGTTTATGAATGATAATAATAATAATAATAATAATGATAATAATAATGATAGTAATAATAATAATAATAATAATAATAATAATAATAATAATAATAAAGATAACAAATTCCTTGGATTTTGTAAGGTTATAACCCCTATTTCCTTTATAAATATTAGGACACATCGTGAAAAGGATCAAAGTTAAGCTTGAATTTTTTTCATTGTCACTTGGGCTTTAAGCTAATAGGAGAGAGAGAGAGAGAGAGAGAGAGAGAGAGAGAGAGAGAGAGAGAGAGAGAGAGAGAGAGAGAGAGAGAATGTTACAAATTAATACTGATTTTATTCGATAAGAAATTATCACGATCAAACAAAAATGATACAGTCGAACATTATTGAACTGGAAATGAGATGAATATAATAATTATAATTGTCTTGTTGGTTAAGCCCGATAAAAAAAACTAGGACAAAAAGTCTCTCTCTCTCTCTCTCTCTCTAGCAATGACCCTCTTCCAAACAAATGAAACTTATGGAGGAACTTTTTTATTTTTATAAAAAAAAAAATTTTCTTTAGGTCTTAATGTACGCTAACTTTCGGAGAAATTTTTAACTGTGTAATTTTTTCTCTTAGTCAAGAGGTAGTATAGAGTGGGATAAAAATGGAAAAATTCATTAAGTTACAGAATTCCCTGGAAACTGGGAAGGACTTAAAGTTAAAATCGTCTTGACAGTGACACATTCACATAGTACTACTTCGTATTAACCGTGGCATATTCACATATTTGACGCAACAAACCATTCTGTATATTTCACATTACTTGTGATCAATTCATTTCGCGTGAGCAGTGACACATTCGCAATCTTCACATTAACAGTGACACATTCACGTACTCTATATTAACAGTGACACATTCACAATCTTCTCATTAAAAGTGACAAATTCACGAGCTTCATATCAACAGTGACATTCACGTACTTCCTATTAACAGTGACACATTCACGTACTTTATATTAACAGACACACATTCACATAGTTCCTATTAACAGTGACACATTCACGTACTTCCTATTAACAGTGTCATTCACGTACTTCATATTAACAGTGACACATTCACATACTTGACGCAACAAACCCATCTGTATATTTCGCCTTAATAGTGAGCAATTCACTTCGCCTGAGCAGTGACACATTCACAATCTTCTCATTAGCAGTGACGAATTCACGAGCTTCAGACCAGCTTATAGCACATATTTTCGAGGAAACCTTTCTCTCCCTCTATACTTCTGGGATCCGGAATTCTGTTCCTGCTCCGGAACTGGCGATGCAAGGGATAGTGAGGGTTGATACAATTACGCAAATATCTCGGGTCTCTCTTTGTGCTTATTTGAGACGTTTGGGATTTACTATTTCATTCATATTGGAGCTGCTAATCTTGCTGTATATCTCTGTATTTTTGCGTCGTCATCTCGTCCAGGAGACACCGTATAGTCTTGCTCGCTTTGAGTGTGTATGAGCGCGCGTGTGTGGATTTAGAGACGAATACGTATTCATATAGACCGACAGAAATAAACCATTTAAAACATTCAACAGAACGACCGGCGTCAAGAAAGAAACCGCTTAAATATGGCCATTGTCCCCAAGAGGAAAATACGTCATTCAGTTTGCGTTCAAAAGCAAGAAATCGGATCTTTGCAAAGCAAACAGAAAGCCAGGCTTTCAACCAATTTCACCCTGGCTTGAAATTTATTGCTCAAACGAAATAAGAAAGTGACTTTTGTGGAGTTGGAAATCAAACTCGGGATTATTTCAAAAGACCGGTTTGCCTTTTTAGCTTTTTGTTAAAGAAAACTATTGAGGATAGTTTTCTTTTACAGAAAGCTAAAAAGGATGGCTTTTTGTCTGTCCGTCCGCCCTCATATCTTAAAAAATACCGAGGCTAGAGGGCTGCAAGTTGGTATGTTGATCATCTACCCTCCAATCATCAAACATACCCAATTGTAACCCTCTAGCCTCAGTAGTTTGGATTTTATCTAAGGTTAAATATAGCCACGACCGTGCGTTTGGCAACGCTGTAGGACAGGCTAACACGGGGCAGTGGCTGAAAGTTTCATGGGACGCGGTTCATACAGAATTATACCGAGACCACCTAAAGCTAGATCTTTTTTTTTAATTCCCGAAGGAAATTCGGGAATTAGAAAAAAAAAAATTCTATTTTTGTATCCCAGTATGAGGGTCGAGGTGACTTTTCCAGAGAAATGTTTTTTTTTTTTTTTTATTCTTTCAACAGGAGACTAATGATTAATGGCTGCTGATTACGATGACCTCCTTAAATTGAAATAAGGGGGTGGGGGGGTTGGGGTGGGGGGGGGGGGGGTGATAGGGGTGGGGGGGGGTGATGGGGGGGGGGGTGGGGCAGGGTTGGTGGGGGTGATAGATTCATTCACTTTCAGACTTGGCAGATAGTGATTTCAAAGCCCCACGGCAAGAAGAGAAATAAGAAAACGGTGTTGTTTTTTTTTATAAAAGCAAGAAATAGGCGTTTTCTCTGAGGCACACGAACAAAATCGTAAAATGACAGGTTAACATTGCAGGAATTACTGAGATTTTTAATGCCACAATACTCTTCCGTTCTCAATTCAACGCAATAATCTTTCCTAAAGAAATTAGATTCTATTCCTATGAGAGAGAGAGAGAGAGAGTGATAGGGAGAGAGAGGAGAGGGCTAGGGGGAGGAGGGGAGAAGGAGAAGGGGAGAGGGGAGAAGAGAGAGAGAGAGAGAGAGAGAGAGAGAGAGAGAGAGTTGGGTGGAAATGGATGAGGAGCGAATGTATGATTATTACGTGAAAGGGTTGCAGTGTAATAATAATAATAATAATAATAATAATAATAATAATAATAATAATAATAATAATAATAATAATAATAATGTTCTAAGGGTCCACACCTGGGAGGGGTTCGAAAGCTCTATAAGGTGTTTTTAAATTATATACGAGCTCTTAACATTTTTTATTATTGTGAACCCTTTAGAAAAAATATATATATATATACTCTCGTGATAGAGAGTTTTTCCCAATAATAATAAAAATAATAATAATAATAATAATAACATAATTATTATTCAAATATAAACCCTATTCGTATGGAACAAGCCCACCAAAGGGGCCACAGACTTGAAATTAAAGCTTCAAAAGAATATTAAGGTGTTCATTTGGAAGAGGTAAGAGGAGGTAAAGGGAAATGCAGAAAGAAGAGGTCTCACTTATTAAAGATAAAAAAAACAAATAAATAAATAAGAATAAAAAAATACAGCATAGCTTATACATATATATATATATATATATATATATATATATATATATATATATATATATATATATATATATATAGATAGATATATATATTTACACTGACCTTTGACAGAAAGATGTTACAGCTGAAAGCGATATACTACACAGCTATTTCAGTTAGCTGAGGATTTCTGTAATCTTCGGGAGTGAAAGTGGGTGTTTAGTATATTAAAGCCACATATCCATGCTCTCATTTTTATTTTGAAGTCTTCTTGCAAACAAGAGTATCGCTTGATTTTAGCGTCAAAGAGAGGAATTGCGTGTATTTGCTTATTCTGCTTTCCATATGCGCTCATCATAGTGGGATATGTGATTTAAATATGATAGATATTATAATTTTAAAAAATTTATTGATAGTACAGGCGACCCTACTCCTATCCCAGATCACTGAAAGGATCAGTGAAGCTTTTAATCCCCGGATTTCGATTTTTATGATCACTTCTATAATATTGGGAAACCTAAATTGCTCGAGACTCAAAAGAGGCAGTTAAAGAATATTCCATTCATCGGCTAACAGAAAGACCTATGGTTTACTTACCTGAAAGACCTACCGGTGACCGTGGAAACCGAACCCGTGTTTCACGTACGACTGAAAATTCAATTTGAGAGCAAAATGTTGCATCACGGAAATTGCATATGAATGCAGCAGCTAATGTTAATTTCAACATTTCCACTAAAGATAAATTTCTATACTTTTCGCCTCGCCCATAAGCAAGGAATTACGTGTAGTGTTTTCAAGGAAATTGTTGATTAATTTACCTATCCATTAATTTAATAATTTAATGAATTCATTTCCGTCAGAATAAGCTAGCGTCACTACATCATATTCTTCAGGTAAAAATATCTATTCCATTTTTATATGCGTAGGTCTGTTAATAAAGAATATACGTATAAATATGATACGATCTGACGTAAAAAGCAAAACAGTTTGTCACCTTAGGAACAATCTGCATTCCTTTTAATCCTACATATTTTTTGATCGAACGCAGTATTCTAGTAAACGGTAAAACATCAAGAACAGATGCTTAAAATCATTTTCCATTTTAATTATTTGGTCTTTTTTCCTGTAATTTGTGTAATGGGTCGTTCTCTGACTCTTTCTGACTGTCGCAAGACTTTCAAAGTACATTTTACTTTCAGCTTAGGGATAGAAAAACGATTCTGTGAGTTTATCAAAGCTCAAAATGATGATTTACTTGAGGCAAAAACTGGAACACTACTAGCAATTTTATTGTATAACAGTATCATTACAAAACGCTAGAGAGAAATGGATATACCACACACACACACACAGAGAGAGAGAGAGAGAGAGAGAGAGAGAGAGAGAGAGAGAGAGAGAGAGAGAGAGTCACAAGGAGTTACAAGGATTAGGATGTCTCAAAGAATTGTTAGTCCATCCGAGGAGACATCGTGTGCTCACTTATTTCTAGGAGCAGGTTTTACTGTTCATTCACTGTGTTCTATTTTTGTTTAGCTTTCTTTTAAATTCTACCATATTGTTGCTGTTTACAACTTCTGGTGGCAGTTTATTCAATATGTCACACATCTTGTATGTGAAGAAGTTCCCGCAATGAGATGTGTTGAATCTCTTCAGTTTTAGTTTCCATCCATTATTTCTTGTCCGGTTTTCGTTTAACGTAAATAGATTACTGTCTACTTTTGTTTTGCCTTTCAGTAATTTCAATGTTTCTATTAGTTGTCCTCCCAATCGTCGTGTTTCTAAGCCTGATGGATGGAATGAACTTTGTGGCTCTTGCTTGTACTCCAAATCTATTTATGTCTTTTCTTAGTGTTGGTGACCAAAACTATACTGCAGAGAGAGAGAGAGGAGAGAAAGAGAGAAAATATTTGCACTACATGGAGAAAAAGAGAGAGAGAGAGAGAGAGAGAGAGAGAGAGAGAGAGAGAGAGAGAGAGATCTGCTCTACATGGCGACAAAGAAACTCTAAATTTCAAACAGCTAAATCTCTTAGATTCATGTCAGGTCACACAATTCATATTTTTCTAATATAATCCTCTATCTACATATTTCTAGTCTCTACGTGTCTTTTATTCATATATTTCTCTTTCACAACACACGATAAGACCACGTCTAGAGTTGAAAAAAAAAAAAAAAAAAAAAATTGCACCTAAATTGGAAAATTAAAAAAAATAAATAAATAAAAAACAAAATGTGGCGTCTAAAGTCAGAAAATAAAAAAAAAGAATATAGTGTCTGAAGTCGAAAATTCAAACGCAAAAAAAAGAATATGGCAATTAAGTCGAAATTTCGAAAAAAAAATTATGGCGTATAAAATCATAAATTCGAACGAAAAAAAAAAAAATTTCCCCGAGAAATTAAAAATGGATGGATTTGAATTTCACGATTACGAACAATTCCAATAAGGTCTAATGCCAGGTAGAACATACTGATTATGGTAAATCTTAACGTCAACTTCACAAACTAACAAACGAAGTCCCTGTGAGGAGGACCAAGGGCTGACTCTTTTAAAAAGAGGTTCGATTCCATGAGGAGGAGGAGGAGTCTGAAAGACCCCCCACGGCGGCGGCATAGCAGAGTTTGTTATAGTCATTTGAAGTCTATCGCCTGTGTTGTACCTGCCTTGGGCTCTTCTTCCCCTTCGTTGCCTTTCTCTCCTTCTCCTCCTTCTTCTTGATCTTGTTCTCCTCATTTCTTCCTCTTGGCTAATTCTTCCATTCCATGCGAAGACGCGGGGCCTCTTTAGTGCAGTTCCCCGGGGCTCTTCACAAGCGTTCATCCAACTCAAGGGCGCCTCTGAAGTACTACTAACCGTTTGTTTGTTTGCTTCTTCCTACTATAGTAGATTCACATCACACGTGCATCTGATGTCTAGGCACGTCTCTTACGACGCTCCTGATTGGCTGTTGATAAGCCAATCACAGGGCTGGAACTCTTGGTCTCTCTCGAGTTCACACAGGCAGGATGTATGTTCCACCTCTCTTTTGAAAGATGTATCCCTCAGGAGAGGTGGAACATACATCCTGCCAATGTGAACTCTCTCGAGAGACTGAGGGTTTCCAACTTTCAAGCCCTGTGATTGGCTTATCAACAGCCAATCAGGAGCGTCGTAAGGGGCTGGCCTAGACATCAGATGCTCGGTTGATGTGAATCTACTCTAGCTGTTATAGGACCAGGAATATAAGATTTAGGTCAAAGGCCAAGCACTGGGACCTACTTATGAGATGAGGTCATTCAGCGCTGAAAGAGAAATTGACAGCAAAAGTGGTCTGAAAGGTGTAACAGGAGGTAAACCTCGCAGTTGCACAATGAATAATTTCTCAGGAGACGGTGGAAAGTAAGATGGAAGAAAGAACATAAACGGAGGTACAGTAAAAGGAATGAAACGGGTTGCAGCTTGGGGAGGAACGGCCGCTGCAATGAACCTGAAGTAATTGCCCACAGTGCGCAGCCTGAGGTGCACTGAGGCCACTGTCTCCTACAGAATCAGGCACTATAGAATTTCAGCCAAAGGCCAAGCGTTGGGATCTATGAGGTCATTCAGCGCTGAAATGTGGTACGAAAGGTGTAACAGGAAAGTCAGCTCGAAGAAAGGGAATAAGAACGGAGGTAGTTGGACACTAATTATGTTGGTCTTCCACTTCTGTGGGCTCGAACCGTGGAGGAACTCCAGGCTTCTTCATTCAGCTTCCCCTCTTTGATTTACCTCTGAAAACCTGTGGATCCGAATTCTGGGAGTGGAATGAAGGACCTTCCAATGCACGGAAGGATACCGCCCTGTGTCACGAGGGGCAGCAGCTGCCCAGCCCCAACCCACAATGGGTATTACGAAGGATTCACCTATCTAAGGCTGCTTGCATTCATGTCTACATTTTACGACGAAATGAGAGAACTGAGATGAAGACCTGATAATATTCAGCCTCAATTTTAAAACGAAATGAAGAGAGACGTGAAATAAAGCACTGACGATACTCATTTTCTCCACTAATTTGAAGGAAATTAGATCTGATTTGCAACACAGACTACTTTGGAGAAGAGATTAAAAAAAAAATCGTAATTTTCGAAGGCACGAAAAATACGGAATTTGAAATTCGAATAACAGACAGGTCACAGCGTATACATATCAATTTTGAAGAACGCGGTAACTTACAAGGGAGTTGTGTCTGAAACAGAGAGAGAGAGAGAGAGAGAGAGAGAGAGAGAGAGAGAGAGAGAGAGAGATAAGTGTTGAAAGGTTCACCTCCACCCACATGTATCTCTCTGACAGCTGATATTTAATATCCTGAAGCGCAAAAGCTTCTCTTAATACATTTAAGTAAAAAATCTGAAGTCTTTACATTTTTTAAGAAATAATTTATGTTGTTGCCCCAGGCAAAACTTCCTATTGAATTAACACAGCTTTCTGAAGATAAAAGCACATCCTGAAAATTTATGAAACCAATCGGAAAACCTTTCTAAAGAGAAAACTAATTAATCTATGATAAAAAAAAGTTATATTATTTAAGATTCAACAGGTCACACTATGACTGCTTGATTGAGCTGTGGATTTATTTGCAATCTGGTGTCACAACCTTGTGACGCTAAGATTATATATATTATATATATATATATATATATATATATAATATATATATTTCTATATAGGTATAGATACTATATATAGATATCATTAGTACTATATGTATATAATGATATTAGAAGATATATTATATATAGCATATTTACAGGATATACATAAGATATTTACAGGCTACAATAAATATTACAGACATCTACATCAGATATATGTTAATAAATATATAATATTACACATACATGCATATACATGTATATACAAATAGGTATACAATATATATATATATATATGGGTGTGTGTATACGATTATGCATTGCCTATATATACACAAAGAAACAGTTTAAGCCCCGCCCCCCCTCACCTCCTTCAACTTTAATTGTTTCTGCCTTTCACACCCTCTTCAAGTAAAGCAGCACATGTTCCAAATTCTCTTTCGTCTTTAGAAACTCACCTGAGAGTTAATTATCGTATATATAACATCTTAATTTTTATTTTTTTACATCGTAATTGCTTGACCTCTCTAGCGCGATAAATCAAACCTCCTCTGAGGTGCGTTTTTTGAATGAGAGAGAGAGAGAGAGAGAGAGAGAGAGAGAGAGAGCCTCGCTTCAGCCTCACCTGATATTTGATGTCTCAAGATCTGAAATGAAAAATAATACTTAAACGGGGGTACTTGGAGGAGGCAGCGTTTGATGGCGGGCCGCAGGACTCTCCACGATGGAGAACAACACAGGCTGGCCACTTCACCCCTGCCAGTCAGTCGTCAAGGACCGTGACGTGATGAACTTGAAAGTTTAAAATATTAAGCTTCACGTGTCGGTACTGGCAATTAAGTTAGGTTTGGGGTCGGGGTGGCCGTGGTGTGATGTAACGGTCGGAATGATTCAGGTTTATAATGCACTGAGGGCTAAGAGCTAAAGCGTCGATTTCGATACTTGGAATCAAGTTATGTTTGTGGGTGCAGGTGTAGTATTCATATATATACAAAATTATACGTATCTTAATCGTAATAGGAAGGTTTTCATCCGCCTTTCCAAAAGGCTATTATGTGCAGAATTGTTTTATAGTGTATATGAATTCCGTGTCCATAAGTAGACATATTCATACGCATATATTCAAACGAACACACACGCCTATATATGTATCTGTATGAATGTGCATATATATATATTTCATATAATAATAGCATACCTATGCTATTATTCTTGATTATACAATGGTTTTAGGTCTGTCTGTCCCAGTAAGGTTTAATGTAACAAACGTTAATATCTGTAGCTGTAGACTTTATGTAATGAAACGAATAAAAAGTTCTAGAAGTCGGTGCTTTCAAGGTGAAGGTTTTTAGAATTTCATGACCAAGAATTCGGTAGTATTTAACAGCAGGAATACATTTCATTCCACTGACGTATTCCACGGACAAAAATTCTGGCATTTCAATATCGACCTATTTTAATCTCCCCGTAGGAGGTTAGTGCCGTCAGTGCACCTCACGCAGTTCACTGTAGGTAAGATATGAGCAGCTTCCCTTCGGCCCCTAGTTGCAACCCTTTGTCGTTCCTTTTACTGTACCTCCATTCATAGTATCTTTCTTCCATCACACTTTCCACCCTCGCCTAACTCGTTCCAACTTGTTTTAATCTGCTCATCGAAATGCTTCCCAGTTCTGTGGGAAAGAATTATCGCCTTTGTTGACGAAAGTTTTTTCCCCGTTTGGATTAAAGGTTTGACAACCCCTGATAAAAAAAATAGGAAAAAAAACCTTTCCCCAATTCACACAGAGTAGAGCAAATCTATTTCCATAATAGGCGCGGTGTCGTGTTAAAAGAGTCTCCTGTTTCAAATTCGTGTTTTGGGGATCTGCGCGGTTCGAGTTTTTTTTTCCATTAAATCGAGTTTAGCGTTTCAGAATGATATTGCCAGTCATTTCGGGTTGTTATAACGGTCGACTGGTCAGTTCGACGCTCGATTTTCCCCGAAGATGAACTCGATTTTTTTTTCTTATTTTTTTTTTTGGTGACGGACTGCAAGCGCGCAAAAGCTACAGAACGCAGCGATTGCTTTCGACTTTTATTTTGCATAGCAATGGCGAGAGGGTTGTTGCGCCGCTGCAAAAAAGGTTTGACGAGGCTACAAAAGACTTCTGGTAACTAACTTATATTTCCCCTTCGCTAGAGCAGTAAAAAAAAAAAGAAAGAAAAAGTTTTACAAAGAGATGTCCAAAAGAAGTTGGGGGGGGGGGGGCGGGGGGGGGGATTTACATGACGACAAAAGGGGAGCTTGAAAATCTTTCCTGAAAGAGTGAAGTTTGTATTCTTTGACTACTCCGACGTAAGCCTTTAATTCCAACGAAGTAAAACTTTATGCATTCAAATCGTGACATAAGAATGGCTTTCACCAACTTTCCATACAGCTACTAAGTATACGAACAATTATTTTAGCGTGGATATGTATGCAATATCTATTATAAGTTTACATATAAGCAATGCCTCTCGTGATAGCTGTATGATTAGAACCTCGCTTCACTCACTGCACTTCCTGATTTCTTGGTTACTAGGTTCGCGCCTGTGAGCCGACGAAATTATCATTTAACTATAAAAATTCCCCTTCGGTTAACATATATGAAAATATATCAATTCCGAGGTAGAGCGAATTGGATATTAAAGGACACATGTAGCTTAGTGCGTATATATGAATCACGTTGATGTGATAAGACTCACAATATGTGTATATATATAGTATATGTGTGTGGGTAAAAGTATGCTGAGAGAGAGAGAGAGAGAGAGAGAGAGAGAGAGAGAGCAGAGCTGATTGTTTCAGAGAAGAGAAGGGACTTACTAGATAAAATCATCTTGACGCCTGGTCAGGAAAACGGGAAGTATTCTGATGTGCCAAGTAATCCCGTTAATGCGCGCCTCAGGGAGAATGGAATTTTCTACCACCCTCTGTTATTCCCTGACGCTAACAACCCTCCTATGTTGACTGATTGGTTTTTCTTTTCGCATTCATAGAAGGAAACACGACGTCGATAGCAGTTTTCAGTTTACGAGATTTGTGATCGTATCAGTAAATCGTAAACTATCTTAAATAATAACAGTCTCGTTCCAATCATCAACTGATTGATGCATATTAGTGATGCGGCTTGGTCGCTAGCGTCGTGGCACGCCGCTCAGATGTCGGGAGTTCGTGCTTCCCCTCTGGCGACGAAAAATCTTTGGCTCTGTATCACGATCAGTTACTGCGTTGGGAGGTTGAAACCAACATTCTTTGGAAGCTTGAATTTCGAGTCAATGGCTCCGTGGGCTTGTTCCATGGGGATACGTTTCATCTAATGAGATAATGATAAATAATATTGTGGATAGTAACCTTCAGATTAAGTGCTGTTCATGACAGGTAGCTTTATAACGTGAAGCAATTTTTTTTAACCGCTGGTTACGTAGTCACTGATTTTATCCGGAAGATATGACATGAAAATTAGCATCTTATAACTTCTGTTATTTTCATAAGTGCTTGGTCACACCTAGAACCGTTTGCTTAGACAATAGGACTTAAGAATATATATATATATATATATATATATATATATATATATATATATATATATATATATATATGTATATATATGAAAAACGTGATCACGAAATACATAAAACGTGATGCTATGTATAGATAAAGGTAATGCCACTGAGCTACAGTAAAGGGTCGTTAAGACCGAAAGATCTCGGCAGTTCTCGTTTTCCTCCGTGGCATTACCTTTATATATATATATATATATATATATATATATATAGATATATTATAATAAAAAAATTATATATATAGCATATAATAATAGTATGCCTATGCTATTATTCTCGATTATACAGTGGGTTTCGTTATGTCAATTGCAGTAGATTTTATGCTTAGTAGTGTGATTCATCAGGAAGACAAAAGCCGTACTTCGTGTTCAAAAGAATCATTCGTAAAATGTTAATGTAACAAACTTCAATATCTGTAGCTGTAGATTTCACGCTTCTGTTCCCAAGTATAAGCTGCTTTTAAATCAGGAGGCGATCGGGAATGAATCGGGGATCTTTCGCAAAGTGCGATCAATTTCACCCCATTTTTAAGGACTTCACAAAACAGCTTCTTCAAGAGACTGACGTTTCGTTTCGTTTCCACGCTGAGCTAATCAAAAGGATAATCAACTCGAGATTAAAAGTGCTATTCGAAGGCGCATATATATCTGAAGAAGGGGATTCCGTCAGCCCATTCACACCCAACGCCTCGCTGTGTGGGCACAAAACGATGCGGAATACGATAAGGAATTCTGTAACGATCGGAAGAGTGCGTCTCCGAAGAATCAAACAGAACTCGAAAATGAATGGGCCTTGTAGTATCATCCGTTAAATTCGTTGGCTACGGTTCCAGGAATGGACTGGAATATAAACTTTAGGCCACACACCAAACGCTGGAACTTATGAGGCCATTCGGAGCTGAAAGCGCAACTGAGTTAAAAAAAGGTTCGAAAGGTTTAACAGAAAGAAAACATCGAAGCAGTTGCGCTATGAAACAATTGTTAGGAGAGGGTGGAGAGTAAGATGGAAGAAAGAGAATATGAACGGAGGTACAGTAAAAAAATGAAAGGGGTTGCTGCTCGGGACCGAAGGGACGCTGCAAAGGACCTTCAGTAATGCCTGACGGCTCTACCCTTCCACGGTGTGTGTGTTTGTGGGGAAATGTATTAGGATGTCTGTCACATCGGGCTTTGCTCTTGAAAAAAGATGTGCTTGTCAAAATCTGCGTAAAACGGTCACACCACATCACAGAGAATGTGATGAGCAAAGATGACCCATCTAGAGAAGAACATCATAGGCATAATAAAAGCGAAGGTGGGGATGGTAGATTCTAACGTCCCTTAGGTCCAGACTTACCGTCTCGCCCGTACGACGAGACTCATAAAAATAATAATAATACTGATATTATTATCCATAATCATATCGGAGCAAATGGAAATCACTGTGAATTCACGTTTAAAGGTTTTAATATTCTTTTTCCTGGTGTCGCACTCTCTTATAAACAGAAACGGACCAAAAATGGCAGACGTTGTGAATTGATACTGAAAACCTTTTACATTTTCCATATTTCATCTGTTTCTCTGAACCTTAACAAGAGATTAGACAGAGAATGTTTTGAATTAAATATTCAATGAATTTAACATTTTCCATCGCTCTCTTTATCTCTCTCTTTCCTCTTACTCCCTCTCCTTTCCATTCTATCTCTCCCTTTCCCCTTACTCCCTCTCCTTTCCATTCTATCTCTCCCTTTCCCCTTACTCCCTCTCTTTTCCATTCTATCTCTCTCTTTCCCCTCGCTCCCTCTCTTTTCCATTCTATCTCTCTCTTTCCCCTTACTCCCTCTCTTTTCCATTCTATCTCTCTCTTTCCCCTCGCTCCCTCTCTTTTCCATTCTATCTCTCTCTTTACTTACTCCCTCTCTTTTCCATTCTATCTCTCTCTTTCCCCTCGCTCCCTCTCTTTTCCATTCTATCTCTCTCTTTCCCCTTACTCCCTCTCTTTTCCATTCTATTTCTCTCTTTCCCCTCGCTCCCTCTCTTTTCCATTCTATCTCTCTCTTTCCCCTTACTCCCTCTCTTTTCCATTCCATCTCTCATTTTCCCCTTACTCCCTCTCCTTTCCATTCTATTCCTCTCTTTCACCCTTACTCTCTTTTCGCTTCGGAACCTGCGGGGATCGTATTTTTCCCCAACTACCTCTGATTGTATCTCTCCTGGTGATTGGCTTGTCTGCTCTCACCTCGGGGGCCTGTGGCGGAATCTGTAGAAATTTGCTATCACTAGCTGGCTGCAGAGAGAGAGAGAGAGAGAGAGAGAGAGAGAAATGTAAAAGGTTTTCGATATTAATTCACGACCTTTCCCGCTTTGTTTGTTTTTATGGTTAGAGAGAGAGAGAGAGAGAGAGAGAGAGAGAGAGAGAGAGAGAGAGAGAGAGTTCCTTGTTGGACGAGTGCTTTATGTGCTCGCCTACCGATCCGGTAGTCCCGAGTTCCATTCCCCGCTCTGCTTAGTGGAGTCGGAGGAATTTGTTTTTGGTGATTAGAAATTAATTTCTCCTTATAATGTGGTTCGGATCCCACAATAAGCATTAAGTCACGTTGCTGGGTAACCAATTTGTTCCTAGCCACGTAAAAATATCTAATCCTTCGGGCCAGCCCTAGCATAGTTTTTAATCAGGTCAGGAGAAAGTTAAAGGTTTTTGATATTAATTCACAACCTTTCACATTTTTGTTTTTATGGTTAGAGAGAGAGAGAGAGAGAGAGAGAGAGAGAGAGAGAGAGAGAGAGAGATATGTAAAAGGTTTTAGATATTAATTCGCAACCTTTCACATTTTTTATTTGTTTTTGTTTTTATGGTTAGGAGAGAGAGAGAGAGAGAGAGAGAGAGAGAGAGAGAGAGAGAGAGAGAGTCGTATAAATAGTTCATCAGACTCGTCCTTTTAGAAGAAGAAAAACAGGACATCAAAGGACTTCTTCTCTTCAATAGACACTTACCAGAATCACAGAGACAAACAATAATTTCAACCATTTGTGTTTGAAATGCTTTCCCGCGCGCGCGCACGAACGCTGGCAGGCATTTGTTCGGACGTTTCAAAAATAAAATTACGTAAAAATACAGAAAATGGAGAGAGACAAAGATAAAATAAATTTTCGTATAAAAGAGGGAAAAGCAGCTTACAGATGCCTTTTACGCGCGAGGTCTACCGAAGAGCATCAAGGTATAAAAAACAACCTCTTAGAATCAAATACTTTTCATGTAAACCTACGCAATCATGAATGAAATGACGTCCATTACACGAAATGAATAATAACCTGGTCGCTTTCTTATCACAATAAATACGTCAATAATAAACAAGAGAGACAATAAAAAAATAGCTAAAAGCAACTACATCCTTCGACAGATTGCAAGGGAAGAATCAGGAGACTTTATTGCTTATTTTTTTTAAAGTCATCCCTTCCAGTGTTGTTCTGTATAGAAATTGCTTCATAGCAATATCATTATGGAACTTTCATGGGTAACCGCTCCGTGTTTTTCCCGGCTCTCGACAATTTTTGGGGGTTCTTTTAGGTTTTTCTTTGTCCTTTTCTCGACAATTTTTTGGATTCTTTTAGGTTTTTCTTTGTCCTTTTCTCGACAATTTTTTGGGTTCTTTTAGGTTTTTCTTTGTCCTTTTCTCGACAATTTTTTGGGTTCTTTTAGGCTTTTCCTTTTCTTGAAAATTTGTTGGGTTCTTTTAGGGTTTTCCTTTTCCTTTTCTTGAAAATTTGTTGGGTTCTTTTAGGGTTTTCCTTTTCCTTTTCTAGACAATTTTTTGGGTTCTTTTAGGTTTTTTCCTTTTCTCTCTTATTTTTATTTTATTTTTAAAATTTTTTACTCTGTCTTTTTGCTTGTCTCGATTTTTCATTTTGTTTTACTTTGTATTTTTGCTTGACGGCCATATGTCTTCCCACAATTCTTTGGTAAATAATTAAGAAAACGGTACGTATAAAAATAGGAAGCTTTAATTAAGTCGACTCATGAGAGGAGAAGTGTTTATAAATACAAAAATCGTTTAAATTTTGTTACCATAAAACTGATTGTTTTATATTTCAGTATCTCAGTCATTTCTTGCATTTGTCACTTGAATTGCAAAAAAAAAAGTTAAGTGTATCTTAGTTTTACCGGACCACTGAGCTGATTGACAGCTATGAACCTATTGGTTTCTTAGCAACGGGACCTACAGCTTTTTGTAGGATCTGAACCACATTATACCGAGAAATGAATTTCTAACCACCAGAAATAAATTCCTCCGATTCCTCTCTGGCGGTAACCGGGAAGCGAACTCTGGCTACCAGATTGATAAGCGAGTACGGTCACCCCTCGTCCAGTGAGGAACTTTGAACTGCAAAAAGTCTATAGAAATCTATTCATTTTTGGATCAAAATGAACAACAGTTTTTTTTTTTAATATTATCGAGTTAATGAAACGATTAATCATTCGTAAAAAATAATTTTCAGGTAACATATTATCAACAATTACTTAACTCCTAAAGTTATTCAGAACCGGTCGTTTACAAACCGATTTTAGCTGGTAAGAGAATTGCTTTAGCTTGCAGCGTTTACAAATACTTTACTGGAACTCGATTAAAAATATCCTTTACTGGAACCCAAATAAAAATATCCTTTCCTGGAACCCAATTCAGAATATCCTTTACTGGAACCCAATTAAAAATATCTTATTCTGGAACCCAATTAGAATTATCCTTTACTGGAACCCAATTAGAAATATCCTTTACTGGAACCCAATTAAAAATATCCTTTTTTGGAACCCAATTAGAAATATCCTTTGCTGGAACCCAAAAGTTCACACAAAGATGCAATTCATGAATACCTTACAACCATTCTCTTTGCACAGTTTAATAATTTACGTTCATTTCTCTCTACTTATTTAGTAATTTGCCAATTAATTTTTTTTAACACGTGAACTCTTCTTTCTGTATTTCCTATTACATTCTGTTGCCTCTTTTTAATGAACACCATATTCTTTGGAGTGTGGTTTACTTTCTTAATAATAATAATAATAATAATAATAATAATAATAATAATAATAATAGTAATAACAACAACAATAATAATAATAATAATAATAAATAATAATACTAAAGTCGCTGAAATATGGTTTGGAACGGCATACGTTTATACAAGGAATATTTTGTATAAAGAATCATATTTTCCGTGTTCTGTAAGTATTTATTTTTCTTTTGTTTTATTGTGGAAGGCTTCGAGTGTTAGTACAGAAGTTAAAATTCAACGCTATTGCGTCATGCATCGCTGACCTCGGCAAAATGGATATTATTTTATACTTCACGGTATTATTCAACAAATAAAGAAAAGTTTCTTATTTTTTTTAAAGAAAATAGTTCTATTGCATATGTAGATATCGCAATCTTAATTTCATACACGACTGGGTGTTTATGTATACCTTATTCTCTGATGTATAATAAAATAATTTGCATAATATCTATGAAGTAATTATAATATAAAGGAATTTTAAAGTCATCTCGAATTTGAAGAGAAACACATAAATGAAGAAATAAACGATGCACGTGGAAAGTAGGATGGAAGAAAAAAAATATGAACGGCGGTGCCGTAAAAGGAACGAAAGTGGTTGCAGCTAGTGGCCAGAGGTACGCTGCAAAAAGCCTTATAAATAATGCACAGTGCACCACATGAGGTCCACTGACGGCACTACCCCCTTTAGGGGAATAATAATAACGGTAATAATATAGGCCTAGAATCACACCAACCAAATACAAAAAGTACCCCAGGCGCCTTCAATTAGCTCCAACAACATGTCGAAAAACCCGTAGCCAACTGAAGACACGCTCCTCTCCTCCCCGCCACCCACACTGTAATGAACATCCATCTTTTTTAGAGGAGCCAACTTCTTCTATGAATCTTTAGGCTACTTGCGCCAACAGGTGTTCGCTTCTGATTAGAAGTGGTTTGGGTGTGCTAAGGTTGGTGAACGGGAAATTGACACGATAAAGATTATGTACGCTTGAAGGTTTTGTATGAATGTGAAAATATATAAATATGTGAAATAAAAATATGCATATACGACATCTGACCAAATCCATACGCACAAGACTAAAAATAATAGTACGAATAGGTAATGAAAGTAAGAAGCAAATATAGAAGCCAACAAATAAATGAAAAAATAAATAAGCCTAAAATACATTCATCATAGCTACCTATTCGACTGGACGATATAATTCCATTTAGCTTTTAAAATAACACCTAACCTTTAAACTAAAGAATTGTGTTAATAGTATGCCTTGTATCTCAAATGGAAAGCGTGTTGTAAAAAAACCGACGACAGTTTCGAAGGCTAGCATTAATTTCTTTCCGTTTGAAGGCGTTAGGGAGAACTGTTAAATAGGGATTACAAAAGAGAGTAATTTCGACTTATATGGAATAAAATTGTTCTTAAAAGTAGGACATGATAAAAATAGCCGCCGGATCAAAGGACCTACGCCTATTGTTGGCTTAACCAAGTTTCTTTCTCGTTGTTCCGTCAATTGTTTCCTAGGCGTGATGACTCCGATAACTCTTACCAGAGAGAAAGGATTCTTAAATAGTATAGTCGAGGTTAAGTTGCACGTTGGTTAAGGTTTAAGATAACGTCTTTTACCAAATGAAAAGTTTGCGGGCATACGTGTAGCATACCTAACCAATCTTCAGGCATACAAACTAATTTTCTTGCTACTACGAATCTAAGAGACATGAAAACACAAATTAAACCAGGATTAGTTACTAAATATAAAAATATACAACTGTCTTCCACTTTACACAGAAAATAAAAGCCTTTAGTTATTTTATGGTTTGTTTACGTCGTCCTGTAATACTCTGACCAAGTGTAACGCTTTGGAATTTCGCCGAGCAACAACATTAATAAAATGCGCTTGGTTAAACAACTCTAACGCTGCTTTTATACGTCGAAAACTGACAACACTGATGGTATGGATAGTATCCTGAAGGCCTACATACTGCAGACTTCTCTAAAGTTGACCAGATACGGCGGATGTCCTTATTACGCATCGACTTGTTTATAAGACGACACAACCAGAACCTATAAGCCTACTGCCAATAAACATATTTTAATGTTGAGCATGGCATTTTTTTTACTCTATATCATGAAGTATATATATAATTGCCGATGTTCTGATGTCAAAACTGAAAACGCTTCAATCAGAATGTGCCACCTTATGCCCAAAATGTAAGTAAACATCATTCGTATCTACTGCCCTAAGACTTGCTGAGGCTAACACATATTAAGGGTAAATACAATTCACTACGCTTTGCTTACCTGTGAAATGTCATTCCATTTTGTCTTGAACAATTCCTGCCATTTGAAGCTGCACAACGTGTCATTATGAAGAGAAATGCACGAAAATAGTCACTGGCCACAGAAAGCTTTCATTCGTACTGTCTGCTCCCGCCTTCAATAGAAAACGGGAAACAAGTAATGGCTAACTAACCAACATGCATTTTGTAAGTAATGCTCATATTTTCATCATTTACCTTTATTAATTACAGAAAATTAAATTTAAAAAAAAATTTATGTCCAAACAATAAGGACACATCACAAAGTAAATGGAAATTGGTAAATGACCCACAATGCACTACAGGTGGCAGCGTGAAAATCTAGGCCGATTAGCTTCCCAAAGTGCACCGACCTAAAACTCCATCTTCGTCAGCTGGAAGTTATCTTCAAAGTCATGGTGTTTCAGAAGGGATGCATCCTAAGTCCTAACCATGCCTCCCCGTTAACATAATCTTAATAGAACGTTACCGCGTGCAGAGAAGACAGTGCTAGTCTTATTGGACTCGAAGCCTTTTCGAATGGCAAAAGGGAAACCTACGTCGTAGGCCTACTAGTATATCGATAACATCTCTATAAAAAAAAAATAGTTAACATTGACCTACAATGACTGCTACCCACTATAGTTAGCTGATCATCACGTACTCAATTCACTAATCAGGTCAACAAAGGCCCTGTGGTATTTAAGGTAATCTAATGATCAACTGATGTCTCCAGTTAAGCCATCTACATTTTACAGGTAAGTGTAGGCCTATTGTCCTCAAGGGATTTATACACTTGATACTCTCTCTCTCTCTCTCTCTCCAGTTTCTCCTTCTTCTCCTCCTCCTATCCAAGAATTCATCCAGTGACCAAAACAGTTTTGAAGGACTAGTAGGCGAAAACCTCATCGACCAACACAAACACCCAGAGACGGTTGCGAAGGCGCGAGTCTACTTTGAAACAGACACGTAATCTTTGATCGTCTCTCTTCGATTGATACGCGAATGAATGAGTCGAAGAACCCTTGATTAAAACGCGGTTTTAAAAGAATACCTTCCGATGGGAGACGGTCATTAATTTTCTCGGCTCACCTCTTTTTTTATCACTAAACTTCCCGGCGGCTCTTAAAGAGATAAAGGGGTGTTGGTGAAGTGCTGGACGCGTCACATATAAATCTAAGGGGTTCTAACCCCCCGTTTCAATAGCTTCGTTAATGTACTAGGGGAAAAGTCTATGCAATTAACTCTTCTACGTCTTTGGAGAGAGAGAGAGAGAGAGAGAGAGAGAGAGAGAGAGAGAGAATTACGCCGGTGTTGTAATTCTTAAAAGAAGGACTTCAAAGGCCTTCTTAGTCCGATTTTTGATTGATGATATCTCTTTATGTACGCTTCTCGTAATTCTGTTGAAAAATATAGATTCCTCTATTCTTGGCCTTCCAATATATATATACATATATATATATATATATATATATATATATATATATACATATATATATATATATATATATATATATATATATATATATATATATTATGTATATATATATTGGTAGGCCAAGAATAGAGGAATCTATATTTTTCAACAGAATTACGTGAAGCGTGTACATAGAGAGATGTCATCAATCAGAAATCAGACTAAGAAAGCCTTTGAAGTCCTATTTATGTATATAATATATATATATATATATATATATATATATATATATATATATATACACTAAGAAATAGGTATTCAGAGATATCACTATATTTAGAAGGCGTATATGCATAGATTAGGAAGAGATATGGCATCCACAAACAAATGACTGAAGTTACTAACTGGACAAAGGAGCAGGCAGTTGTTACTTTTTTCAAGTAACAAAAACGACATGCGTAAAATACCCATACTATGTATTACGTAGGTTACACGAATGGGTAACACACAGACACATATACCAGTGCATGCAAATTCATCAACCGTGTTACGGAGTTTCCAAAATTGTTTTCGAAAACTTGCGTAATCGGATTTCAGTATGAAATTTGATTGCTCGCCGTATTTTTGCATATTCATGCGTGGCTTTTATCTGCATTATATTTCCGATAATAACGGCAATTGCCCCAATTTAGATAAAAGGTAATTCGTCGGTGAAAAGACCAATATTAACGTTCCTCAAAATTCTGACTAGATGTGTGCAGATGTCGAAATAAATATTTAACGGATTAGTATCAATTCGTTTTAAAGCATATTCATCCTGTTGGAAGTCTCATACTGTCGTTTTTATAGCGGTTTTTATAGTGCAAGGTGACGCATTAGATGTATTTTAGCGCTGTTGAGCCACGAGTGGTAAATTCTGATCGTATTGCTTAGCTGTTTATCAGAAAAAGGCTTGTAGTACTATTTGATTCTCTCAGAAAGTGGACACCTCTTTCACTATGTTTGTTTTTCATTTGCTCAGTTTACTGCTGTATAATGCTAATACAACAAAACTTTCAGTTGAAAACTGTATAACTTAGGCCTATTGGTTCATCGCATAGTCTGAATATAAAGACTGTAATATCATTTCGGCCTACAAATTGATCTCTTATTCTGTACTACGTAAAATTTATATCATCTAGGCCTATAAGGTTCATCGCATAGTCTGTAAGTAAAACATATAATTTAGGCCTACAAGGTTCATCGGATAGCCTGGATGTCAAATTTATAGTACCGTGTAGACCTAGAATCATCTTATATTCTGTATGTAAAATTCATAACACCATTTAGGCCTATAAGGCTCGTTGCACAGTCTTAATGTAAAAATAATATCATTTAGGCCTATAAGGTCCTCCCATAGCCTGCACGAAGCTGTGTAGGAGGAAATAACTCTTCTTAAATTCTCCTACTCCTCATCCTCCACGTCCCCATCCCCCTTCTTCTTCTTCTTCTTCTTCTTCTTCCTCTCCTTCTTGTGCCGTCTCGCTAATCCTCGTCTTGGCCGGTCGCAGGAGAATGGTCCTTGTGTGTCGAAGGGTCGAAAACAAGATTTTGGTCTCTGCCGATCTTATCTGCTGCACTCATCGTCCTTATTGTCTCTATGTAACGAAATTTCAGGGCTGCTGTTATCAACTTTCCCCTCCGGCGTAGTTTACTGCCCAGTGCCCAGTCACATATCGTTAAGTTCAGCTACGGCACGAATCTTTCTCTCACGCGCCTTTAACCTTTGTGTATACCCTATTTTATTTTCTTTCCCGTCTCAGAAGTAAGAGATAATATGTTTTCAAAATATATTCTGTTTTTTATCTGTTCCTTGATACCATGAGCAATATTCTTTTTTAGACGTATAGTGTTACATATACGTACGATATCATGGAGTGATTCGTTCAAGGATTACTATCACAGTAAATCTTTTTTATCTTTTATTTTGTAAAAGTGAAAAAAAGTAATCTCTGTGATTTTATAACTTTTCCATCGATGTTCAGTTTTTGACTTAAGGCAAAAGCAATCTCCAGCGTATCAGCTGAATGGAAAATCCATTAAGTAGAGTAAGTACTTGAGAGAATTTCTCTCACGAAGGTTGTAAACCTAGACCGATGCCGAGATAATTCTAAGTTCTCGACTAAAAAAGAATAAATTTCACAGTCAATTTAAGAGATTCATAATTTTTTCCGGTGAAAATCCGATAGGTTTTTGCGGAGGAACCTTAGCTCGTGTTTCAGGAAAGTGTAAAACATTTGCTAAAGGAATTTATCGGCTGGTTCAACTAGAACTACTCATAACGGCCATTTCATGATTCGAAAATGGTTTACCAATATTCCGTTCGTCGTTTTCACTTGCGTCTCACTTATTTCAGAAATGTATTCTAATGTTCTTTATATAAACACCTATTCTATTAATTAACAATTTGCGCCAATAGAAGACACGATCGTGATAAAAGATTAAACCATCTGAGAACAAAAGCGTAGCTACTACATATATTAGGTAACACAACACAGAATGCAAAAACAAAAGCGCCTCACCTGACTGATCTAGTAAAAAAGGCAATTAATAGTAATTGGATTCTCATTAAGGGAAGAAGCCATTAACAAAATGAGTTTTTTTTATTACATTTTTCTTAAGCGATTTAAAAGTCAGGAATTTAAAATAGAGAACACTAACTAGATATTCTTTTAAAAACCGAAATAATGCCACTACGGATAGTTTTATTTTCAGAGCTAACACTTTTGTATTGCTGTAGTGCGCCCTTTTTTTCTTTTATTTATAAGTGTCAACTTATAGGTTTTATGCATATATAGTATATATAATATATATATAGATATATATATATATATCTATATATATATATATATGCAGGGCCGTTTCTAGTTCATTAGGCGCCCCAGGCAAGAACTCGTTATGGCGCCCCCCTTCCCTCCAAGTTCCACAACAAAACAACATACTTTATTAATAAATCATCTTCACGTATATGTATACACAACAAGGAAAAGTATAGACTCAAAAGTATACAAACTATCATACGAAATCTGTTTGGATATTTCTCTATTAATACTAATTATTGCCAGCCCATTTAGGCGCTCCTGTGACATAGTAGACCTTAAATATGTTTTAATGAGCTTAAGTTTAGAGAAGTTTCTCTCTGCAGATGCCAAAGTCACAGGTGTAGTGACAGCAATTCTTAATGCCCACATGTTTGGATAGATCTCTTTCAGGCATTTCTCCTTCAGAAAAACAAGGTCTATGTGGTCATATTTTGTTTTGGGCATTGTTTTGGAAATGACTGCATCTCTACAATCAGTTCATCATAATTTAAATCAGAATGATCCCCAGATGTGAGTTTATTACACAAATCTTTTGCCTGCTTTTCTAGCTCACTAGATGTCAGGTCAGAGAAGTTTATGAGAACACTGAATTTCTTTGCAACATCACTCATCATTCCAGTTCTCTCTCTCAGAGATTCAATGGCCATATCCACAACTACATTGAAAAATGAAAACTCCATTTTTTTCAAGGCATCGGTAATAGGTTCATCAGGGGCCTCATAGGAAAACTGCCTTTTAGTAGTTCTGAGTCTTTTCTGCTTTAGAGCAGCTTCCACATTCATCTCCTCACATATCTCTTTGGCAGATGTCTGGGCATCAGCAAACCCAGTGTCTCTGTAGCTAACAAGGGAGGTTTCAGCCTTCTTGAGAATGTCAACAGCTACATCCAGTTGCATGCATTGTGATTGCAGAAGTTTATTCACAGTTTAATTTTGAACTTTTTTAAGGATATCATACCACACCACCGTACAAATAGAGAACCGGTATGATCCCACCTCTTCTGCTAAGGCTTGTGCTTCAATTTCAATAGCTGGATCTGCAGTGCTTCCTCTCACCTCTAAAAGAACATCTCTCACTTTTGCAGCCTGGAATCTTACAACCTCAACACTGTTGGTTCGACTCTCCCACCGTGTGTCTGCCAAGGATTTCAAAGTTGTGTCCACATGTTGTTTTAGGGTCGACCACCTTGCATCTGAGGAGCTCTTTGCTGCATCACACAACCAGATTAACAGTGTGTGCTCCACATGGCACAAATAAAGCCCTGGGGTTTAACTGAAGAAGTCTAGCCTGGACTCCCTTGTTTTTTCCTCTCATATTTGCCCCATTTTCATATGACTGTCCTCTGCAGTCTTCAAAGGGGATATTAAGCTCTTCAAGTTTTTTTAGTATGAGTCTTGAGAGGTCTTCTCCTGTTGTCTGCTCGGCCTCAAGGAACCCGATAAAATATTCCTTAATTTGTGCAGTGCCTTCAGCTGTAACTATTCGAATTATCACAGATAATTGCTCCTTGTGACTTAAATCCGGGGTGCAATCTAAAATAATTGAAAAGTATTTGGATTGTCTAATTTCGGTTACCATGCACTCCACAACCCTCTTACTGATGCAGTCAATAAACTCATTTTGAATAATATTGCCTAGGTAGGATGTATGACTGGCACCTCCTTGCACCCTCACAATATGTTCTTTGAGAACAGGGTCAAACTGAGCCATGAGTTCAACTTCTTTCAGAAAGTTCCCATTATTGGGCTGGTAAAGTGTGTATGTGGACCCTCTGAGAGGAAGATTTCGTTCTGCCAGACTATGAATTATAGCCACGAACCTGGTAAGTACCTCTCGCCACCTACGTTGTTCATTGTTTATTAGTGCCAGCTCAACTTTGTCAATTGTTTGCCCCTTTTCAATACGACTCTCCAGTTCTTTCCATGACCCCATATTCTTTGTATGTTCTGGACTGTTCTCATGCATTTTGAGTGAGTCACTGCAGTTTTTCCAGTCATTAAAGCCATCTCTGCTTAGTTTAAATGTTTTCTGGGAAAAGAGTTTGCAACAAAAACAGTATAAACTATCTTTTTTCTTGGAATATGGCAGCCATGTTCTTTTGATTTTCTCCCCTCTACTTTGGGCTCGTTTTTCCTCTTCCTCCTTTTTTCTTTTATTGTTTGCTGCACCTGACAGCTTGGACTGCCTCTTAATGATTGATAAAAGCTTAAATGCTTGACAGCTGCGTTGACAACTTAAGAAGACTTAAAAAAAGGAGTAAAGATTGGAGTAAACACGATGCTTAGAACTTAACTAAGGTGGCGTCGCGAGCAGGCGGCTGTCTTAGTTTTAAAGTTCCTTTGATACTGACGACATCTACCTATCCAGTGTCGCCAACTTTTCCGAAACATTAAACAACGTTGCATCAAGTATTAACACTTCCATTATTCATTTATTTTCGTGTTTACACTTGTATTTATTTATTTGAATTATTCACGTAAAAATAATACTTCTCTCATTTATTTATATATTAATTTTGGTTGGCAATTTGGCGCCCCCCAAGCAAATGGCGCCCCAGGCGACCGCCTGTGTCGCCTGTGCCTAGAAACGGCCCTGTATATATGCATACATATATGTTCATACATATATGTATACACACACACATGGGAAAAGTAACACATACCTAGAGAGAGAGAGAGAGAGAGAGAGAGAGAGAGAGAGAGAGAGAGAGAGAGAGAGGCTTAAATAGACCCATGGATCACCCGTCCATTTGACAGACCGGAACTGAGGAAACATTAAACTGACGGTAATGAAGCTGTCTGCGCTGGAACCATCGTCAGCTCGTCAGCTGGAATTCAATCATGAGACTCTGTCCACACTGGAATCGTCTGACGCTCCTTTGATGGATTCTGGAATCTAGGAATTACGGAGGTTCTAGACGAGTGGTGGCACTTGGATACTAGCAACAGGGAGTAGCCCTTTCACATTTTGTAAATTATTATTATTATTATTATTATTATTATTATTATTATTATTATTATTATTATTATTATTATTATTATTCAGTAGATTAAATCTATCCGTACGGAACAAGTCCACCAAAGGGGACACTGGCTTGTAATTCAAGCTTCCAAAGAATACTATGCTATTCATTGAACGAAATAACAGATGGTAGAGGCACTTTTTAATAATTTTCTTAAATCAAGGCTTGTCTCATTGTCTCTTCTAGTTTTGTTTATACACCTCTTATTTAGTTTTCGAAACGAACGTTTTTTCATCTTTATTCCTCACACCTTTGGACTGTGGAATAGTCTCCTCTGAGGATGCCGGGCATTGGAACTTCAAAAAATCAAGCGAAGATTCGATGCATTGTCATCCTCGTATTTCAATATGTTGATGTTAATCTCTTCTTTCTTCTTCTTTCTTTGGAAGCTTGAATTTCAAGGGTGTGTCCCCTGTGGTGGGATTGTTTCATCAGAACAGCGTTCGTTTCATCCTTCTGAATAATAATAGTAAAAAATATCTGATCTAAAATTGATCCAAAAAGGCATACAGTGAACGACACCACACAACAAAATGTATTATCATCGCAGTCCAGTGAGGTCGTTAGCGTCAAAGGTATCCTGGCTCCTCTCTCTCTCACTCTCTTTCTCCTGGAGATGCCCTTGGGCTTGAGAGAGAGAGAGAGAGAGAGAGAGAGAGCCCGTGCTCATTGGATCGTCTTTTCCCGGCCTCTTGTGACGATGGTAAGAGTTCAAGTATGCCTCGAGCAAACTTTTGCTAGAAGATAAGTGGGGAGGCGTTAGGAAGAAGAAGGAAGTAAGAGAGAGAGAGAGAGAGAGAGAGAGAGAGAGGGATTGTTATTCTTTCGCATATAATACTACATTCTTTCGCGTACGACGTTCACTTTTCGAATGAATTCATTGGAAGGCTCATAGGAAGAACTCGTTCTCCAATATGGCGGCAAATACTGAACACGCAAAGGTCTTTAGCGAATATGTTGCCGGCAGACATCTTTTTGAGCTTTTTCTTTCGCTCTTAGGGAACATAGAGGTTGTTCGTCACATTTGGACGGTAGTTTTCAGCTTGCATTCAACGCAGAGTGTAACATGATTCCACGCATTATAAAAAGACAGAGAGAACTTTCGTCACATGCAATTATGTCAGTCTCTAGATATCATTATCTAGAGATAATGATATCTTGAAGGGTCCTAGATGCTTAGAGAGATACTCACTGTCAGACAATAAACTCTTCAGAAATTCTCTCTCTCTCTCTCTCTCTCTCTCTCTCTCTCTCTCTCTCTCTCTCTCTCTCTCTCTCTCTCTCTCTCTCTCTCTCATGCAATAGACTTAAAAGGTTTTGGAATCTGTCATACACTTATTGGGGTAATTTTTTTGCATCAAAAATTTTAGCTAAGTAAGCGATTTTCCTGTCTATTTCTTCACCTTTTTCAATTTATAGATAAAGATGATCTTCAACTATTGTTTCCTTATAAAGAGGTCACTCATGAAATCCTTGAAATGAATCACTTTTTCAATAAATACAATACAAGATTGAAAAGTCGGAGACAAACACAATTTATTTTGTGTGTTTTGTCCCTCAGTGCCGTCAGTGTACCTCCCGCGTTGCTCTGTAGGCGTTACTTGAGGTTCTTTGCAGCATCCCTTGGTCCCCTAGCTGCAACCCCTTTCATTCCTCTGACTGTACCTCCGTTTATATTCTCTCCGTCCATCAATCGTTACAACATTAATTTAAGCGCTGAATGATCTCAAAGGTCCCAGGACTTGCATTATAAGAAGTAGTAACCATTTGAAAAAAAATATATGCGAAAAAGAAAATTATTCTTAAGGAATTTAGTCACTGAAAATATCCGTGAGAAAATAAAACAACTTTTTGGGGGGGGGGGGGGGGGGAAATATGATATATAGATAATATGTATATATATACATATATATATATATATATATATATATATAGTATATATATATATTCATATTTACCAGCGAAAAGCCTTTGAGTAAAAAAAAAAAAAGCCATTTGGAAAAAACATAACATGGCCTTTAAGAATAAGAAACCATCTGGAACCTCGGCTCCTCCCCCCCTACATCTCCCCCCCCCCCCACACACACACCAAAAAAAAGAAGAAGAAACACCGTCGGAAAAGGCGCAAGCATCGTAACTTCCAGGGTTATCCCTTTAGCGGAGGGGGGCGGGTGGTTGGCGGGAGCAGCAGCGTCACCGTTTTCAGCAGCTGCAAGAAGAACCCAGATCAAACAGGAGGGCGACATTTCAAACAAACTTACGCAAACAATTATTCCGGGCGACGACGAAGGGAACTTTGCATGCTGGACAAATACATTTGTGCTCATTTTCGCTCGGTGTCTCTTCCGCTCACACCCCCGCCCCCCCACCCCACCCCAAAACACATTTTGTCGAGCTCGCTTGGGGACATTGTAACTCGCTTTCCGCTGCTCGCGCGTTCGCAGGCGGCCCTGTGTTTCTTTCCGGAGAGTGGCTCTACAAAACACACAGGAATGATGAAGAAAGTTATCCAATTAGTAAGAATGGAAGCAGGGGTCAAAACACGAAACGTTTTAGATGCTGTTTCGGTTGATTGCCAAGAGATGGCGCGCGTGATGCATCGACTGTTGCGCTAGACTGAAATGAGTCAAATGAAACCAAAGAATTCAGATCCTTTCGCGTTCCAGGAAGAATTCCCATCATCAGGACAATGTCAACTCGTAACCTTGGGGGGCAATTAAACGAACATAGACGACTTCCGGTAAATCGAGCAATAGGTAGAACCAAGGTCTAGATATTCTTTAGACCTATGGGTAGTACTACTACCGTGTGAAACGACCTGTTGACGGAGGAGCATAGGTCTAGTTAAGCGAAGGCGCTGTGGATGAGTTAGACAGACAAGAGGCGGTTAGGGGAGACGAGACAAATGAAACTGGTTAGCGTGAAGGGCAGGATATCGCTCCTGAAGGGCCTCCGAGGGACACTACCCCGTCACCGAGAATAACAACGGCAGGGCTTGCTGCTGCTAAACTGCCACTTAACCGGGGGAAGATTCCGAGTAGAGTTGAACGGCTGCTCCCTTGGGACTAATTAACCGTATGACGAGATCCTTCGCCCCACGACGAAGAGGTCATTAAGCACTCCCTGGAAACCGGCGATGCTCCAGCGACTTTCCAGAGGACGTGGCTTAAATGGTTTCGGGGAGAAGGAGGATGAAGGCTTCATTCTTGCTGGGGCTTAACTCTGGCTTTTCCTGAATTTCTAATTATTTTGGCTCTTTATAGAATTTCTTACGTTATTTTGGCCTCTTATAGAGTTCTAAGTAATTCTGCAGTGACGTCCCATTTTTATTAAGTACTTCATACATATTATCCATGAATGTTAAACCGGTACATATGAAATATATTTCGTTTTATTTTGTTGCAGCTAAATAAAATTTTTTTTAACTAGTCATTATTACCTTAACAAACTACATATTACTTGCAATGCAGTCTATCGTAGTTCTGTATAGTGTAAAAACTTTATTTCTCTTAGTTTATTTTTGGCGAATATTTTATATTTAAGGCAAGTACAGACATCGCTATTTTTGGCTAAAATTAATTAGCCATTATGAACGTTATATTTTTTTGCTTCTATGCTTGTATAACATACTAAGATCATAAATGATAAAGTTTCTTCTTTAAAGTGACAGAAAAATTAGTATAATGTTGCAGGAACTAACTTTTAACAAACTAATCCAAGAGAAGAAAACAACAGAGAGAAAGCTTAATTTTTGTGTTAACTGATATGAGTATCATTTTCCATATTTGTCTTCTATGCAACGACCGACAGCAATCAGCTCAGTCAGTAGACTGATATACTTTACAGCTTCAAGATAAAATCTTACCGGACACAAAATCTTGTATGTGCTTAGAGAATTAAGATGAGAATCAATACCTTTTCTAAAGGAATGTCTTATCGATAGCAGGTGAGAAATGTACGAAGATATCTAACCTAGAACATTCTCTCTCTCTCTCTCTCTCTCTCTCTCTCTCTCTCTCTCTCTCTCTGATTTCAGAACTCTTTGATAATCAGATGGATAATTCTCGCAATATTTCGACTTGAGAATTTCAATGCGGCATTTTCGCTTTGTGATTTCCATTCTCACCATCAGAGCTTCGAAAAAATATTGAAAAGATTCGATACTGAAAAAAAAAAAAATCACCAGAAACATAAAAAAAAGAAGAAAAATCACCAGAAAAGAGTGAAAAGCGCCAGACTGGAATATCAGGTCCCCTTGCAATAAACGTCAAAGTAGAACTGATATGAAATCCAAAGCCATAGGTGGGTGATTGGGAAATGGGATTAAAAAAAAAAACAAAATAAAATCATAGTTACTATTTTTTTTCCATCCCTTGTGTCCTTTTCACGTTGTTTTTTTTCTTTGTGTGTGTTTGTGTTTGTGTGTGTGTTTTTTTGGGGGGCGGGGTAGGGGTCCCTTTTGTGGCAATAATAGCATTGTACAACAGGCATGATTTGATCTGAATCCTCTTTTATCTCTCTCTCTCTCCCTCTCTCTCTCTCTCTCTCTCTCTCTCTGGCACGGAACAGAATAGCATTTATGGAGCAGCGACAGCATTACTATGCGTGTAGCCGTGTTACGGTAACGATGTTGTAAATTGACAAAGAGAGAGAGAGAGAGAGAGAGAGAGAGAGAGAGAGAGAGAGAGAGAGAGAGAGAGAGAACATTTTTAAGTTAAATGTAATGGTACAGAAGGAAATAAATAATATCATGGAATGAAGTCGCAGCTTTAGAGAGAGAGAGAGAGAGAGAGAGAGAGAGAGAGAGAGAGAGAGAGAGCACTTTATTTGATTTTTCGCGATTAGCCAAATGAATAGGTGACGCGGGAGAATTATTTGGTAGAATTCGTATATATTTTGCATAAACGAACGGAATTGATCGCGGTGGGCGTCAACTCGTTTATATAGAATCTGTCCACGGATTTTTATTGTTGAATCGTTTCCTCTCTCTCTTCCGCTTTTCGTGTTTGGAAGTCATGGGGTTGTGAGTAATAGGGGGTTGGGGGGGGGGGGGGGGGGGGAATAAAATCGAAAAAATGTTCGAATAGGCCGAAAAGATTTCTGAAATATCTTTCGTGAAGTCTCTCTCTCTCTCTCCTCTCTCTCTCTCTCTCTCATCTCTCTCTCTCTCATCTCTTCTTTTATTTATATAATATATATAT